>NC_056741.1:958068140-958384390 GCF_019279795.1 Protopterus annectens | reverse complement strand
TTATGTGCTGTCATTACAATAGCAAGCGGTCTGAGTATACTGTATGGGACACCTGAGCATGTATGGCTAGTACAACAATCTTTTCTCCTTGTATGTGTTTCATTCATGGGTAGTATCCCAGGTTATATGCAGTCACACTTGCATGTATTGTATCATTATGTTACTACTGTTAACAGTGCTTTCCCAAGTAAGAGTAGATTGCAGATTGTAGTACTCGAACCGTACACCCCTGCATGCAATGAGTACTGACTATCATGTTCTTGGTGGGTGATCTGTATGTTATTAAGTATTTGCTACTGGATATTGATCTGATATGTGGATATTAACTGTATACTACTATGTGTATAGGACATGTCATTGAGGGCTGCTGCCATGTAGTAATGGCATACCTATCAGTGTTAAATGTCTATCTGTCAAAACATTCATCCTAATGCATAACCTGTTTGCTAGCTGATTTCTGTCTGTCCTCTGTACAGATGTGGAGATGTCAGGTGTCAGTCTTTGCTGCTTACAGGCAATCTATGTTTGACTGACATTGACATGTCTGCCCAGCTGTGTTATGAATGCTACAGCTAGGAAACCCCACCCTGTATACACCACATGCAGATACCTCAACTAGACTACCATAGTCAACAGAACATGCTTGGGTGCAGGTCTCCAACCCAGACACTGGCTATGTTATGTAATATATGTCGCATACATGTTAATTGGATCAACTCACTAATCCTCTGCCAGAGAAAACCAGATGATTGGATGTTGCATTTAACTGTCACCCTGGGGATCACTCAAATGGGATCCATTGATAGTTGGCCTGCTGACAAATGTCAGGTGGCATGATGATACCAGTGTACCCACATCCCCTACTCTTATCTCTCCATGGACATTAGCCTGGTACACACCTAGGAACATCTTCACCTATGGATCCCAGTACTGATAAATGTGTCAGTATGCATTACTGAGGATAACAGTGTCTGTGTGTTTGTAAACTTGTAGTAGGTAATACCCTGAGGGCCTTCTCACCCACTACACCCCCCCCACCTCCATTGCC
The DNA here is from genome assembly GCF_019279795.1 of Protopterus annectens. Taxonomy (NCBI): domain Eukaryota; kingdom Metazoa; phylum Chordata; order Ceratodontiformes; family Protopteridae; genus Protopterus; species Protopterus annectens. Next base: position 958,383,342 of record NC_056741.1, on the reverse strand, counting down.
ATAGTTAGAAATGGCTGCTGCTGTAATTGACATTAAATGTACCTTATTACACTCTTCACCCTGTGGGCTACCTGGAACTTGCAGTACCAGCATAACACTGTTCTACAAATGGGTAGATAGGCATAGGATACCCACTGAGTCCTGGCAAGTGTGTGTATGTGTGCAAGTGTGTATATTTGTAGGATACAGCTTTCTGAGGCCACATTCTCCAAATACCTTGCCAGTACCATCGTCAATGATGTTAAACTGGCAGATTGATTATTTACTGATGTGATGTTTTGCCTATTTTGTCTTGGTGGAATGACATAGGCCAGAATGAGTTCACTGAAAAATTAAATACATCCATGTGTACAGTATTCTCTAAGTATTGCATCAACATAAAAGCTTCTGTGTGTGTGTGTATGTGTGTGTGTGTGTTCACAAACATTTGGTGTGCACCACCCAGTACACTTACCATTGTCCACTGTAGAAGAGCTGCTGACATCAGCCACCATCCACTCACCTGTACACACCCTTCAGACCTATCAGCCATGTGGCACATGCAGCAACTCTTATACAGACCTGTTACTTGTGTTCAGTTGTACCCAGGATATGACACAGTCAGTGTGTCACCACAGTGCCATACCCTTTGTAGGAAACAATAGCAGACCAACATCCTGCTGATACATAGACACCAACATCACAAACTGAATACATTATGGAGACCACAATCAGTCAGTGCTAATAACAGCTATAATGCATCATGGCTGAAGAGCTACACACCCTGACATGTAAGCATTAAACTTTACAGCTGAAAACATGTTAAACAGCATTACATTTGTAAACCTTAGTAAATTCACCCTGTGCATCAGAACCATATTAGCATGTCCCTGCAGCGATGGTATGGATGACAGGGATGTGGCACAGGTATCATCATATGCACAGGGTTTGTTGTGGGTTTGCCAGAGACCTAGGCTGAGCCATTTGGTTGACATCATGTGTGGGTTAGGGGATTCTTTATCAATTGGGCTGTGCAGATGTGGTGTGTGTAAATATGGAGGTGCCCTAGCTGTGTTGGTGATGTGTGTGTATGAATGCACACAGTTCAGCCACGTGACTACCTTATACAGGGGTTTGTTGGACAGCTGCAGACCGTACATGTCAGGGTGTACAGTTCACCGTGTCTGCCACGGACATGAGAACTGTGCCTGCCAGGTGTTCCACTGGCACTACCAGGTAGAAACCCAGATATGGTATTCTCCCCTGATGATGACAAATGTCTGCTGGATCCATGTCTCTGTTGGGACCGCCAGGACCACTTGCACATGGCCTGCTGTGTTGTGGTATGGACAGCATCCCCCCCTGCAGTGCTGGTGTTGGTACTGCCACTATGGGAGCGGCTGTGACTTATTGCACATCCACATAGACCTCCACCTGTTGGCGTTGCTGACCTATATCCACGAGGCTGTCACCCTACACCCACCATATGCTCTAACACAGACACCACATGGTCGAGGATTCCCACCATCTCACCCAACCATCTATCCAGGACCTCTGCAAAATAACAGTGGGCACCTGCAAGATCAGGATGTTGTCAAGTACAGCAGAATGAATACCCCTCTGGAGCCTCAAACTCTGGTGTAACATTCCATATGTGCCTGTGCCTCCATGATGGCCTGAAACATGTGTCTGGTGACACATGCTGTGGCACTTCTGCCTAGGGCATGATGGCCAGCAGCCCTCCTATGAGCACCCCTGTACATCTGCCTATGTGGTACGTTGCCAGTCATCTGGCTATGGCTGCTGTGTACAGACACACTTTCCATAGTCACCACACTGTCCTGTCCTATGCCACCACCCACCAACTGTCCCTCATCTATGGCCACTGGTGATGGAGTATGTATAGGCATTGTGACTGTGTGCAGAGATGGGGTGGATAAGAGTGGGATGTCAACCGATGGCACAGCTTCAGCTCATGACAGTCCTGCCTTTGCTTCACCATACCTATCATCATTTTCAGTCTGTTTGCACACTAACATCAGTTTGTCTGCAGGAGGGACCCTGACCCACCTTGCCACCTGTGAGGGGAAAACAAAAAAATGTAAGTTAAGACCTGTACGTCATTGTGTACCTCTATATCTATCTATCTATCTATCTATCTATATATATATATATATATATATATATTTTTTTTTTTTTTTTATTTATTTAAATTTGTTGACCGGGAGCGTCCAACTGGACGTAGGTCCATTTTCAGTGGAGGCCCAGGGAGAAAAGCTCCACAGTAAAATAAATAGACAGTAGTTACATTGGATTACATAGCGATTAACAATTTAACATAGCAATTACTTACAACATATTTACAGATGAAGAACATAGTACATCAGTAGACAACTAGAATCTTTATCTGTGAAGTACATAACAGACATTAATAAATGTTACAATGAGAAGTTCCTGCTGTATAATAAGTACTAGGCTTATGAGCATCTGAGCTTGCTATAATCAAGGTAGTTAGTGGAATGGAAAGAAAGGTAGTGGTTGGATGGAGTTGATGATATTAGAGTGGGAGTTGCAAGGGCATAGCCAGCATGTTTTTAGGTGTGCTTTTAGTAAAGTTTTGAAGTGGGTGCATGATGGTACGGAGGTAATTGTGGGTGGGAGTGAGTTCCATAATTTGGCTATGGCGCAAGAGAATAGTGCTTCACCAGCAGAGTTATTGGCTTTAGTGATCTGCAAGTGATTTTTGTTGCTGGATCTTAGTGGTCTGGTGGTGAGATAGGGTTGGTGTAGATTCTGGAGTCTATGTATATATATATATATATATATATATATATATATATATATATATATATATATATATATATATATACATACACACACACACACACACACACACACACACACACTTACACTTACAGATGAGGTGGCACAAAGATATTACACAGACCTCTCGTTACCGAACAGTCAACATGCATGACATACGGCACTCAACAGCATGCACTGCAATTATACTCCGTCCTTGTTACCAACATTATACATCTCTGTGATGTATGAGTTGTGGTAGTAGGTGATGCCCCTTCCCCTGGAACACACTGCAACCATGTACACAGTATTGCTGTGCACCTGTTCAGCACCCTGGAATGTACTGTGCACCATACCTCATGTGTACACACACCATTTCTGAATGTGTATATGTGTGACTCTGTTGCTCACAGCCCCCATGTGTTTGTCTAACACATACCTGGGATGATATGAGGACAGATGTCAATAGCGAATGCCTGACCTCTGATTTGCAGATCTCATCATCAGCAGTGCATGTATGAGCAATAAAGTCAGATTACACTGACAACCATTAAAGCTTATTGTGGCTATGATAAGTGTACACACCCTTGTTGACTTGCCAGCCTCTTCTTTGACATGCAATGGGGCCACAATACTACATATGTTAACATTACACACACCTGATATGTGACATATGGCCTGTGCAATCAAATGCAGTATCAAACAAATGTGTTACTCGTGCAGTTGCTGATTGAGATGCATACAATATGTGGGTTGCATAAGTGTGCACACCCTTAACACAATGGTTTGTTGCAGCACCTGTTAAGTGAACTACAGCAGTCACTATTCCTGGAAGGGGTATACTAGAATGGCCCATCTTCACTTGCCATTATTTGGTCACTCTGGCCTACAAATGTCCCCCAACTCTGCCGGATTGCAAGGTCAGCTCATGTGCACATCCCATGGAGGTCACACAGTGCCTTCACTACTGATGTGGATTCAGGGTTATGTCTGGCACAAGTCATGACCTTGACTGTGCACAGATGCAGCCATCCCTAGCAAGCTTTCGATGCATGCTTCAGTTCACTGTTGTTTCAGGATGACACCCCTCCCCATCCTCAGCCTTAATGCAGATGTTTGACAACTATGGGCCACACACGAGCGTCATTTTGCAGTGTTCCAAATTCAGAACATCATGCCTACCGGCCTAGTTCCTGCTAAAGAACAGCAAACCTAAAGGTGTACACTGGCACTAGCAAGGTAAAGATGGAGATGGTAGGCCTGAGGTGGAGTGAGGTGTTGCTTGTGCACCACATGTATCTTTATTAATACTGTCTGTAGGTTTCAGCCTTGGTCTCAGTACACCATTACACATTGCAACACATGCCTTTGAGAGACTTGATGTGTTATGCATATGCTACCTGAAGAGAGCCCGTGATGTTTCCTGTGGAAAAACTCTTCCATCTGATTACCCTAACCCATAGGACACACGTATGCATATTCCAGCAATTGTCGACACAGGTACTGTACAGGCAGTACTTGCTAGACATTCCTGCAAGACCCTCAGTGTTGCTGCAAGTTTCTGGGCAGTCTCTTTGACCAGTTTGCAACATGTGCTGTCATCTGTCTTGGATGGGCATCTGTTTATTTTCTACATTAATGTTGTCCCATATTTCATAGTCACATACATGACTGTCTGCACTGTTTGCCATGGCAAATGCACTGGTGAGGGGAAGGCTACTTCCCCCACTCCTGAGTGCTACCTTTCAGATAAGGGATTCATTCCATGGCTTGTAAGATGTGTGCAAGCTATGGCTGCCTCTGTTTCAGGTGAGTGGGCGAATGTCATGGACATACTTCTTGGACAGCTGACCATTACTTGGTGTGACATTGAGGCCCTGTACTTGATGGATGGTGTGTACTTAAGAAGATTGAATGCTGTCAGTAACTCGAAAGCTGTTTCCGCAATATGTTATTTGGAGTGTGTGTACACATATGCTTCCAGTGTTTAAGGTATGTATTCTCCATATTTTTTGTCCTAACATAGGATTCCATATTACATATTCATTGCTCATGTTAGGATCACATTACAGGTTGCAAAAGGTGTGGAATGTGGTATTGTGATTTGCCGTTGTGTAAATCTGTAACAGTTGCCATTGTAATAGTGGTGCATACACTGTTGTAGCCACTGTATAAGGGTAATGTTTCAGACATGTCCCTACTGTAGGCCATTTGTCCCACCATTATGTTCATCTCTGTCCAAACATCTTGCACTGACAGGTTGTTATGTATACTGCAGGACTCTTACATACCCTTCAGATATGTCACCATGGTGACCACTGTGATGCAGTACACTTAACAGCAACAATAAGTGAACATGTACAGCATGTATTATGGGTAGGTGTGTTAAATGTGTGCATGGCAAATACCATGGCCATAACATGGCCGATATATTGACAAATCTGGACAAAACAACTCCATACTCACCAGCTACAGGCTGCAGCTACAGGCTGCTGCCCCAGTTGTATACCAGATGGACCTACATAGTTGTGTGAGAGATGTAATGTCAGTAGCCACACCTGTGGCATTGGTACAGGGTGGGAGCAGCATTTCGGTACATCAATAGTACAAACCCACAATAGTATATATTATGCACATCTGTTCATTACTACAGTGCAGCAACATATTGTTATCTGACATATGCATGAAGATACTTTACAGATGAAGATGGATTACCTGCACACTCCTTGTCCATTGCGTGGGTGGCACCCACCTCCACAATGCTATCCTCAGGTTCCTGGCTTGGCTGGCAGGCGGGTACCCCAAGGCTGGTGAGGAGCTCCTCAGCAAGTGTTAGTGGAGGCTGGATGGCATGACCCCCAACTGTGGCTAGCTGATCCCTCATAACTGCAGCAGCATGCTGACAGGCATGATGGATGAGAACAGTGCAACAATGTTGCACCTGCTCATAACTGCGGTTATGCAAGCTGACATTTACCCTGTGGATGAGCTCATTCCATAGGGCGGTCCTCTTCCGCAAATCATGGGCCCTGCATCCAAGGAGGGCTTTGTGGTGTAGTGCAATGAAGATTATGATAACATTATTCTCCTGTGGTGTATATGCAGGGAGATGTTCATGAGACTTCATACTTGGAAGACATAGACAGGAAAAAAGGTCAGAGGACCTCATACTGCAAGGATATAACAGTTGTTAATTGACATCTCTCCCCCCTACCACCATATCTGCAACAATAATCTAAACACACAAATCAATGGGTATGTTTACACCAAACCTACTGTTGGGACATATATCCTATTGTTCAAATATTGAAATGTGTTTCTATTCATGTTCCATGTTGAAACACTATCATTGGTGGCCTGTTGCTATCAATGTAATCTGCATTTTTTTGTAATGGCCACTGTAGTTCCATATATGCATGTGTTCTGTTTGCTATGCAACTGTTCCAAATCTGATGTTTTGGGTTAGATGAGGTGGGAGAGGTGGATCAGCTGGGACCGGCCTTCCCAAATGTGCTATGGTGTTGCAGTTTTAAAACATATGTAGGTTAGTAATAGTCAACAAAATCCAGGATTAGTTATAACAGCATGCATAGATATTCCCATTAACCCAAAACACCAGATTTGGAACAGTTGCTTAGCAAACAGAACACATGCATATATGGAACCACAATGGCCATTGCAATGACATGCAGGTTACATTGATATCAACAGGCCACCAATGATAGCATTTCAACATGGATCATTAATAGAAACACATTTCAATATTTATTGAATAATAGGACATATGTCCCAACAGTAGGTTTGGTGTAAACATACCCTTTGATTTGTGTATTTAGATTATTGTTGCAGATATGGGGGGGGGTGTCAATTAACAACTTATATATCCTTGTAGTATTCACAACTTTGATCATTGCTCTAATCATTAAGGTACAGGTATTATTACAATACCCTATGGCCTTGGTTTGGGCAGTGGTATGTTTGTACACAGTGTATACATCAACTGTCTTATAGCTAAATTCTACATCTCTTACCTGGTAGACCTGTGCAGGGAATGTTTGTTAACACTACCTGACTGTTTCTACACATATTCCCAGATTCTGAGTTAATATTATGCACATACCTTTCAATCTCTTAATGCACACACTCTGGAGAAAGCTTGACAACATGGGGGTACAAATAGGGACATATTTTGAATAAAGTCATGTCTTTTGGCTTATCCCAGTTATAGGTCGACACAATGGAACTCTGGTCCGCTCATGATTGGCAGTGAATGTTTACAGTGCCGAGTTGCCAGCCCGATGCCCAACCTTCAAAGAAGGCACACCCAGTTCACCTACCTTCATGTCTTTGCATGTCCATCCCGTGGTCGAGTGACATTAGACTCCACACAGAAGGTGCTTCAGCTGAGAATTAAATGAGAGAACTTCTTGCTGTGAGGTGATAATGCTAACTGCTGCACCACTGCAGCACTAGGGACATATTTCGAATATTGCTCTCATAAACCTGGAGAATTGCTAGATTGACAGGATTTGTTTTAATATATATTTTCTTAAGGTTTTGAGGTCTGAAAATCAAATGTATGTCATGATTTAGTGACTATAATTCTGAGATTGTCCCAATGATTTTCGAGGGGGACAGAGGAATAGGCAGAAAATATGAAACAATTATCTAGACATTCTGAAAAAATCTGTACAGTTGAGAGGTATGATTATGCATGCAGCTTACTACCACTCCCAGAATTTGAACCATGGCTGTGTCTTCTAAAAATACAACACTTTTAAGTTTCAGCAGAGTGTGCTATTTGGATATTTGAATATTGCTAGCTATTTCATCAGTGTTTTTTATCTAAGTCTCTCTTGGTTGTACAATCTGATCTTGTACTTACAACAGTCTTACAACAGACATTCCTAGACATTTTGTTTTATGTAGCACAGTGTTGGTAACAATGGTTAACACAACATTATTATTCAGAGAATGCAACAATAAATGCCATACAATACCAGAGTAAACACAACCAGTCCAGGATTTAGAGCTTTATTGCCAGGCAATTACAGTTTTATTTAAATATGACCTATATGGGACTATTACTGTCATATTGTCTGGTTTATTCAGTACAACCCATACACAGTTTTTATACTGCCAGGTGACTTTCTACTACTTTATATTTATTTGGTATGACTACTATAAGCAGGATTGTTACTCACCAGCCTCACGACACAGCCTTTGCAACCTACTAGCATGAGCTTCCTGATTCACAGCCCACTCAGCTGCAGCTGTAAGGGAAATAGAGAAATATTTAGGCATACCTATCCATCATGTACACAGGCTGGACATTAGTAAACAGCTATTGGTATGAGTACTTACCCACTGCTGGGACATCACCCCTCTGCCTTGCTTCTTGGACCCACTCACCCAAGAGCTCCCTCTTTCTCCGCTTCAAGTTGGCACAGTGGTGCTGGACCTGCTCACCAGTACGAGGGATACCAGTGGCACTGGTGAGATCATTGGTGAGATGGTCCCAGGCTTCTGCTTTATATTGAGAGCTCTGCAGCAGTCTCTCATCATGATTGTGTACCAGGAGTCCTGCCATGACCTTGAACTCCTGTATGCTCCAGCGCTGTGCATGGAAGCGCATGCCCTCACCAACTCCTGCCATACTGCCTACAGTGGGAAGCTGCAACCAGTTATGAGTTGTATTCCTGGGGTTTAAATACAGCCAATTTCCCACCCTTTGCTGTTATTGGACGGTTTTGAATATGTTGAGCTAAGCTAAGCTACGAGCAAACCTGCTTAGCTAAGGTTGGCAGTGCTTAAAGGGACAGGTTCAGGACTGCTTATTGATGAGCAAATTTACTTAGCTGGGCTACTCATTGCTTAGCAGTCATATTTACACAATATATGTACATAAATCAAACCAGCTGCTGCCCAGGTAAACGCTCTTGTTCCCCAAAAAATATAAAATGCAAGAGATGTGTACAAATGTACAAGCTGAACAGGAGCAGAAGTAAGGACTCAAGCCAGTATACAAAAATTCAAGAATATCCAGATGGTAAAATCCACAAGTAGAGTCCAATCAATATTGGTAAAATCCACAAAAGTTTATTCAATTGTAAACGGATGAGCGCTTTCACTACATTAGCTTCATCAGATCCATATTAAAAAAACACAACAGACTCTACTTGTGGATTTTACCATCTGGATATTCTTGAATTTTTGTATACTGGCTTGAGTCCTTACTTCTGCTCCTATTCTGCTTGTACATTTGTACACATCTCTTACATTTTATATTTACACAATGCTTACACCTGGTAAGCAAAGCTGTGCAATGCTTAGCATTGCTTATTTTTCATTTTATAAACTATCTGCTGTATGGCATTGTTTCATCATTCATTACATATTATACCTTTGTTTACTGTCCCTGACATCCCCCAATGTGCTTTCATTACGTTTATTCATGTGTGACTATACTGTAATGGGCACCTTTGCTTATATGGGGGTTTCATAACTTTATTAAACTGACACCTCACATCTGGACCTAATGCAGTACTCTGGTTAACAAATGCATATTATTTAGTAGCTAATTATAAAAATAAATGTGTATGAACTGCTTTCACATGTAAAATGCAAATTGGTTATAGTGGGGGTTGAACGGGGATGGCTGATTGTACATTGTATGGTCTAACCACTGCACTATTGCAATACTGCTTATGCTGGATGTCTCTTGTTATTTAACTTCTTGTGCTGTTTAAGCTGGACTAAGCATAACTAAGCAATGGGCACACCTATGGAGCTATGCTTAAACATTATCGTATTTATAAAAAAAAAAAATATTTGTTGTGTTATTTTATTTGTACCCTTCAGAATATCCCTACTAATGCTGAACCTGTTATTCTATAAACTTTTTGCTTTGTGGGATGATTGTCCCTTTTGGCTTTGTCCACATTCCTTACTCTGATGGGTTGGGGGGTGTGCGCTATGTGCTTATGCTACAGCTGTTATTCTGACAACATTTGTCTTGGTAAGGATGATGTTCCCTTATGGCTTTGACCCAGATTTGTTATCCTGATGGGTTGGGGGTGTCATGAGTGTTCTCACTCATTTTAAATTGCCAGAAGGCAATTCTGGAGTGCAGGAGGCATGTATATTGTGAGAGCTCTGCTCTCACACACACCCTGTGCTCTAACATGGAACCATGTTCTTTTTATAGCATGGCAGCGTGCCTTCATACATATGCATGGTGCACTGCCGTGCTGAACAGGAATGGTCCCAACCATGAAGGAATAACTTATTCCTGCACGGCTGCTTGCTGAATCCCAGGGCCAGACTTTGTAAATCATGTAGAACTGCATAAGTAGAGGCTTATGCAGAATGGTTAGTCTGTGATTTTCCATCTAATAATGCTAAACTTACTAGAGCACAGTAAAGAGACATATCAGGAAATGCAAACTGTCACATGTATTAGCAAATCAACAGTGTACACACCAAATGAAATACGTAAAGGTTGTGGTAAGGAGCAGTGAAATGATGCACAAAAAGTTAGGTATCTTGCTGGATCATTAAAAGAAGTGGAAATAGGAGAATATGAAAGTGAGAGATGGAGTACAGGAAGCAAGGGAATACACATCAGGAACGCGTCAGGGTGAATCAGGTTGTGGGAAGACATTGTGTTTTTATGGGTAAAGGGTCCTTTTATAAAAAGAGAGAGAGCGCATAGAAGAAGTCGGAGCATAAGTAACAACTGGGGAGATATGGAGTAAGAGAGTAGGTAGCAGGGCAAAAGGATAGCCATGTAAGACACACAGACAAAGGTGGGAATGTGGACACAAGTGTGAGAGATGTGGGAGACACATAGACAAACAGAGGTTAGGGATTTGGTGGGGTACAGATAGCTTCTCAGCCACCTACTGGCCCAAAGGGATGGCACCTGGGAGTTGTGATCCATGGTCTGAGTAACCATTAGTGATGGCAACTCCTGCATATGGTGGCCCAATGGCAATAAGCAGCCAATCCCTGGAGTCCCCTACTTGTTTCAGAAGGGGTTGCTGGATAGTAACACTACAGGTCATCATCACCTGCTCAACTGCAGCCTCCACTATGCCCTTCAGCTCTGACACAGCCAAGGCCAGTAAGCAGGATGGGCTACCTGCCTGGGATGTATTAGAACCATTCCCAGATGAGGTTCATCCAAGCTGCTCACCAGCCTTAGCTAAAGTCTTAGGCAGAGCAATAACAAGCCATGGCTGATGTGGTTGTAGCTCTGGTAGACCAATGATATCTGCAGAAGAGAAGAACAAATTGGAAATGTGACATTAGTGATTAACTGGAGATTATTTTGGAGATATAAACAAGGAAAGTACCGCAGTTGTCATTAAACCCTCTGTGCAAGTAGTCTTCAGTGCCTCCTACAGCAACTAGCTGCATTCTCTACACCTTGGTTCTACTAAAAGATAAAATCAAAAGACAAGCCATCAGGTAACACATTTGGGTTTAGAAAAATGCAAACTATGGTGAGAAAGTACACCCCACATGCATTTGCAAGCAAGTAGAAACCTGGATGGAATTCCACAGCCGATCACAATAATATAGCATCATGGTCACTTCATGTGAGCAGGACAGTAACCTCTATTACCATTGTTAAAAATTACAGGCAGTAACATAGCAGTTAATGGGAAGGAAGTACATACAGCTTCCTAAATCACACTTGTGTACAATACTGCAGAAGTAAGAAAGTGCCTATTACACTATAGATTTACCTCCTCTCCTTCTGTGCTGCATAATAAAGAGACATAGTAGAATAGTTGTCACCAACAGTCAACCATGCAATGTAGCCAGCCTGGGAAAACTGAGATCTGTGAGATGAAATAATAACAGAGAAAGACCTCTTACAAACAGTAAAGAAATATTAATAGCATAAATTTACAGAGCAGATGGCAATGCTTAGTGCATCATTTAGGACTTCTTTAACTAAGGTCTGATTTCCATGTACAGAAATTTCTAGTACAATGGCTACACATCATCCCAGGCATCAACCTTCTTGAATGGACCTGTGTAGGGCTCTAACAGGCATTCCCTGAACTGGCCATGTGGAGATGGAACATAATTTTTCTCTCCTTTGCACACCAAAGAGGAGATCTCCATGGTGTACTAACATCAACAGCAATCTCCATGAATGCAATAAAAACAAAATGGTAGCTTGAGAATCAAACCCTCATATGAACATGAGTTATGGGTGGTGCAGCCCAACACCTTGTAGATGCCTGACATGCAAGCAGTGACAGCTTGCATGAATCAGAGTACATACATAGCATACCTGTGACATGAAGGAGAAGGTATCTTACCCTTATGCTGTTGGTGCACACATAGAAAACACAGCAGTTCATAGAAGAAAATGGATACTAAATTAACATACATAAAGTACAAACTAATATTTTATTGGCAACATTTACAAACATTCTAGCATATTTGATGCCAAAACTCACATCAACGAGAAATGAGCAGCAGATGTACTTGTGCAGTTTTAGACATTTTCTGCTAACAGAAACAGCACATTACTGACAAATATCCCCCAAGAGGTGCACAGACATATTGTAGTCTTGTTGTAAGGGATTGATATGCATCATCACACAAGTAATTATTCCCTTTTGAAGACTGCATGTTTTGATACTGTGCGGGTAAAAGTACTGGGCAAGTGTATATGTGCTGTAACAGACAGCTAGAGTTGTACCTTAATGTACTCGTGCACATGCGCACAGCTGCTTTTGAAATTTTGATACCTCTGTCAGGGAGGCTAGCAGTGTGACATGTTATCAACCAGTGATTCAGTCAGCCACTGGCACGCAGCATTCAGCCTCAACTGAATAATGTACAGCACTGTAGTCCATGCACAAAATACAGCACTGTACTCCATGCACAAAATGCTGCAATACATACAGAAATGGAGATAGCTAGTGTTGTGTGTTACCTTCTGGAGATGGCAAAGACTGGGCACAATGCAGTTATTGGCCATTTAAGCTGCATGGTGAGTCATGCGGTTACTGTAGCCACCGTCTTGAAAATGTCTGGTAGTGCCACCGTCAATGTCCTGCACTCCAGTTTGACCTGTGATCACAGTGTCTGCATATCCATGTTGGGTGCAAGTGAAGGCTATCACTAGGGACCCATCCTATATCTGCCATAGTTGGGATAGTCCATTCCCATGGTGAAAGCAGGATTGTCTATTACTCAGACCTACCCAGTGATGACAAACTGGTGTTCATGCAACATACTAGCCCCATTCCATCATATCTGTTTCCATGGGAGTGGCTGGACCTGCACAGCTTTCGAGGCATTGAACCAGTGCTGCAAGGTCCCATTGTGCATCTCCATCACCACCTGTCAGTTACTTTACTACACTGTTCTAGAGTGGCACCTGCATCATTGGTGAGATCATGATTGACACAAATAACTCACCTCCGCAATGATCTCCATCACTGCAAAGGATGAATTGAGTCTCCCTACTCCTTTCTAATGTAGATCACCATGTGTTCCTATGACCTCCAGGCCCATGTACAAATGATGATAGCTGTGACCCTTAGTACCTGTGGATTGTGTACATGGAGATGTCTGAGACATTGTTTGGCTAAACCATGCAGTGCCCTGGATAGCCAGTGGATAAAACTGTATACCGCATTTTGTTCTGTGTGATCCCACACTACTACTTTCTACGTGACAAGGTCCATAGGAGTGGGGCAGATATCAATTTACCTCTGATGCCATATACTGTGAACAATACCATCTGTATGGGTAAAGTGTAGCTCCAGCTGATGAGTTACTGGCATTTGAATCATTACTGAAGGATACTGATGGGCTCACTGGAGGTCCTACTGCTGTACTACTGGAGGTTCCATGGTATTCAGCTCAGCCTGTCTAGTGATGGTGTATCATGTTAACTGGCATACAGGATGCAACAAATATTTGTCACACTGAAGTGGGTGCATACTGTAGTGGTCCCTAGATGTGTCCAGGCAGCAGAACTGTGACTTTAGCAGGCCAAGCACATGCTCAACCACACTACTAGTTTCTGCACTGGCTACATTGCATTGTTCTTCAGGTAAGCCTTGTAGGTTCCATACAGGCTTCAACAGGCAATATTTCTGGTATAACCTTTAACTGCAACAAACGAGGAGGAAGACAATTTTGGGAGAGGGGTTTTTTCTTTGCAATAGTTATGTACCATGATTAAGGCTATGTAGGTGCATCAGTGTGCCTGCACTTACCCAGTAGTTGGCCATGTGTGATTTCTCCATGCAGAAAATAATACAGATAACTTGCATGCCATACATGGGAATCACGAGTACTGCCAGGATGTTGCATGGAAACATTGTTAATTAACTGCTGTGCATCACACACCATAGTCATTAGTATTTATTCTCCTGCTGTCTCCTCTCCTGTGATCTTATAAGGACACTTAACCAGTTGGCAAATAAGGTTTTATAGTCATGTTTTCAGATTTCATAACATAGGTTTTGGATACCCCGATTGAAACAATTGCTGAGGTATCAACTTAGAACATCTTATGATGTAGTTGGGTGAGATATACAGTGAAACCCAAATACATAGCGAATGTATCCTGGAAATAGCTAGTTGATGCATGCATGTGATGGATTCCTCTTCCACTTCCAGAAGAGATTTTTGTGCATACCCATGGAGGTCTAGAATATGAAATCCAAATGATCATTCCCAATACCTCTATTAACGACAGTGTGGCAAAGATTTCTTACTGAACAGTGGTCAGAGTTCATCATGGTGGTAACCTTAAGGCCTCCTGATTACATACCAAAAGTGAGAGAAGATGATAAGTTAATGAAATAAGCTGATTAGTAGTTTCAAACATCTATGAAGGTAGCAGCTGCAGCGGGAATTGAAGTAAAATTTCTAAGTCATGTGGAATGACTTTCAAATGACTGCAGAGAGGTTCTGGAAAGCATATTAAACTCAGGTCAGGAAGATGGAACATGGAGAAGACAATACTCAACAAGAATGGTGAAATGCTGAACTCAACTAAGGACATTTTTGTGAAGTAAAAATAACACTGTGTAAAACCAGAATTAAAGAAATATATGCTATTTTGCAAATGTACTGTCAGAGGCAACTGGCTAGACTGGATCAATTTCTGTAGTGAAATCATTGTGATTAAACAGCTTCATTGAGGTAAATCTGCAGTGGTGGATAAGGTCAAGCAGAAAATGCTAAAGACACACAACATTGTCAGGGTACCACAATTATTGCAACTAATAATGCTACATAGAAGGCATGGGCAGTGTTTCTGTTCTTGAAAACTGGTGTGGTGGTCCCAATTTTCAGATAGGTAGGAATGTTTCAGGTAGAGTGATCATGCATTTCAGGGTTCATGGAAAACCTACTTCATGCTGTCAAAATGGACTTTAACTTATAGTCATTTGTCTGATTCAAAAATATTGATTCTTTGTCTGTCCTGACCATGAAGCAATGGATCAACAAGTTATTTATTTATGTATGTATGCATGCATTTCAGTTTATAACCGGGTTTGCCTTGATAGTCAATGCCCATTTTCAGAAGAAATAACAGAGGAAGACAAACACAAGCATTTTGAATTACAATATTAAAGAAAGAGATAAAAAATTATGATAACCAGCAAAAAGGTTAAAGATTTAAGGCATTCTGCAAAGTATACAGACATTTAAGGCCTTCTGCAAAGTATAATAACATGAGTCAAATATACACAAGATATTTACAATCAAGGAGATCTTTTAGATTAAATAGAAGTGGAGGTCAATGGAAAAAATATTGAGTATCTTAACTAAAGATTGGTTTATGATGTGAGATTTAGTTAAGGATAGGGGATAATAAGAGTGCTGA
Organism: Protopterus annectens; assembly: GCF_019279795.1. NCBI lineage: Eukaryota > Metazoa > Chordata > Ceratodontiformes > Protopteridae > Protopterus > Protopterus annectens. The sequence continues at coordinate 958,367,684 of NC_056741.1, read as the reverse complement.
TTAAGCAATCAGGATTATTAAGAAGAATCAACAGGGATACAACTATGAAGGTAGATAACATATGTGTCTCAGTAAGCCATTGTAATTATACTTGTGTCAATTAAGCTGTAGGTGAATTTATACAGCTATGTTGGTAAAGAGACTACACATTTAGGGGAGGACAATATTGTGTTAAGATCAGATTGATAAATGTTTTTGAAATTTGTGAAATTAGACACATCATATAGATGTTGAAATGAAGACTATTATAACTGAGTTAGGACATAGTGAGGAGCTCATACACTTATTTTAGTGGTGGTATTTTCAACAAATATTGGGAAGGTTGCTGTTTCAGTTGTGTAATCTGTAATAAGAAAGGATAGAGACAGGCATTTACTGTCATATATGAATTTGTGGACAAATATCAAATGGATGATGTTACATTTATTGGTTAAAGTCATCCATCCAAGATGGTTTAGTATGGGACATGTGTTGAGTTTTTGTTGAGTGTGCAACAAATTTTGCAGTTTTATAGAAAGTGGATTTTAATTTATAGAATATGGTTTTATTAAGGTTAAGTCTAATTCCATAGAATAATTTATATAGGAGTAGCGCACAGACGACTTTTATTGAGCTAGGTGTCAAGCAATATTTTAATCAGTACAGGGCACCAAGCCTGTTGTTCAAGCCTTGTATAATGCATTTAAAGGACAGTTTTTTTGTCTGTAACTAACCCCATGCATTTATAGTGATCAGATGTTACAATGATGGGTACTTTTTATGCTGACAGGAATGGCAGAGACTGATTTTTGGGGGACTGAGTGTCCTGAGTTTTATTTTCTTTTTATATTACAGAGGTTGTGGAAACTGACCATACTGCCTACATAGAGAAAACATGGATTTGTAGATCAGAAAGTCTTGTATAGGTGTTTCAGTAGAATGGGATCGAAAAGACACTTATGTTTTTCAGTTCCTTTGTTTGAGGAGAAAGATTTGTCCACATTTTTTATATTAAGTCAGATACAGTCAAGGTGGTTGTAGAACTCTACTAATTTTTTGTCTTTTTCTCACAACCTAGTACTGATTCTCATGGTCAAGATATTAAGGTGCAGCTCATTTCTGAATGCTTACCAGTATGAGTGCAAGAAAGTTGCAACTCTACTGTTTGCAAATGGTTTTGTCCTCTTAGCCTAAAGTGGCTGTGATCTCCATTGTGTGGAAGAGCAGTTCACTATTGACTTAAGTGGCATCTCTGATACAGTTGTCAAGTGTCTTTCCTTTAATAAATGGATTGTGTCAGCAGGAGAGCAGTAACTTTCTTCTTGAGAAACTATCATTAACTCATGTTCCTGAGGCAAGGAGATGAGCAGGAGATTGACCATCCTATGCTTGAACGAGACACCCTTGAGAACATGGGTTGAACTTGGCTAGGCTTGTTATGGTTTTGGGGCAATTAGCCTAATAACCTCCTATGATCCTGTGGATGCAGTAATGGCAGTACTGTAGGCTTTGCAATGAGCTGTGTTGTCAAAATGAGACCTCAGCTGTATGCCCCCATCTTCACTTATGGTCACTACAAGTATGTAGGGATCAAAAGACTGAAATGGAAAACACAAATGGTAACAAAGAAGTTCCTTGTTTGGGACACTGAGCTTAGTTACTGATAAAGGAGATGTACAGTCCTAGCATATCTCTGATTAGTGTCACAGCAGTTATAGGTTGACAAAAGCCATTACATCTTGCTGGTGCCCCTTGTCATGTAAGATGTACTATGCACAGTTTACTGAGACCAAGCCCACGGGCATTCCCAAGATGTCCTAAAGGCATGGAAATGTCTGATTGTCCCATTGGATGAGCTGTGAAATGTCATTGGGGGTAGTTTAGTGTGGTGTACCCTGCTCAGTTTGATACAGTGTGACTCTCATCAGGACAAGTGGTTAACACAATGGATGATGGGATATATGTATGTAGAGGCAGATTTAAGCTTGGTAAGTAGCAGCCATCTCAGTAGGACTAGGAACCATACTAAATCAACAAAAAGGGCCAAATAGAAAATTATTACCTATGCATGTAGATCTCTGAATGATGAGGAGTAAAGATATAAAAAGACTGAGACAAATTTTGCTGTTGTTTGGACATGTGAATACTTATTTATCTATGGGCATATTTATCTATTTATTAACTTTATTCACTAAGTATGTGGACGGTTCCACAACCATTTTCAGCCATTAGTTGGGACAGGTTATCATTCACTTGTTTCATCAGATAGCTGCAATTCTTTATCTGTGCAGTTCAAACAGTAAGACATTTCATTTGTAGAACAACAACGCTGCAAATTACAGCAGATAAATATAACTGACAATGATACAATATGAGGATATTTATACCTTTCAAACAGTGTGACAGTTGATTTGCAGAAAACATATGAGTAACGTAAGATACAATTAGATACTGAAGAAAATCATAGTTTATAATTTAAAGAAAACAGCATTTAGCTTTATAGAAAAAAATATCTAGAGGAGATAGAGATTAAATAAGGAATGGAAATCTTAATTTACATATGTACAACACAGTATTTAGCTGCTCAACTATGAACTAGTTGCTATATGCCTGATTTAGCCCTTGTCAAAACTCTGTCTTTTGTATTCATTGCTAATAAATATGGAGTAACTTCTTTGTGGGTTTACTTAATTCCTGTTGTTTTCAGATATCTTGAGGTAATAAGTTTCACACTGCAGCTGCAAATGTTGAAATAGCTTTTTCACCTGTTGCCTTGTTGAAATGGTGTCTTAATAAACATATAGTATTGTCTGTACAGGAACCCGGGGAATAGTTTATCTGCCTATGTTGCATTGTGTGCACCAGTGATGGGCATTATGAGCAGTGAGTTAGTCTGAATGTCAAAAAGTTTAATAGGAAACTGGCACGCCATTTGTATTTTTCAATAGATACACAGTCATGTTCTTTGAGCCCAGCCAGCATTTTGTATCTAATGATCTTATTTGCAGTAACTTGCATAGTGTGGTTGTTCTGTGTTGAGGTTAGAGCAAATAGTAATAAAAGGTATTTTATTTTTGGGCATTATCATTTGTAATGAAAGAACTTTCCTAGATTCTCTTAGAAGCAGGTGAGAGTATTTGTTTGCTAATGTAAGTCGATTGAGTGCTACTTTTTTGAAGATTTTATGTCTGAAACAATGGTGAATTGTTGGTTAAAAGATATTCCTAGGTTCTTTTGTTCAGTGAATTTACTCTGTGGATTGTCTTGAGGGTCAGAAATGCTTAATGTGGGATTGGATTTAATTTTTTGTGTCCCAAGTAGCATAGCAGCCAGTGTTTTACAGTTTAATATGAGCTGCATATCAGAAAACCAATTCCCTAGTAAGTTGAGGTGTTATCATAGATTTTCTTGTAATTTGTTGCGTGACTTATTTTGGCTGTTATATGAAAGTGTTCTCTGCATAAAGCATCTAGTTCCAGGTTGGTATATTAAAATGTAGGTTGTTAATGAACATGGAAAAAGAACATCAAACCCAAGACTGAACCCTGAGGAACTCTGGCTGAAAATGCCCCATTGTTGGCTACATTAGAAACACATATAACAGTAAAAGTTCTGTTATTTAGGTATGAAGTGAACCATTGTAGTGTACTATCACCTGTTATGAAGCTGGCCAGTGTTTGTTAGAAGTCTGTGGCTGACAGATTCAAAAGCACACTTTAGGTCATTGAAGAAATCACCGTTAGCTGACATTTTTTCATAGCTAGTTACAGTGAATGGTATTGTTTGTGTGCTATATTTATTGGGAAGCCCACTTTGTCTGCTAGTTAAAAGGCCATATTTGGGCATATGTTGCATTAGTTACTACAGAAGTTTTCTTTTCTATTTCCTTAGCTACAGGACAAAGAATTGAGATTGGCCTATAATCAGAGGGGAACTTATTTCTTTTTTTGGCTTTGGGAAATGAGCCAATTGCAGTTGGTTTCCAGAATGAAGGCATTACTTATTTTGTAAAGGTAAGATTAAAAATGTGTTCTAATAGCTTGTAAATCTGTTTATGCAGCCATGTGTATTTACTGATTCAGGTTCTAGAATACATTAGTGGACATAGCTGTGATATAGAATGGTGAAAGGTAACAAATGGAAAATATTGTGTTTGCTTTAGTGGTATTTGTTGCCTGTGGTTTGACTATTTGGAGTAGATTAGTGGTCATTTTACCATTGGTTCCAGATCTTTCAGAATAATTTGGGGGGGGGTCTTTGCATGCCAGTTATCTATATGCCTTATGTCAGCTGCTTTTGTTGCATTAGTGGTAATGGATGCCTGCAGTTTCAGGTCACAAAATGCAGGTTTTATTAATATTGAATGGGTCTGCTTTTTACGGTTTCTAGGCATCATCATATTGTTGATGCCTGGTACCTTTTCGTCTTCTGTTTCTTTCTGGACAATGTTTGTTTTTTATGGGTTTAAAGATATTTGGTTGCATAGTAAAAGTTATATGCTTGTTGTTGTCACTTTAAATGATATCCCAATTGATAGCTTCAAGCTCTTTGCCCTTAGTCTACTGTGATTGGTTTGTGAAGTGTCTAATGGTAATTATTTGTTGTATGTTTTTTGATAAATTGAATGATCAGTGTGTTTGGCTGTATTGTTATGTTCTTGCATTTTTCTGGGAAGTTTGCTATGAAAATGCCAATGTGTGTTGGGTCCAGTTTATGGAGCTGTTTTGGTGGGTTTTGTGACTACTGGTGTTAGAGTGTGTTTTTTGAAGAAATTGCTGTTTTGAACCCCTAACCTGTTATGATTAAGATCTCCAAAAATTAGTTTGATTTTCCAGAAATGGAGGTGATAAGATCTGTGCAGCATGGTAGGTGCAGAAATATAAATAACAGCTTTACTGATCTTTATGGCATTTCTGTAAGTTACTTGAACAATGAATCAGTTTGGTTCATGTTCATTAATGGATGTGTTTTTTACAATTAGGTGCTTGATAAGCAGACAACCTCTACCTCCACCTCTTTGTCCTAGTCTCTAATTGTACAAGCAGTGGTTGTTTGTATACAAGATACTTAAGACACATGGTCCTTCAGCCAAGATTCAGTGATTGCCATTATACTAGGATTGTGCTGTGTTACCCATATTTCCATGAGTGACCATTTGCTGTTAATGCTTCACTTGGCTAAGGCTATACTGAAGCTGTGATGATTTGAATGCAGACTGACATTTTGGATATGGGGTGTTGTTGAAGCTAGAGCTAGGTTGAATTCAGTATCACATGAAATGATCAGAAATAATTTTGTTAAGAATGTTAGAGACCGTAGTTTTATGTAAGTTAATAGAAAAATGTTGTGGTGCATACAACTTTCAGTAGCAACTACATCAGATATGGACTATGTGCACACCATTCGGGTATTGTTATGCAAACATGATGTGTGTGCATGTTATTGTGTGCATGTTTTATGCTTATAGTTAAATATGGTGTTTCATCTGTGATAAAGAGGTAGAAGTCAGGGGATAGTAGGCATGTTTTTGGAATGGTGATAGTTTTGAGAATGTACCTTATTTATTTATGTATTTGCATTTGTTTAATGGAAGGGTCAGTCTGGGCAGAAGAGCTCTTATCCTTGGAGGCCCGAGGAGAAAAGCTTCTCAAAATCTATAAATATAACATGAATCTATAATAAACATTACATTCACAGTTGTAATGATTATACATGCAGAAAAAATATATAGAGTCAAGATATCAAATGTTTACAAATAAACATAAAAATAATCATAAAATAATTATAGTGATGGAGAGAAAAGTCAAGAATTGCTCAGGTGAAGAAATTAAAAATATTAAACATAAGTTTGTGTGTTGTATCATTGGCAGGTAGGAAAGGTTTGGGACTATATAATATAGTACAGAAGAAAGGAAGTAGAGGATTTAGTAGTGATTACATATTGTACTTACCTGAAGAAAGTGGAAGTGGAGTAGCTAACATTAAATGCATTTTATTTCCTGCTAATGATAGAGATGAACTGAGAAGAGGCTAAGTGTCAAAGAGAAGTTGCCAGAAATTAACAGTGGGAAGGAAACAGAAGCTGAGTAATTGGGTAAGGAAAATATTTTTTAAGTTAAGCAAGAATGTTAAGATAGACGTAGTCAAGGATGGAAATCAGTTTGTTAACTAACGAGTATAAGTAAAGTACAGTTGTGTACACTTACCATAAATGTAGATGTTCGAGTGTATTCACTGTTGCAGTCATTACATTTGGGTTATCTGCTTGCAGGTTGCCCTCAGTGGGCCTGATTAATAAAGTCTTGGGTTCTGCATCGGTTACTGTCCCTTTTTTCATGACGTCAGGTCGTCAGGGGTATAAAACAGGTAGCCAATGCCATTACATCAGTTTTTCTTGCCCCAAATGTCAGGTGCCCCCCCCCCCCAATGGGGAGCAAATAAACATAAAAACACAAAAGTATACCTCCAACAAAAAGCAAATACACCAAAAAAGCTTTTAAGCATAGTAAAAGAAAGTAGAGGTATAGCCAGAAGAAGTTAGGGGGCTGGAGGGAGTGTAACCAGAACTACAACAGTGAATACACTCAAACATCTACATTTATGGTAAGTGTACACAACTGTACTATGTTCTTCTTGTTTCACTGCTGCAGTCATTACATTTGGGTAGATTTCCAAAGCTATGGTTGGGAGGAGGAGTTTATATAGCATTACAGCCAGCTATAACGCCCTGCAAGACAGCAGTGGCAAAGCCAGGTCTGGATTTAGAGAGAAATGGCAAATGATAATGCTTGGTGACAGTATGTACAGACCTCCAGGTAGCAGCTTCTAGGATGTCCCTGGTAGAAACCCCTCTGAGAAAGGCTGTAGAGGTAGATGCAGCCCTGGTGGAGTGAGATCTGATCCCCTGGGGGATAAGTTTTCCATGGTAATTATAGCAGGAATGAATGCAATGGCTTATCCATTTAGAAATGGTTTGTTTTGAAATAGCCTTCCCCTCTGCCCCTGCAGCAAATGCTACCAGCAGTTGTTCAGATTTTCTTCGAGGTTTAGTCCTGTCCAAGTAGAATCTAAGTTGTCTGTGCACATTCAAGGAATGCAGAATCCATTCCCCTTTGTTCTGTGGATTAGGAAAGAAGGTTGGCAAATGAATGGACTGATTAAGAGCCACACTGGATACCACCTTGGGCATGAAGGATGGATTGGTCCTGAGTGACACCCTGTCCATATGAAAGATGATGAAAGGCTCCACTGCCATAAGGGCCTGTAATTCAGATATCCTTCTGGCTGAAGTGATTGCCAAAAGGAAAGCTGTTTTCCAAGAAAGACATTTTAAGTCTGCAGTAGCAGCTGGCTCAAAAGGAGGTAGAGTGAGTTTCTCCAGTGCAAAGTTAAGTTCCCAGGCAGGGGTTGGTGCTCTCCTGTGTGGTCTCAATTTTTTGGCCCCTCTGAGGTACTGCTTCAGCACAGGATGAGAGAAGAGGGGAGGTTCTGTGTTATAATGAGCTGAAATGGCTGAGGCATGGATTTTAATGAGGAAAAAGACAGGCCCTTGTGAAGCATCTCAGTTAAGTATTGCAAAATCTGAGGTAAACTGGGCGCTGCTGTGCTCATCCCTTGAGATTGGTTCCAGGCACAGAATCTTTTCCATTTTTCAGCATAAGAGTTTCTAGTACTAGGCCTCCTTGCCTCTAAGATGACATCCATCATGGGTTTGCTGAGGGATGATAAGGGTGAATTTAAGTGATTTAGCCAGGCTGCAAGGTTCAATGTAGGAAGCTGAGGGTGCAGAATTTGGTTCTCCTGATGAGACAGCAGGGAAGGAATCTGAGGCAGGTGCCATGGAGATAACTGTGACACACTGCACAGGAAGGGGTACCAGTGCTGGTGCAGCCAGTCTGGAGCAATCAAGACCATCCTTGGTTTGTCCTGTTTGACTTTTAGTAGAACTTTGGAGAGCAGAGGCAGCGGGGGAAGGCATAGACTGATAGGTTTTTACAGCTGAAGAACAGAGCATCCACTTTCCTGGCTTGTTTGTGGGGAGTTCTTGTGCAAAACTTGTCCAACTGGTAGTTCTGGGGGGAGGCAAATAGATCTATGTCTGGGCTCCCCCATTCGTTTGTCAACATGTTGAAAATCTTTGGCTCCAGTTTCCACTTGTGTGGGTCCATGAGGTTTCTGCTTAGTCTGTCTGCCAGTGTATTTAATTTTCCTGGCAGGAATTGAGCTTGTAGGTGCACTTGGTAGCTCAAGGCTGTGTTCCACAATGCCATGGCTAGTCTGCAGAGGAGATAGGAATGTGTACCCCCCTGCTTGTTTATGTACCACATAACCGTGGTGTTATCCGTCTTTACCATTAGTTGTCCTGGAAGATTGTAGTCCTTGAAGGCTGTTAGAGCATTCTGTACAGCTAACATTTCATTTTGATTGACATGTAGATGCATTTGACTTGGGTTCCATTTGTCCTGAATGCACTTCCCTGCCAGGCGAACCCCCAATGCATTGTCTGATGCATCTGTTGTTAGGGTTTGGGCGGCAGGGGGTAGTGTGAATGGTAGTCCCTTGTTTTGGTGGCAGGCCTCTGCCCACCAGAGGAACTCTAAGCATAGGCAAGGTATGATAGGAATCATTGTTTCTAGGCTGTGAGATTGTTGACTCCAAAGGCTTTTTAGATACCACTGTAGTTTCCTCATATGCAGTCTTGCATATGGAATTAGAAGAATGCAGGAAGCCATGAACCCCAAGGCTTGCAGTATTTGTCTTTCAGATAGCAGGGTTTTTGTGGCCACTTGTTTGAAATAGGTTACCAAATGAATTTGCTTTTCTGGCGTGAGGTAAGCCATCTGGGAAGTTGTATTCAAGCTTGCTCCCAGGAAGATAATTTGTTGACAGGGTACCAATTGTGATTTATTTTCATTTATGGTGTACTCCAGACAAATTAGAACCCTTTTTACAAATGCCAGATGATTCAAAAGTATGCCCTGGCTTTCTGCCTGAATTACACAATTGTCCAGGTATAGGTATATTTGAATACGTCTTTGCCTGCAAAATGCAATAACTGGAGCCAGGCACTTTGTGAATACCCTGGACGCAGTAGACAAGCCAAAGGGCAGTGCAGAGAAATGATAATGCATGTAGCCTGCTTTGAAGCATAGGTATCTTCTGCAAGATTCCCTGATTGGGATGTGCAGGTATGCTTCTTTTAAATCTAGTGTTGCCAACCAGGTGTCTTTGCCTAGCATAGGAAGTAATTGTTGAAGAGTCAGCATCTTGAATTTTGGAATCTCCAGAAAGGTCTTTAGAGTAGACAGGTCCAGGATTGGATGCCATGATTTGTCATTTTTGGGTACCAGAAAAAGTCTGGAGTAGAAACCTTGCCCCTTTTCCTCTTCTGGTACAGGTTGAATAGTCCCCATGCTGTTGAGGGAAAGTACTTGTTTTTGAGCCTCTGCCCACTGATTTGGGGACAGGTCTGGCCACCCATTTGGTGCTGACAATGTGTGGAAATGAAATCTGTATCCCTGGGACACTATATTTAAAACCCATTTGTCCTGGGTTATGAGTTCCCAGTTCTTTGCATGAAGAACAATCTTTCCCCCCAAAGGGACGGTCAGAAAGTAAGTGCTTGGGACTTTTAAAAGGAAGTCATTGAGACTGTTTACCATAAGGGGGTGTCTTGCTATTCCCAGATTTGGAAGTGGAGGCCCCCCCACTGCTTAGTTCTGAGAATCCCCTAGGACTGAAACCTGGGGTTTTTGCTGTGTCTGGGTTTGGCTTGAGAAGACCTGGAAAGGACTGGAAAGGACCAATTCTTAGTAGGCCAGTACCTACTAAGTCTAGGAGGTTGCACTTGTAAAAAATCTTTAACAGTTTACAGAGATTTATCTTAATCTTCCATCTTTTTAAGAACTTCTTCAGCCTTGTTGCCAAACAGGCGGTCCTGATTTAAAGGAGCATCCAACAATTTAGCTTTAACATGATCAAGCAAAGATTGCTCCTTAAGCCAAGCATGCCTTATAAGCACAGACCCAATAATAGCAGCCCTGCAAGAGGCCTCTACAGAATCAAAACCGCATTGCAAAGTATGTTTTCCAACTTGTTCAGCAGATTGCATTAAGTCCTGTAAATCTTTATTTTCCACACAGTTAGGAATCAACATCATTTTCTGTTTAAGCAGTCCAATGACATGTTGCTGATATTTTAACATATGAAACTAGCAGTTTAAAGCTCTGATTGCCAAGGTTGCTGAAGTATAAACCTTTTTACCCCATCTATCCAGTGCCCTGGAGTCTCTATCAGAAGGGGTAGGATTTTTAGCAGTAGAAGCCTTAATGCCCTTAGGCAACTCAGAAATAGTCTCTGGATCTGCAACAGGATTTTTGAAAAGGAACTTGTGGGACTCAGGAACCCTGTAGTATCTGTCAGGTTTACTAAGAGCAGGAGGCAGGGAATCAGGGGCCAAACTGGATTCCGAGAAAACATCATCAACAATGTCTAGTATAGGAGGTATAGCCAAAGGCCTATGCTAAGGTAGAAGAAGGAAATCCCTAAGCCTCTTTTTTGAATCAGAAAATTCCTGGCTTTCCCAGTGAAAATGCCCCCTTAAAGTATGTAAAGTTCCTCCAAAAGTAAAATCCTCAGGAGGGGAAGTAGAGGGAATAGGATCCTCTGCATCACACTCCTCATAAGTATGTGGCCTGGGCATCATTTTTTTAGACATGGATCGAGATTTAGGCATTAGTATTGAAGGAGGTGTCAATTTAATATGCAAATCTGTAGGCCTGAATATACCCTCAGAAGCCGGTGCCTGCACAGCAGCTCCAGACTCATCCAAGGTGGAGACATCCACGGGTTCCATAGTTGAAGTATCTTGCGGCATATAAATGGGTCTCAGTAGAGGCCTGTGAATCAGAAGTAGCAGGTATCAGGGGCTGCGAAAGCACCTCACTGAGTACCGGCAAACTGGCGACTGGCTTAGGAAAAGTGTCGTCGGCAGTTTTGGACCTTGGTGGCCTGTCTCTGTCTTTATCTTTGTGTTTTTTTGGAATCCTGGTAGTCTGATGGCTAACCAATGACATTTCTGGATAATTAAACCGAGAACCGAAATATTTAGAGGCAAAAGTATACCGACGATGGATAGTGCGCTGATTAAACAAAGCACAAAACTGACAGCAAGGTATGCCATGGTCAGGGCCTTGTCAAATAATACAGTACGAATGAAAATCTTTATGAGGTATTTGCTTTCCACAAGTAATGCAATTATTACTTTTACTGACATCGGTAAGGAGCAAGAAAAAGTTTCCCCAATGGGGTACTTAGCTTTAAGTTGAAGACTTTGGCTCTGAAACTCGAAAACAAAAATTTCAGGTGTCGGCCAACTGGCACTTGCGAACTGCTTCTGCTTCGGGCACCGCACGGCAAGAAAGACTGATGTAGTGCATCAGCTGCATGTTTTATACCCCTGATGACTTGACGTCATGGAAGAAGGGACAGCAACCAATGCAAGACCCAAGACTTTGTTAATCAGGCCAACTGAGGGCAACCTGCCAGCAGATTACCCAAATGTAATGACTGCAACAGTGAAACACGAAGAACATCCTTGTACAGAGATATTGGAGATGGGTGAAGGGTTGCTGTTACTATAATCATATGAGTTGAAAAACATTTATAACAGTTTGAGTAACATATATCGGTCAGAAATGACATTTAAGTTGTGAGAGATTCACCAAAGGTTGAGCAAGAACCAAGACAACATTCTGAAAGGTATTTCTTTAGATCAGTTTTGAAGGTGATGAGGTGATTAGTTTTCCTCAGTGATGATGGGACTGAGTTCCATATTTTAGTGACACAAGTTGAGTGCAGGACATCTCTTGGTGAGATACTGGACTTGTGAATGTTATGAAGAAATCTGCCTTGTGAATATAATCATCTTTGTTATGAATCATCATGAATGATTCCTGTCATAGTTAGACTTTTTTATGGATTGTGAACTATAGCATGGCATATGTTTGCCTGTGATCAAGTGAGGTAATAAGGCAATTCAAGCCAGTTTTGTTTTAGGGCAAAACAGCTGTGTGGCCTATAAGGCAGGCATGTTGCAAACCTAGCCATTGCTCTACTTTAAATGAAATTTGGGCTGTAGAGGAGTGAAGACTGGAATACCATGTAGTACAGATGGTAAGAGGAAGTTAAATGCCATGTTTTTAAGCTTTGTGCGAGGGAGTGTTTGATTCTATAAATTGTTCTGAGTTTCTGTTACATCATTTGGTGGTGTGTTGTATATGTAAACTGAATTTCAAGTGGTCATCTATGATAATCCCCAAGAGCTTTGTGTGGGAGATTATTTCTATTTTTGTGTTTATGGAGGTAATAGTAAAGGCAGCCCTCTCATGATTTTGTATTTTGAGAAGGAATAAGCCTAGCTTTGTTTTCTTTGAATTTAGTAGGAGATCAAAGTTATTTATCTAGGATTCAATGCAGATAAACCATTTCTGCATTATATGTTGAAAGTGTAACAGAATTTGGGCACAACATATGAGGATCGAATCAATAGCATACTGGATTAAGAAGGTGTACTTAGATGCAGCATGGAGATTGTTAATGAAAACAGTAAAAATCAGAAGAACCAGAATATATCCTTGGATAATGTCAATAGGGACTGGTATAAAAGGTGACTGGGCACATTTCCAGTTGACAGGCCATTCTTGATGTGATAGGTAGCTGACAATGCAGTGTAAGGATGAGTACAAGACATTGAGAGAAGATTGCTTAGATAGATAGCTACCATAGTTTCATGTTTGGGTAATGGTGTGAACAGAGTTGAAGGGGGGGAATGAAAGTAATGTGTCCTGGACAAAAGCCATGCTGAGTAAGGGAGAGAAACTGGTAGCCAAGAAGGTGCTGGAGAAGTTGGGTGTAGACACACTTGTCTAGGATTTTATATAAAAGAAACAGAATTGTCCAACTTCATGTAGTGGGAGAACATATGACTTTTTCCAAAGAGATGATACATAGGACACACTGATGGATCTATTTATTAATGTGGATCCACAGTGGGCTATAGGTTCTGTGGATAATTTGAGATACTTTGTGGGAAGGCTGCCCAGAGCAAGATTAGTGAGATTTACTTGTAGATTTTTCTTAATAAAATAGGTTGATGCAGTTTCAACATGAGGGTGTCAGAGCAATTTTTAACAGGTATTTGATTTAGCGTGATAATAGTATCAGTGAAGTATGAGTTATATTTTGATGCAATCTCCAATAGGTGTCATTAGATGATGGATTAGGATAGTCTTTTTCTCAGTGAATAACAAATGATTAATGGATGACCAGAAAAGCTTTGCATTGTTTTATTAGATGCTTTGAAGTATGGTGATTTATACTTTTTTTATCAGGTCTAATTTTGATTAAGTTACAGAGGTATTTGTAGGCTTCAAGATTTTGTTGCGTTTTGTGTTGACACAAAGTATTCATGAGTTATTTGGCTGATTTACATAGGCTTTGGCCCAAGTTGGTTTTGACTTTTTTCTTCTAACAGGAGTCTGTTCATTACTGGAGAAAAATCACAGAGGTTTATAGTATTTTTTTTTAAATTCAGTAAGGAACAATTGCAAATCAATATTTCGATCATCTAGAATAACAGTTTTGAGGTGGATGGTAGCTGTGACCCTAGATAAGATCTGTTCAGTTGTGGTGATATTTTGTCCTGGAAGGATGCAGAGTGCAATTATACCTAGGCTTTTGCATTTATTAAGAATGAATGTGATAAGGAGCTCAGCATTGTTAAATTGGGGATAGTGGGTAGTCTGTCCACTCTAGGGAGTTAGAATAGATAATAGCAACACCACTAGCCTTTTTCTTTAATGAATGAGTCCTGATTATATTATAGCATAGTGGGAGAATATCTATTTTTATTGTACAGCTTTAAGCACGTTACAGTTACTGCTAACATATCAAGGATGTGGTGGCTTATCCAAGCATGGACATTTTCTAGTTTATTGCAAATTCTGTGTAGAATAATAGTGACTAGTTTCAAGCCGATACAGTTAGCAAAAGCTTGGTGGGATATTGTTTAAGCTGTATAGCCAGTGTTGTTAGTTGATGCTTGCTGAGTTGTGGATTGGTTTGTACTTGATGAGCAGTTTCTATTCATGATCAGTTTAGAGGGGTCAGCATTAAGGTGAATGCCATCATGCAGATGTGTTTTTGGTATGAAGTACAATTTTGCAGGAAATTTTTGTTTTTTTATCTAACTTTAACTTTATTTTTTTCCACTATGCTGAGTGAGCAGTTTAGATACTTCTGTTTGAAGAGATGAATGTGAGATGTATTACAGAAATTTGATGCTATACTGAAGGCTTTAGATGGTGATGAAATACTTAAAAGGTGCATGACTAGAGGATGTCACATAGTGTATTAATAGTGGAGTGTGGTAAGATGTAAGATTACTAGGAAGAAAAGTGGGAGGAAGATGTTGCAAGTCTTTTACACCTAGACTGAATGGAATTTCACACCTCCTGCCACAAGTATAGCTCTTGTTTGTATATCTTTCACCTGAGCTAAAATTCAGAGAAAGCAGTTTTTCAAAGTACATGTTAGCAAATATACACACATATATATATATATATATATATATATATATATATATATATATATATATATATATATATATCTTAAAAACAATAACAGTTACAAAGAATTAAAACAATGAAAGTTATTCAGCATACACTCCTCTTCACAATAGTAATATTATGATAACTACCAGATAAAATGATCATTCTTAAATGAGAAAAAATATGTAAATGTAATTATTATAATTATACGAACAAATATTAATATTTCTGAAACTATAGTAGATAAACCTTAAGTGTGGCTTTTGTTTGTGCTGATGTGTTCCTCAATTTCTTGAAAGGCAGTTTTGTAAATGTCACTCCATTTTTGAGATATTTGTATAATTATGAATTGCATGCATATTTGCATATTTAATGGACAAGTAAATGTACATTTCTGCAACGCAGTGGTATTTAAACACAAAATATTAATGTGACATTTTACAGCATAGTGTATGCTTTACTTTGATATCATGGTATCAGAAGGTATAAATACCTTCTGGTTTAAGTTATTAATATAATTATTAACATATGACATATAGTCATAATATTTCTGGGAAATAATCTGGAGTTCCTCTTGTACAAAATACTCCACTTATCTGTGGAATCATACATGACCTCTGTGGTGACTGGGCATGTGAAATGCCACAGTACAATACTTCCAAGTGGTCAATGCCTGAGATATGTACAGAAATATGATGCTTATAGAGATATTTATATTGTATTACTAAACAAGTAGTTGCAGGAGTTGTGACGTCCCCTCTCTGGGCCAGTAATCAAGGAACCTGAATCCTCATCACTGACACTGGAGAGGGATGTTCACTTGGAATAAAAATAGATGCACACAGTATTTTCAGATGCATCAAGCACAATTTCCCTTAAGAGCACACGGGGAACACACTCAGTCTGGGGTATGGATTTCTCTCTCTCATTTGCTCCAAGTACCCAATAAGAACTCCCCACTGGCACACCTGTAGAGTTGAGTACTCCACCACTCTCTCTGTGAATCCAGTGTTCTGTGTCCCTGCTTCAAGCAGCTGACACACAGATACTCTTTAAGATTTGATTTTCATACACACATATACACACACACTCACACACACACACACACACACACACACACACACACACACACACACACACACACACACACACACACACACACACACACACACACACACACACACACACACACACACACACACACACACATACACACACACACACACACACACACCCACACACACCCACACACACACACACACACATGGGAAAGGCTGTCACAGATTTACTAGCTATGCCCCCTTCTGCCCAGACTATAAGGTAGTTACACTGCCACCAGGCACTCCAAAGCCAGCTATCTTACAAAGGTAACCAAGACTCAGAACACCACAACTAAATTGCGATAAAACCAGTCCAAGTGTTCCAAGCAGAACCACACACCTCGTAATATTGATAAAATTTATTGAGCAGAAGATAAGTACTTTCGTCTGATTATAGCAAAAGGCTTCTTCAAAATCCCTTAACTAACCTCACTATATTTTCCTGACTGATCTAAAGAATTACTCTTTCTTGATCACCTACTAGAACAAGGCAAGATAAAGTAGGTGAGGGGCCCTTCTTTGTCCGGTTCCAAAACTTGATGTGCACATTAAATTTGTATGTTAAATTTGCTATTAAACTTTTAATATGCTACAAGCATTTCCAAGTCTGAGTATTTGTTTTGTTTCTTGGACTGTTTTCCTGAGACTTGATTCATTGCATTTTTTATCCTTTTGTTGCTGACAGTATTAATTTCAACAGTTATAATACAGTCTTGACACAGATGTATTTCTTTGCTGTCCAGAGAGACGCACTGTTGGTACATTTTACATTTTTAACACAAGCATCTAATCAGTTTGATATACAAATGACATAATTCTTTACAAAACTCCAGCTAGCTATGTTGGCATATGTTACATGTCCACTAACCTACTTCTCTTGGCATAGCTGGCAATACCTCACATCATCACAGGGGTGACAATAGATAAAAGTGAGAACTTTTGTAGTGTTATGCATGCTTTCATTTAATACCATGAAGGGCTATATATACATACCTTCTAGTTCAAGTTATTAATATGATTATTAACATATATTCATAATATTTCTGGAAAATGGCTCACATTTTCTGTGGAACCTAGTAAACCATTTGTCTGGGGAGACATTCCTAAGTATTGTGGTATTGGGCATATTATAAACAGTTCTACACCATGTCCAGGTTAACAACACCTAAGGTGTTTACAGAAATTTGACATTTATGCATATATGCATATTTTATTTCATAGTTTCATAGTTTCATAGTTTAGTACTAGGCTATCTGCCCTGGGGCATTTGTAAGCCTAGCCATAGTGATGTGGCTTTCGCCACCCCATGAAATGGTACAAAAATGCACAGAATAGATTTAGAATACTGTGCCTCTGTCTAGTCTGATTATACTAAGAGTAGAGCTTCCTTAAGGGAAAATTTGAAGAGCAGACTTGGCGGAAGTATAAATATCTTCAAACTGGTAGTAAGGAGACAGTAGGTATCAGTGACAATGCTTGCGCTATTATGCATGTTTTTGCTGGATACCATGAAGTACCATATATGCAGTATACTCTCTCTACAAGTTATTAACAGAAATATTAGTGTGGCACATATTCATAATTTGGTATAAAGGGTATCACACATTCTTGCTTACTGACCACTGTGTTTCTGTATTTAGGTCAACAGTGACATTCCTCACCTCTACTCTACTTTGTCTTGTTCAACCATGGTGTGACAATAGAAGTACTGCTGGTCATGCCAAGAGAAGTAGGGCAGTGAATCTATGACTTGTGCCAGCACAGCTAGCTGGAATTTTGTAAATAATTATAGGTCATTTGTATATCAAACTGATTTGTACAGATGCTTGTGCTGAAAATGTATATGTGAGGTTTGCTTGTGTTAAAATGAATAAACAGTGCTCCCTGCTGGAATTAAATGAAATGTACATGTATTATTGTAGTTAAATTAAATGTATGTTTTAATAGAGGATACTGGGGCAGCACAGGTTGATTAGCTAGCTTACCTTATGAAAAATAAGGGAAATGTAAATCAGCTGTTAAACCATTAAGATGGTACCCCACAGTGCTGAATAGGACCAGACACTGTGGGTCAGGAAGAAGCCTTTGTTCGTTAGCTCAGTAAAACAGAGATGTGCATTGTGGCCATCTATGCCAAATTTCTGTCTTAGCTTCAAAGGGGAATACTGTGAGAACCAAGAGTCAGGTGACCAGATGAGGTCATTCTATAAGCCATCTTGGATATTATATTTTACAGGGAGTAATCTCATAGTATTGAGTATTCTGTTGTGGAGAACCTTACTAGGAAGATTGGTCACATATTTTACAGTGCCTTGCTCTATCAAGTAGGTTATTAGGGAATAGTAATTCTCTTGGATTCAGTCGGGAATATAGAGAAGCTTAGCTTAGTTGCTTTCTTTATTTGTATGAGTTTATCCATAAATGTTGCCTTCAATAGTACCTGTGATTTGAACTCTGGTTTACTGTAAATATATATTTAGTATTTTCTTGTTCTTTTATTATTTATCATTAAATATATTAAAAATTTTCATTGTGGCTGGTCCTTTTTAGAAAATATTTAAGCTTTGAGAGCATTTGCACATATTTATTTGGTGATATCTCTGGCCACTTCTGAAAGCCTTGCTGTTTGGTCAACATTACCAATTGTATTAATATTAACTTCTCTTAGCATAAATGGAAAACCTTTTAAGAGCCTTATAGTAACTGACTAGTGTCAGTGAATCTACCTTATAGTCTGGGCAAAATTGGAAGAGTGGGTAATCTGTGCCAGCCGTTCCCAGGTGTGTGTGCATCTGTAAAAATGAAATCTCAGAGTTTGTCAGCTACTGAGGGCAGGGAAATGAAGCACTGGTTCACAGTGCCAGTGGGGAACCTTATTGGGTTTCAGGGAAGAGGCAGATAGTAACAGCCAGACCCCGGGCTGAGGGTGTGACCTGTGTGCTCTTAAGGGAAATTGTGCTTAATGCAGAGAGGTCTGCATCCGGAAAAACTGAGTGTTTCCATTTGTATTCTAAGTGCATGTCCCTCTCCAGTGTCAGTGGTGAGGATTCAGGCTCCTTGACTACTGGTCCAGCATGAGGACATCACCATAATGGAGAGCAGTGGTGTAGCATGTAAACAGTTGTCACTAAAACAAGTGTACTCTCAAGCAGACACAAAGTAGACATTCAGAGTTTCATATCAGAAGAGTTTTATTTATTTTCTTTTTGTTAACTTAGTCAGGGAGAGCACACAAGGATGTCAGCAAAAGATTATGGAAAGCTGACAAGGAACCAGATGGCTGAGATGTGCCAAGCCAAAGGACTAGTGCATGCCAGCCTGAGTAAAAAATGATTGCAGCCTTAATCACAACCATCAACAAGGAAGACAGCCAGTCTGGCATTGGGGATTTACAGCTCTTAGAAACAGGATAGTTCAACTTTTCCTCAGAGGACTTAAAAATCCATCTGGAGATAAAGAGACTTGAAATGGAGGCCAAACATTTGGGAATAAAATCATTAAAGAGATTGTGGCATTTGGAGGCTAAAGAAAATGAGAGATTGTGGCATTTGGAGGCTGAAGAAAAGTCGAAGCAGCATCAACATGAGAGGGAGATGCTGAGTCTTCACCTGGGTAATGAAGAAGAAAACCCCAGAAACAAAAGTCAGCAAATTTCTTCCTCAATTTTCAGAGGGTGATCATTTTGATAGTTGTATTCATATATTTGAAAGGGTATGTAAACAGTATAATGTTGACCAAGGGCTCTAGGTACAGATCCTGACCCCCCTACTCCATGGTAAAGCTGCAACTGCTGTTTCTAACTTGTGTGATACTGATATATGAAACTATGCTAAAGTTAAAAATGTTTATTTGAATGTTTTAAGTTAATACCTGAAACTTACAGAAAAAAAGTTTTCTGAGCATAGATGCAAGGCAGATGAAAATGTATGTGATTATATTGTTGAGTTGAGCACTTATTTTCATAGGTGGGTCACTGGGTGTCAGGTCACCACTTTTCATGGGCTAGAAGATGTTTTGGTGAGAGAACAAACTCATCACTTTGCCTGAGTACATGATAATCTGGTTGGCAGACAGGGAATGCAACTCTGCAGATGAGCTGGGGAAAAAGGTGGATGTCTACTTAGGATGCAGGGCATCACTGCACAGGAAAGGGATACCCAGTGCTGCACATGGATATAAGGGAACCCATGGTGGGCAACGAAACCACCTCAACAGAGTCCACCAGTAACAGGGGAAGCCACTAGTTCAGGTACATGGCCAAGATCAAGGGTTAAATGTTTTAAATGTAACCAGTGGGGCCATGTAGCATATAGATGCCCACAGAGACAAGGTGGGGAAAAAAGGTGTGGGACCCAGCAAGTGGGAATAACAGAATGCCAGTGGTAAGTTGTCTGGAGACAACAGAGGTATCAAAGTACCACCAGAGTTTGTATCCTGTCTTGGTAGATGGAAAACAGGCCATTGAAAGAGAGACACGTCCTCTGATATATCCATTGTGAATCCTGCAGTAGTTACAGGGGAGCAGTACTTGCTTGGGTATTCCACTCCAGTCAGAACATTAGGAGGGATCCCATTCCAAATGCCTTTGGCCAGGGTTCACCTGGACTGGGAAGGTGGAAAAGGAAGTAAGCAAGTAGGTTTGTTTGAGGATATCCCTTCCGATGTCTTGATAAGGAATGATTTTGATAATGCAGTACCTTGTGTGCATGCAGTGACATGCATTTAGGCTTGGAGACAGGCATGTGGGTCTGGTAGCCTGGGAGAGACCCAGACAGATTGTACCCCTGATGCCAGGACTGGTGATATGGCTATTTCAGTGAAGTAGCTACCCTGTAGCAGTAAGTCTGAAGATGAGCCCTAGCTGCTGGTAGATACTGATGTTCCCTTGGAGAGTGACTACAAGGGTGGAGATGAGTGGTAGTACCTAGGCTGACAGTGAGGAACCACTGTCAGAAGATACCAGACTTCCTGTGGAAGGGGAGCTGGGAAAAGTGACAAAGGTAGAATTGAGACAGGCTCTGCTCTCAGATTGTACACTACAGTGCTTGAGGGAAGTAGTTAGGGAGAAACCTGATTCTCAAGGAAAAGGGCAAACTGTATATCGGAACAAAGGGTTACTGTATACAGAGTAGACACCTATGGGAGGGGTAGAAGGTGAGATAATACAGCAGTTGTTAGTGCCTAGAGCCTAACATCTGGCATTTCTAGCCATAGCCCATGACATTCCTTTTGCAGGTCATATGAGCATAGTTTACCAAGACACACATTATGTAGAATGTTTATTGGCCTGGGATTGCCAGTGATGTAACTGGGTACTGCAGGACCTGTGAGCAGTACCAAAAAGTAGGCAAGGCAGGAGACAAGGTCAAAGCTCATTTGATGCCTTTGCCTGTGATTGAGGAGCAGTTTCAGAGGGTAGCTATAGATATTGTGGAGCCTCCAAGTACCCCAAGTTCCCCAGGAAAGAAGTATATCCTAGTGATAGTAGACTATGCTACTAGATACCCTGAGGTGGTCTCTCTGTCCACATCAAAGCAGAGAAGGTGGCAAATGGTTTGCTAAAGATTTCCTGCAGGGTATGTTTCTCAAAAGAAATACTAAGTGACAGAGGTGCAAATTTCATGTAAGACCTGCTGGCTTGTCTGTGGGAGCACTGTGTGGTGAAGCACCCAAAGACAACCCCCTACCATCTCCAGACTAAAGGTGTTGTGGAGAGGTTAAACTCTACACTAAAGACCATGCTATGGGCATTTGCAGACCAGTTTAAGAGGGAGTAGGACAAATATCTGCCCCATCTATTGTTTGGTTACAGAGAGGTGCCCCAGGAATTTAAAGGTTTTTCACCCTTTGAGTTACTCTATGGACATAGGATGAGGGGACGTTTAGATATGATTCCTGGTGAGTTGTAGGGTGACTGTGAATCCTACAAGGCATCTGTTGTGGCATATATCCTAAACCTTAGGTCAAGGCTTAGGGAGCTCATGGGCTTGGTCCAGGAGAACTTGGCAGGAGCACAACAGCAGAAAAAGGTCTGGCATGACAGGAATGCTCAAGCCAGAGAGTATGCTGTGGGACAGCATGTGATGATACTCATTCCTGTCAGACACAATAAGTTGCAGGCAGCTTGGGAAGGACCCTTCAAAGTGGTAAGGAAGGTCAGTGATGTACTACACAGTAAAACTACTAGGCAGGAGGCAGGAGCACAGACTTTACCATGTTAACATGGTGAAACCTTACCATGACAGGGAGGCCCTTGTGCTAAGTATTTGCAGTAGGAGGCAAGAGAAGACTAACGGTGATGTATGGCAACAGGAAGCCAGGCAGCAAAATCCCATGTTACTATGGTGTAACATAGGGTTGCAGGCATATGGTATGACAGTGCAGCACTCTAGTGGGGTTAGCAGTGCCAAGGCAGATGGAATCTCAAGACAGGGAATGGGGTAACATTTCCAGATAGGATTATTTCGACAGGGGGGAGAGAGGTGAAAAAATGAGAGGTACTGCTAGCCATGCCAGAGGAAGTATGGCAGAGAGGAGAAATGGTGGAGAGGAATTAATAAAGTACTGAAGGACTCTGTCTGGGAGGGGAAGACAGCAAGAGTCAAGTGGGATAAGCTGATTCTTCCAGTAGAACAGGGTGGATTGGGATTACTCAATTTGAAGGGGTATTTCATAGCTACACAGTTAAGGCTCCTATACATAGCACAAGCAGAAAATTATAAATCAAAGTGAAAAAAGATGATGTTGAAACAGGCGAAAAGCTCAAGAAACAAGGAGAAATTGAAATTTTGGATGCAGGCCTTTAAGGAGAATAACAATAATCATACAGAATATTATATCCATAAAGTAGCTGAAAGTATTCTAAGAACTTAGCCAACACAGGAATGGAGAAAAGCGATTCTGCTGATAGGGGTGACTGCAATTAGGGATATAGACAATAGGCAGGAGGAGGCTGGAATTTATTGGAGAGAACTAGCAAAGGAGCCAAGGTATTGGGAGCAAATAACTAGAGAGGGAAAGGTAATAGAATGGGAAGAGGCCAAGAATGTATTTGGACTGCAGGTTATAGATTGCCTTCCTTATCAAGGATGGATATCAGAGTATAGGCAAAGATAAAGAAATAGGAGTGTCCTAAACAAAAAAAAAAAAAACAGCACTGGTAGAGTTTTTAGTATAATCTAGAACAGAAACTGACATTAACTAATTAGCAGATCATATAAAATATTGCATGATGACTATAAGAATCAATCAGAGGAGGTTAGAAAGGATTGGGAAGGGAGATTGGATAAGCAATTCACAAAGAAATAATGGGAGGATATATGCATGTTTCCCACATATGCAACAAAAATGTAGATTTAGTATTTTTGCTTAGAAATGTTTACACAGATATTTTTATACTCCAAGTAGACTCCAGATGATGTTTCCTCAGGTAGACAACAAATGCTAGAGATGCGACAGGGAGGAACAAGATACTTGGAAACATGCATTCTGGGAGCGCAGTGGATTTCATGCTGGATGCACTGTCAGAGATGCTGGGTGAGCAAATTGATGTGACGAGTGAGATGATTTTTCTGGGTTATGATACAGATTTGGGACTGTGTAGACATGGTAAGGCCTTGCTATGTCTAATTTTGGTGGCTGCCAAAAAAAAGCAATTACTAGAAAATGGAAATCAAAATCTAAGGCAACTATATCAGAAGTAGCGAGTATAGTAACAGATAAAACAACTGGAATTGAGATCTTTAGAAAAGGGTAGGAGCAAACTATGCAGGAAAAAAATAGGAAATGTGAGAACAATACATACAGGGGAAGAATGAGGTTTAAACAAAGGCAGGACTTAAATGAGCTATGTAATGTTTGAAAATGATTGGGTAGATTATACGTGACGTATAATGTTTGCAAATGGGAGTGTTTCAGTATGGTTTGTGATGTAAAATGCTTGTAAATAGGATTGTGTCAATGTGTTTTGTTTTCAATTATATAAATGTATGACTGCTTATGTTGTAAGTGGTTTAATAAAGATGTTTCATGTTTAAAAAAGGAGCAGGATTTGAATAATTTATGTAATGTTGCTTAGATTATGTGATATATAGTAATCTATGTGAAGTATAATATTTATTAATATTAATTTGTTAATACAGTTTGATTACTTTTGTATAAATCTGCAATTGCCTATATCACAAGTGATAATTCAATAAAAGTGTGTTAAAAAAGAGGACATTGCCTTAGACCTTAATATAATGTAACTTGTGCCTATTTGCATAGGTTAATGATAAACAATGCAGAAATGTTTTAAAAAGCGGATGTAGCCAGGTACCCGCTATCTGTACATAAAGTTTCAGCATCATTCAGCCTTTCATTTGATGCACTGAAGATCAGACACACACACACACACACACACACACACACACACACACACACACACACACACACACACACACATGAATTTGTTAGTGTGTTATAATGTACATATATTTATATACATGCACACAATTACACAAACACCCATACTATAATATATACACACAAGCGTGCACTTGCATACATACCTCTGGCTACATGGCTACATATATATATATAATGCATATATACATGCGTACATACACACACCACACACACACACATACATGAATTTGTTAGTGTGTTATAATTTACATATACTTATATACATGCACATAATTGCACAAACACCCATACTATAATATATACACACAAGCGTGCACTTGCATACATACCTCTGGCTATATAGTTACATATATATATATATATATATATATATATATATATATATATATATATATATAATGCATATATACATGCATACACACACACACACACACACACACACACACACACACACACCACACACACACACACACGCATGAATTTGTTAGTGTGTTATAATTTACATATATTTATATACATACACACAATTACACAAACACCCATACTATAATATTTACACGCAAGCGTGCACTTGCAAACATACCTCTGGCTACACACATATATAAATATATATATATATATATATATATATAATGCATATATACATGCGCACACACGCGTGCACACACAGACCATTTTTAAGAAACTGACCATTAGAAAGGACATGTGAGAAGTAAATCCTATAGTTTTACTTCTCAACCTGTTAACACAAGAATCAGCAACAAAGCCAAAAATAATTAAATGATGGGTGACAAAAACCCACAATGAGGAACAAAACAGCTCTTATGTACTTAGAAAGGTGTTAACAGGTTTTTAAATACCTGCTATTTTCTGAAGAATATACAGCCTGAAACTCAAATGTTTACATTATTTAGTGATTGCCAGCTTCAACATTTTGTAGGGAAGGTTGTGATGCATGTACAGATACTACTTCTAAAAAAAAATCCTGTTTTCATGCTTGATCATCATTTAACTTGGGCTCCAATTTTCAAAAGCCCATATTCTTCGAAGAAAGTGAATGAAGAATAGCAGTAAGAAGGGCAGACCAAAACAGAGCAAGAGCACAGGCATAGGATAACCCAGTGGGCGCGCTGCTTAGGTTACGTCATGCCTTTGCTGCAGAGAGGAATGCCAAAAACAGCAGTAAGCTGTGAAAGTGTATCAACTGGATGCATTTATTGCAGTCTATGGTTGCAGAGCAGTTAATGTAACCTGCCAGGCTAATCAGATAAGTGAGTCAATATGTTTCTGTTGGGATTATAAATATTTCAATCTCTGTATGGAATCACCTATTTATTTATTTATTTTTACTAATCTACACATAGTCAACAGCTACTTTTAAGTACAGATTAATTATGAAGAGAGTTACAGGTTAATGAAAGTATGAATGTAGATCACAGACTACAATAGTCTAAGTAGAGTTGTTAAAAAAGGGAAGATATAATGAGTAGACAGTGGTCTCAGATTATATCCTTTTGAGTGGGTTTAATGCAGGGAAAATAGAGACAGTATTGGTTGAAAGTATGTTCAGGCTCAGGCTTAACTTTCTCATACCCAATCTGTACTGAAGAGCATTACACAGCTCCTTAGATTAGAAAAGGCCTTATTTTAATGAAATTGAAATGGAAAGCTTATTAGATGCTCTTACAGCAAGTGCACAGCTCAGATATAAGCAGCAAACTGAGTAGTTCAAACTTTGATATTCTCCTCTGATTGCTTTTCCATCTAAAGTCTCCCTTGTTTTATAGTTTTAGTTGTCTCAATCATAGAATACATTAGATTGTGTCTGTATTTTCCAATAGCACTTGTCACCCCCGGGCTTTTGGATATTGGCAAAGGCTCTTGCTACCTCCATAGTCCCTTTTTTAGGCAAGGCTCAAAAGACAAACTCACCTCCATAGGTATCACAAGGGATAAGAAACTAAGAGTAATGCTACTCAACGCCAGAAGTCTAAACCTCAAGATGCATGCACTCGAAACTCTCCTTAGCATGGAGAACATCGATATCTGTACAGTAACAGAAACCTGGTTCAAGGCTCCCGAGAGCAGCCCGGCACTACCAGGTTATACCTCATACCATGCTTTTCGGCCCCAAAACTTGGACCGAACCACAAAAGGAGGGGGAGTAGCAATATTCGTCAAAGATACCCACACCTCCAGGTTGGTGGCACAGCACAAAGCATCATAGACTATCCATGTGCAACTAACAGTGGGTAAAACTGCCTTCCAGTTTATAGCCTGCTACAGACCACCGTCCCAAACCCAGGAACCCCACTCGACCTTCCTGAGAACACTGGAAATTATGAAGGTCTCTCCAAACACCATTATATTGGGCGACTTCAACTACCCAAACATAGACTGGGAGCATTACTCTAGCTCCAACTCCCTAGCCCAAAGGTTCCTAGAATTTATAAACTCAAATGCTATGGAACAACTTGTTACCACTCCCACAAGAGGGGAAAACATACTGGACCTGATCATCACCAGCATGGGGACTCTATGCTCCAGACCAGAAGTGTATCCCTCACTGGTAAGATCAGACCATAAACTAATCTCACTGGATTTTCACATCCCGACCCCACCCCTACCCAGAAAACCACAGTGAAAAACTTCTCTAAAGCAAATTTCACACTCCTCAAAACCAAGGTGGAATCCTTCAAAGCCCCCGGGCCTGTGGAAAATACGGCCCAGACCACAGAATCCTTTATAAACGCATTCTATGAACACCTTCAGGAATGCTATGAACACCTTCAGGAATGCATGGATCATGCAATCCTAAATAAAACCAAGACCCAATCCTCCAAAGGCAGCCTGGTGGACCCCAGCCATAAACAAACTATACAAAAGAAGGAGGAAGCTACTGCATGATAGAGCAAAATCCCAAAAAGGGAAGGCATCTCTGATCAGTATTAGCAAAAAACTACGGGCACTCATAAAATCATCTAAGGCCAGCTTCGAGAGAAAAATTGCACAGGACACTAAGGATAATCACAAGGCTTTCTTTAGTTATGTTAGGAACCTGGGTGGGAATTCCCAGATATGCTCAGAATTAGTCCAAAATGACAAAAAATACACCGAACCCACAGACATTGCCAACATCTTAGCTGACAGGTTCAGCGCAAACCCCCCCACCACCACCAAAAGGGCAAATATCTATCCCAGCAGAGTGCTGCCCCCCTGACATCTCAGATGCTCAGGTAAGAGCCGCCCTCTCCAAAGCAAAAAACGCAGCATCAATGGGACCAGACGGTGTCCCGGGCTGCATCCTACATGAACTCCAAGAAGAGCTAAACCCAAACATAAAACTACTGTTCAATCTCAGCCTTACTACAGGGTATGTACCCAAAGAGTGGTGTACAGCAACAGTGGTCCCTCTCCACAAAGGTGGTACCTCAACGGATCCTGGAAACTATCGCCCCATAAGCCTGACTAGCTTGGTCTGCAAAGCTATGGAAAGGTTCATCATGGACCTCATAAATAAAGATATTGGGGACCTACAGACACTGGATCCTACCCAGTTCGGCTTTGTTAAGGGCAGATCCTGCCTCTTAAACCTGGTCGATTTCTTTGAAACAGTCACCAAGGCCATTGACGAGGGGAAGGTGGTCCACACAGCCTACCTGGAGCTCACAAAAGCCTTCGATACAATACCCCACTCAGGCATTATAGATAAGCTCACCAGCTTAAATATAAACCCCTATGTCACTAGATGGGTTGCAAACTGGCTTAAGGACAGAACCCACATAGTTAGAGTTGCTGGAGCCATGTCAGACTCCAAACCAGTTACAAGTGGCATCCCACAAGGCTCAATCCTGGGACCTCTCTTGTTCGGTATATATTTCTTGGAGGTACAGGCCAACACGGAAGGACTGTGGCTGACCAAGTTCGCAGATGACTGCAAACTGGGCACCATAATCGACTCTCCAACTGACACAAGCATCCTCCAAAAGGACCTCATAGAAACAGACAACTGGTGCCAGAGCCATGGCCTCAAGCTAAATGCCAAAAAGTGTATAGTCATCCCCTTTGGCAAAAACAAAGTGCCCACAAATTACCACATAGGTGGTAATCCATTAAGTACAGAAGAAGTAATTAGGGACCTGGGGGCCCAAGTTGATAGCAATCTCTCATTTGACAACCACGTGGCCAAAGTGGTTAGAAAAACATTTTATATAGCCCACCTAATCATGATGGGATTCACATCTAGATCAGGGGAGGTCATCGTGCCTCTTTACTCATCCCTCATCAGGCCCATTATTGAGTACAATGCCCCTTTTGGGATGTACCTTACCAGACACCTGCAGCAACTGGAAAGACCCCAAAAGTACCTCACCAAGAGGATCAAAGGGCTCAAACAGATGCCATATGCTGCCTGGTTAAAGAAACTCCAGCTCTACTCAGTGGCATACCGCCTGCTCAGAGGCGATCTGTGCCTGACGCATAAAGCCATGTCCAACCCGGAATTAATGGACATGCTGCACCTCAGAAAATCCAAATCCCATTGAGCTACGCGCTCGAGAGACTTGAACCTCAGCACTGAAAGAAATAGGACATGTTGGAGGGACAGATTCATAACCCAGAGGTTCCCTTCACTCTGGAATAAAATCCCAGTCCAGGTTAGGCAGAGTCCCTCATTGACTCTCTTCAAGAGGAATCTTGATGAGTGGATGGGAGATCATAGGTTTACCACGGGTATCACTTCTGTGTCACTGTTAGACAGAGGCACAGTATACTAACCTTGCAAAAGGGCATAGCAAAATTAATTTAAAATGGGTGGTGAAAGCCAAACACACTCTGGCTATGCTTATAAATGCCCTAGGGCAGACAGCCTAGTATGAACCTATGAACCTATAATATACATGTCTGGAAAATTATTTAATGTAATTACTGACAAGCCCTTGCAAGCAGATTATTATAACTATCCCTCCATTAACTGGATATACTTGCCCAATGTTTCCTTAAATTCATTAATTACAATGTCCTGGACCAGCTCATTGACCTGGTCATTATTAACATGGGTGACTGTTGCTTTACACCAATAGTCAACTCCTCCCTGGTTAGATCCTACCATAAACTAATCACCTTGGAAATCCACATCCTTTGCCCTTAGGAATGGGAGCTTAGATGCAATGCCGGGTGTAAACTGGGGCTCAGTTATGTTATTTCCATTGCCAGTTATTTAAAATTGTTAGCAGTTTAAAATTGCATTTTTTTATTTTTGAAGTTAGGTTTCATGATGTTTTTATTCTGTTTTTATATTATCTGTGCATTTTTGTGACTTCAAGTATATTGCATTTGTTAATTGGGGGTGGGTCTTCATATTTGTTAGCTGACTGTGCTTTGTATCAACATTTGGAGGAGGTCCAGACATTTTGCAGACGAAAGCACTCAAGTGTTAATAAATCCTTTGTGTGGAAGAGTTTCTGTGGATACTTTATTTTATTTTTATTAGATTTTCAGTTGTTGGTTTTGTGTACCAGTTTGTCATGGATAGCGTCAATTGATCTCGCAGCAGCACTGAGGACAGAATAAACTCTTTATTTGAATCTGTCAGCAATCTTACTGCCTTGGTTCAGAGATTAACTCAGGAAATGAATAGAGCGGCGGGCTCCGGTGCTATATCTAGGCTTCAAGGAGCAGGTTTTGGATTTTGGATTTATTCATATTCAAATGCGAAATCCTATGAAATGTAATGTATGCCTAAGCTTTGTAATGTACCAATGCCTTTGTATATACCTTTGTGTTTATAAACATTTTGAAGTAAGTGGTGCTTTTCTCCCCCGGCCTCCAATGAAAATGGACATATATCCAGTTGGACTAGCCCAGTGTATGTAAAATAAATAAATAAGTTTTAACAGTCAGCAAGACCTTTTTTTCTACAGGATGGAGTAGTGAGCTTGAGATTTCCCCAGGGCAGAGAATGGGAGGTCCAACTGTTGGGTGATGACGTTGTTGACCTGCGTGGTAGTGGTTCATCATCTTCCGGTGCAGGAACTGTTCAGTTTGGCATGGGCTGCTAGTGTTTTCAGTCTCGCAGACTCTCTAAAACAGGTTTTCTTTGCAATTGCAACAAAATAATTGACAGAACAATTTTGGTACATTGGGATAAGCAGCTTAAATCACTGCAAGACATGGTCATTAAATATTGAAAGCTGCAACTTGAATGTGAATATTCACATGAATGTTTAAGGGTGGAAAGAATACCAAAAGGTCTCTGTTTGTGGAAGTACCCTTCAGGGCTCACTAATGACTCAAATTTACATTGTGAGTTGATTAATTTATTTAATAACTATAGATGTGAGCCTGTGCAAGTTTTAATTTGTGACTATGAAAAACAAATGGTCAGTCTTAACAGCTCTAATGAGACTTTGAACAATTCTATTAAGAAAGATTTGTTATTTGATGTCAAAATTGACCAATATAGGTCTATTTTTGTTAAAACTGATCATTTTATGCAGGAACTGCAAACTAAGAGTTTTTGAGAGACCAGCGAGAGTATGAAAACTGTGTGGCTTATCCATAGCCCTGTTGTCAATCATAATGTTTCTAATGATTGTTATGATATTAATGTACACAGCAAGGGTACACAGTGAGGGGGTGGACAGGATGTGGGTGATGTCATATGCTGAATCTGTCCCTTTTGATCTACCCCCCCAATGAGATCAGAGAGATTAATGAACCAGAGGGGGGTGAACAATCCGAATCACAGGTACAATTGGCACCCAATTAAGGTTCCAATTCACATCCCCTGTCTTAGACAAGAGAGAAGGGGAGGGGGAGAGGCAGAGGGAAGGTTGCTTGGAGATACAACCACCAGCAATAACTTCTGATTCCACCTATAAAGTTGTGCGTAATACACTGGGTGATTTCAATATTTACAATTATAGTCACCTTGAGGTCACAGAGAGTTGGGCTAATTTGTTTCAAAAGGGGTTAACTTTTGTACCTTTACAAAGAGCAAAATTAGAGCAAGTTCTAGTACAGGTCAAACTTTTTTCTAGAAAATTGAATCTTAGTATTTTGTTTGGCAATGATTGTTCTGACACAGACTTTCAAAACAGTAGCAAAAGACTCAGTACATATAACCCTCCCTTGCATCCAATAATCACAACATTTGAGAAACTTTGTGACGATGAAATAAGGAAAATAGCACGGGCACCCAATATTCTCACCAATCTAAGTGAAGGACAAGATAATTTGTTGAGGGACATTCGCTTGGATAGATCTGTCTGAATTATGAAGCCAGATATGGGAGGGGGGGGCTAGTAGTTATGAGCACTAATGATTACATTAATAGAATGTTTTATATTCTTTTTTCTTCTGACTATGAAGAGATTTCTATTAATGAGATGAATGCAGCACATCACAGAATAGGTTTAGCTTTGAAAGACCTGTTTTTAAATGATCAGATATCCTTGGGGGAGCTAGAGTATATGAAGGTCCAGTTTCCAAGGACACCCACGATTTTTGGGCTGCCAAAGATTCATAAATGTTTAAATGAACCCCCTTTGAGACCAATTGTAGATGCCAAAGGCTGTAAAACTTTTTTTATTGCCAAATACATTGAGCAGGAGATGAAATCTGTATTTAAAGAGTACTCCCCTTTGCTTAAAGATTCTTGGGACTTTCTAGTCACTGTTACTGATGGTCTTTATCGCGAGGATATTATGTTTGTTTCAATCGATGTGAAAGATTTGGATTCCACTATCCCACATGAGATTGGTATTGATTGTTTTTTTTTCGATTTTTGGCCTTGCATACAAGTTTAGGGCATGATAAAAGCCTGACTTTGAGTGCTTTGATGGAGGTTGTTTTAAAGAATACTTCATCAATTTTGAAGGGCATTTATTTAAACAAATCAATGGCTTAGCCATGGGTGCAGCATGCACACCTGTCTTTGCCAGTGTAGTGATGGTCTTCTAGGAAACCAACTTTTTATTTACTTCAGATTTTAACAATAGTTTGGTGTTTGTATAAACAATTTATTGATGACATCATTATTTTTGGCACGATCCAGGGAGAGGCTTGACCAATTCCTGCAATTTATTAATGCCTCAACTAAATTTTTGCAATTGACTATTACAGTGGATGTAGAGTGTGTAAACTTCTTAGATGTAACTATTATGAAAAATAGAGAGTCCAGGAGATTTGAGTCCACCTTGTATAGGAAGCCTACCCATTCTAATTCTTACCTACATTTTTAAAGTTGGCATCCTCTTCATCAAAAAAAGTAAATTGTCAAAGGCCAGTGTGTTAGACTGGCAAGGATGGTCAGTCAGGAAGCACAGTTCTTGATTGACTGTAAAAAAAACTATGGGACATGTTTTTAAAAAGAGGGTATCCGAGGTCAGATGGGTTCTATAACCCATTGTTGGGTTCCACCCAGAATCAGCTTGCCATTAATCTTGAGGAAAAATAATAATAACATAAGAGTTGTATGTAATAAAGCCCTTATACTTCCCTTCGATTTGCATTTTAGGGAGATTAAGCAAACTATTGATAAATATTGGGCCATTTTCGGTTGTGATTCAGATGTTTCCTGGAAAGTTGGTGATCGTCCAGTCATAGTTTACCAAAAAGATGTGTGTTTTAAGATGATGGTTGAGAGAAATCTTTCAAGTTCTACCCTAGGCAGAATGAGTAAGTGTGGCTGATGTACCCAGTGTAAAATGATTTTGGAAGGTACAGAAGTGTTTATACATGGGTATGGATCCATCAAATTAAAGAAGAAGTTTAATTGAGACAGTGAAGGGGTAATATATGCTGCCATTTGCCAACATTGTCCATTTTTTTATATTGGCAAAACTATTAGGCAGATCAGGTACAGAATTTACCAGCATGGTTATGATATCAGTAAAAAGGATGAACATAATGCAATTGTCCAACACATTCATTTAAATTCACAGTTATTGATAGTTTGGAAACTGATTCTAGGGATGGACCACAAGACCTTTTGTTAGAATATTTAGAGATGAAATGGCAGCTTAGATGCAATACCGGGTGTAAACTGGGGCTCGATGTTATTTCCGTTGCCAGTTATTTAAAACTGAAATCCATGTTAGCAGTTTAAAATGGCATGTTTTTATTTTTGAAGTTAGGTTTCATGATGTTTTTATTCTGTTTTTATATTATGTGTACATATCTGTGACTTTAAGTATGTTGCATTTGTTGATTGGGGGTGGGTCTTCATATTGTTTATTAAATGACTGTGTGCTTTGTATCAACATTCTGAGGAAGTTCAGACATTGTGTGGACAAAAGCAATCTTTCTGTGCATGCTTTCTTTTATTTTTATTCTTTGCTCTACATCAATAGTCAACTTCTCCCTGATTAGATCCAACCACAAACTAATCACCTTGGAAATCCACACCTCACCCCCACAAAGGTAACCATCATGAAAAACTTCTCCAAAGCTAACTTAAGCAGAGGTGGCTAACTTCACGGCACCCATGTAAATGGAGATAAGTTGCATGACCGCCAAATCATACATCAATGCACTGTATGAACACCTAGCACAAATGTATGGATCTTGCCATACCCAACAGAACTAAGACACACTCCTCCAAAAGCCACCTGCCTTAAACAAACTGTACAACAGAAGAAGGAAACTGATGCCGAATAAGGTGAAGTCCTAAGACTGGAAAAACTCCCTTATCATCCCCAGCACAAAGTTGAGATCCCTCATCAAATCCTTTAAAGCTAGCTATGAAAACAGAATTGAAGCAGATAGTAAAGACAACCACAAGGCCTTCTATAGTTATGTAAGGAATCTCCATTGCAATACCCAGATTTGCTCTGAGTTACCACACAATAGTACCTCCTATACTGAGCCAATAGATATTGCCAACATACTGGCCGACAGATTCAGTGCCAACTTTACCCCTCTCCTCCACCAAGTGACCAGTCACAATACCGGTAGATTGTCAGGAACCCAGTATTACTGCTGCACAGGTTAAAACAGCACTGTCCAAGGCCAAGAGTACAGCTTCTATGGGACCTGACAATATCCCTGGCTGTGTTCTACATGAACTACAGAGTGAAGTGACACCTCACCTGTGTGCCCAGTTCAGTCACAGCCTCACCTCAGGCTTTGTCCCTACCAAATGGCACACTGCTACAGTCATCCCTCTCCACAAAGGAGGAGTGACTACAGACCCTGGGAACTATTGTCCCATTAGCCTGATGAGTCTGATATGCAAAGCTATGGAACACATCACCATGGACCTAATAAATAAGGATATAGGGAATGTCCAAACTGGATCCCACACAGTTTGGTTTTGTGAAGAGTAGATCATGCCTGCTCAACTACTTTGAGTCAGTCACCAGAGCTGTGGATGAAGATAAGGTGGTTCATACAGCCTATCTTGATCTGGCCAAGGCCTTTTATACCATTCCCCACTCAGGAATCATAGAAAAACTCACTAAGGTAGACATCAACCCCTATAACACTAGGTGGGTTGCAAACTGGCTCACAGGTAGAACCCGCAGTGTGAAAGTAGCTTACTCCAAGTCAGACTGCTGACTAGTCACTAGTGGAGTCCTACAGGGTTCAGTCCTGGGTCCTCTCCTGTTTGGTATCTACTTCTCTGAAGTTCAGGCCAACATGAAGGGACACTGGCTGACAACGTTCACAAACAATTGCGAGTTGGGAGCTATTATTAACTCGCTGAGTGATGTTGACATCCTACAGAAAGGCCTCACTGAAACTAATGACTGGTGTCAGAACCATGGCCTTAAGCTGAATGCTAAAAAATGTCATCATCCCCTTTGGGAAAATCCAGGTTCCCATGAATTACCACATTGATGGTAGTCCACTGAACACAGGAGGCGTTATAAGAGATCTGGGAACACAGGTTGGCAACAACATCTCTTTTGACCACCACGTTGTCACTGTGGTCAAAAAGTCCTTCTATGTGGCACATATAAGGGTTTTGCATCCAGGAAGAAAGAGGTCATTGTCTCCCTCTGCTCTTCTCTCATTAAGCCAGTCATTGAGTACAATGCCCCATTTGGCATGTACCTCACTAAATCCCTGCAACAACTGGAGGGGCCACAAAAGTACCTCACAGAGAGAATCTTAGGCCTTAAACATTTGTCCTATATAGACAGAATACAAAAACTCCGGCTATTCTCTGTCTCATATCGCCTACTTAGAGGGGATCTCTGCTTGACTTACAAAGCCATGTCTGATCAAGCTCTGTTAGAAATGCTACATCTAAAGAAATCCCAATCCCTCCACACCACACGCTCCAGAGAATTCAGCCTCTTTACCACAATCAACAGAACATGCAGGAGGGACAAGTTCATAAGCAAGAGACTGCCCATGCTATGGAATAGACTTCCCATACATGTCAAGCAAAGCACCTCACTGGCCCTCTTCAAGAGAAATCTTGATGAGTGGATGTGAAATAGAAAATTCACCCCAGGAATCACTCCAGTGGCTTTACTCGACAGAGGCACTAGGAACTAAGGTCAGGTGGCATAATGCTAGTATAATCCTATGGGCTAGGCTTGTAAAGGCCCCAGGGCCATTAGCCTAGTACATACCTATGAACCAAGTTAAACATCCACTTTATTTTTACAAATGTATAGGATTTTTAGTACTATGACAGGAATGGAGCCCCATTCCATAGTTCAAATGTATGAAATCAGTATTGCTTCACTTTTTTATGTTTGCCATAAGTGTTCTTCTCAGTTCTCTCATTACCCAGAGCTGCATCCTTCTGTAGTTCATATGGGATTACCTGTATTCATAACATACTGTGTCAGTCTTGGAAATGCTGTGTCATTAGTTAGTTGCTCCTCCTACTATTGGCGCTATCTGACTGTTTCTATTCCAGAACCATAGCTAGGTGATCAGGTACCCTGAGCAGTTTCCTGAACTGAAAACTCAATGTATTCAAACTTGAAGAGGTAAAACACAAAGTCTTCTCAAAGACAAATCACCACAACTGAGTGCTTCAGAACTTCACCATTTCAGTTGTAACTAGGATCATAGGAAGTTACTAGGCTACTGGCACTGAGAACCTTTTAAGCCTAGCCAAGAGTTTAGCCTATGTTTAGACAAGTCAGCAACCAAAGCCCCTGTCCAGCAGGGAGACAATTGGAATCCCAGGGGTGCATTTTCTGTTTCCCATCCAGTTATCCAGGTTGCACTTGAAAATGGATAATGAGGTACTCTGCTTGATGTGGAGACTGAGTCTATTCCACAGATGGAGGAGTCTCTGGGACAAGAATCTGTCCTGCCAACAAGTCTTATTGACATCACAAACCAGGTTGAGGTCGCGTGTGCAAGTTATCGAGTGGAGCTTGACGTCCGGATATGCAACAGTCCCATCAAGGTGGGGTCTGAGATTGCTTTGTATGCCAGACAGAGGTCACCTCTGAGGAGTCTGTATAACAATGAGTAGAGGGATAGGGCTTTTAGCCTATCTGTGTAGGGTAGACGTTTGAGGCCCTGGATTCTTCTGGTGAGGAACCTCTGTGATCTGTTCAGCTGCTGCAAGTGCTTTGCGAGATACATGCCGAAGGGGGTATTGTTCTCAGTAATTGGCCTTATAAGCAAAGAGTACAGGGATGTTATGATCTCCTTGTCCCTAGATGGGATGCCCTTACTTATGAGGTGGGCTATGTAGAAAGCCTTCCATACAATGGAAGCAACATGGTGGTCAAAAGTCAAGTTGCTATCAACCTGGGTGCCCAAATCCCTCATGACTGATTGCGTGCTTAGGACATTGTTATTAATGTGATTATATGTGGGGACATCATCCCAAAGGGGATGATGATGCATTTTTTGGCATTCAGCTTGAGTCCATGTTTCTGGCACCAGTCATTTGTTTGGGTGAGACCTTCTTGGAGGACATACATGTCACTTAGGGAATTGATGACCAAGCCCAGCTTGCAGTCATCTACAAACTTGGTCAGCCATAGCCCACTGATTTTGGCCTGCACCTCAGAAAAGTATATCCTGAATAACAGAGACCCCAAGACCTATCCCTGGGGTATGCCACCTGTTACGGGTCTACAGCCTGAGGTGGCTTCCCCTGTTTTGATTAGGTGGGTTCTATCAGTGACAGATATGTAGTCATGTACTCTGCAAACAGAGTAACAACAGTTACTAAAGCAATGCTCCTACTCTATTGGCACTTGCTAATCATGTTCCCTAACATCTTATACCCAAATTAGCCACCCCCTTTACCCTGTCCTAGTTACAGATCTGACTTGCTCCACATTGCACCAGTTTTGAACTGCATGCTCATAACTACATGTCTGTCAATGCATTATAGTTGATTGGAATGTTTGTTTCAACAATTCTTTTGTATTTAACTATTGTATCTGATTTATTTGTTTGCACTTTCTAAACTGTTGATACTTTCCAGTTAAATATGATCATTACTCTGTTTCTTTAAATAAACCGTGGTAGTGGTGCTGTGGTAGTGTTGTCGCCTCACAGCAAGACGTTGTCACGTTCGATTCTCAGCTAGAGCGTCTTCTGTGTGGAGGCATGCGTGAATGGGCGTGCCTTCATTGAAGGTTGTGCATCAGGGCTGGTAACTCAGCACATAAAAATCCACTACCGAACATTAGCAGATCGGAGTTTCGCTGTGGCGACCCCTAACAGGGATAAGCCGAAAGACACAACAACAACTCTGTTTCTTTAAATGTTTCTGGTTTATGTTTCCACTGCTTCTCAGCTACCTGTATATATTTTTTGCAGTCTCCAGTGCACATTCCACTGTTCTTGAAAAAAGATGTGTAACTGTTTCTTTTTTTGTACTGCAAAACCTAAATATGTCCATCTCCAGCTATTTATGCCATACATTGCTATGTATATATCTTTTGATCAGCATGGAGCATTTTTCTTGTTTTCATGTACAACTGATGCAACACTTTTTTGGGGACAATCAATCACACATAAGCAGTTAGTTACAGCACAGATGTCAAGCTGATGTACAGCTTGGCATTCATTCCTAGATATCAAATCAGTTTTCAGTATTAACTTTAGTCTTCTCAGTAATTTCTTATTAAAGCATTGCCCTCATTTTTTCATATTGTATTGTCGACACTTCATCTAATCCTAGATATGCACACAGTTTTTCTTCCAGTACTTTTATGTTGCAATCCTCTTCCAGTGTGATATATCCACAATGTTTCAATTTGCTTGCTATAAATGTTATTTTCACACATTTGTGAAGACTAAATGGCATTCTCACATCAGAAAAAAAATTTAACCATTTGAAGATGTACTTTCAGTTGCTTGTCTCATGAGCTATACAGTTTAAAATGATCCACAAAAATGAGATGAGGTGTTCCCCAGGATTCAATAAACTCCATGTCGGTTGTTTCGTGCAGAGCCTACATGGAGTGTTTTCATGTACTCAGTGTTGCTCATCATGTGGCATCACAACATGCGTATTAATGCGGTGCGGTGTGCATTTGAAAGGTCTCGTGGCTTGCACCGGAATTGCTGGCTGCAAAACCTCTAATATCAATGCGGACTATATCTCTCAAACTTTTAGTGCAAGAAATCTGAACAAAGACTGAAATAACAGTGGGACGAAGTTCCAAAAATAAGGGCAAATGTTAAATATTGTTCTTATAAACTTAGAAAATAGCTAGAATAATAGGATTTCTGTTAGTATACATTTTCTGAGGGATATGAAGTATGTAACTCAAATGTTTGTCATAATTTAATGACTTCAGTCTTAAGTAATTTTCCAGAAAACCACAAATTTTACAAGGAAAAGAGGAAAGATATGAGGCAAAAATCTCGACAGTTGGGAGGTATGATGTGGAAAGCATTTCCGTGTAAGGTTGCAAGCTGTGAAAGTGGATTGCATGACAGAATGGCAATTCCTTTTCTTTTTCCTGAGTTTTCTTCATTAAAATTTGTTTGGGGCACTGCCATAGATTGTTTTTCCTCATTTCAACTATTTATCCATATTTTTTATTTTACGCCAGTGTTTGCACGATGCGCCACTTAACACAAACATGTTTGACCATGCTCATCTGGTCTGCATGAAGTGCTGCAGTGCACAAACTGGATGAATGGATCACCCAGGTTGCAGATAGGACCCAGACAGCCACAAACATAAACCATATGCATTTAATTAATACTAGTGGCCATAAAGGCTTATAGTGCATGCATATCTGAACTGCTTCTTACTGAAGTTGGTGCGCCTTGTTTGCTGTGGCATAGACTGGATTCGGGCCTGCTGGATCTAGCTTTGTTTGTGTAACTTGAGCACTAATCCAGGCATTCTCTAAAGTATGCAATTGTATGTATTACTGCTTGGTAGTAACTTGATTAAAGTGTAGCTATCATTCTAAGTCTTTTGGATTAAGCACTTGGGCTTCAGACCAGTTATTTTACATTAGGAAGGTTTGTGGCATGCACTGTGGTGGCAGGACAGGTAGCTTTCATCCTTCTAAGTTGGGAACTGCTGATTGAGAGCCCAGTGTCTGTTATTCTTAAAGTGTATTAGTTCTGGTTTAAGCACTTGGGCTTCAGGCCAGTTATTTTACATTAAGAAGGTTCGTGGTCTGCACTCTTGTGGTAGAAGAGGCTGGACTCTGCCCTTCTGAGCTGGGAATTTCTGGTTAAAGGTTTATAGTGCCTGAATATTTGAACTGTATCTTACTGAAATTGGTACACCTTGTTTGCTGTAGCATAGACTAGATCCAGGCTTGCTGAATCTAGTTTTGTTTATATGCTTGTTGTTTGTTTGTTTGTTATTTCCCTGGAACGCTAATTCAACCTAATACGTGGCTTCTCAGCACTTCTGTGGATCACTAGTGATATCTGCATTGCTTACTGTACTTATTTCCTTGTTTCACTTGAAAGAAAGTTACTGTTTGTCATTTTTTGCATTTAAGTTACCTGTAACACATAGTACTTAAGTTACCTGGCACTTGCTCACTAAAGCAATTATATACGTCAGCACTAAAAATTAAAAGCACTACACCCTCACTCCCCACTGGCCCTTGTTTTCAATTATAAAGGAATTCCCAATATTATTCTAGCATGTCCAAAGGTCAGTTGTCAATCTCCTCTCCAGTCCAGCTGGTGAATCTGGGAATCTTGAGGCAATGTTACAACTGCCTCATGTACACAGACAACCCTCTCCTCCTCCCAACAAATTCCAACACATGTGAGAGATGCAACCATATAGCCAAACTGGAGGCTAAGCTATCTCAACTCACTACTGGCATAACCAGTCAGGAGGAGAAGGAAACCACACTCACTACAATTCCAGTCTCACATAGACCTACCACGACAGCAAACCAAACACATAATCACTCAAAAACATACTCGGAGGCTCTAAGTAAAGATCTGCCTAAGCAGCAGAGACCTCCAAAGCAGACACCCAAGCAACCGCTACCCCAAAACAAAACACGTGCAACACATATCTCACAAAGCCAGTGTGCTGAACAGTCACAGCCCTTAAGACTAAACAACACACCTGATACACTTGTAATAGGTGACTCTATCATCAGGCACACTGACGTCCCGCTCACCAGGCTGAACAAGGAGAGGGTTACAGTGAGCAGCCTGTCGGGTGCTAGGATCCGCCACATAACACAAGCACTCAGGTCACTCCAAGGCAAGTACAAATATGACACAGTCATTGCCCATGCTGGTGTGAATGACCTGAGACGTACCTCCCTGGACTATATGAAAAGAGACATAGAGGAGCTCTCTGAGCATGTAGCCCAGGCCGGTATGACCCTGACCTTGAGTAGCATCTTACCCTCACCAATAATGATGCCACAATATGAAGGCAAGATGATCAATTTCAACAATTGGCTTAAGTGCTGATGTCATTCAAAGGGGGTCCAATGCCTGTCAGCTTGGGATGATATGCTCGACAAGCCACTATGCTTTGCTAGGGACGGCTTGCACCTGTCACCCCTGGGCTTTTGGATATTGGCAAAGGCTCTTGCTACCCCCATGGTGACTTTTTTAGGCAAGGCTCAAAAGACAAACCCACCTCCATACGTATCACAAGTGATAAGAAACTAAGAGTAATGCTACTCAACGCCAGAAGTCTAAACCTCAAGATGCACACACTCGAAACTCTCCTTAGCATGCAGAACATCGATATCTGTGCAGTAACAGAAACCTGGTTCAGGGCTCCTGAGAGCACCCCAGCACTACCAGGTTATACCTCATACCATGCTTTTCGGCCCCAAAACTTGGACTGAACCACAAAAGGAGGGGGAGTATCAATATTCATCAAAGATACCCACACCTCCAGGTTGGTGGCAAAGCAAGAAGCATCAGAGACTATCCATGTGCAACTAACAGTGGGTAAAACTGCCTTCCATTTTATAGCCTGCTACAGACCACCCTCCCAAACCCAGGAACCCCACTCAGCCTTCCTGAGAACACTGGAAAATATGAAGGTCTCTCCAAACACCATTATATTGGGCAACTTCAACTACCCAAACATAGACTGGGAGCATTACTCTAGCTCCAACACCCTAGCCCAAAGGTTCCTAGAATTTATAAACTCAAATGCTATGGAACAACTTGTTACCACTCCCACAAGAGGGAAAACATACTGGACCTGATCATCACCAACATGGGGACTCTATGCTCCAGACCAGAAGTGTATCCCTCACTGGTAAGATCAGACCATAAACTAATCTCACTGGATATTCACATCCCGACCCCACCCCTGCTCAGAAAACCACAGTGAAAAACTTCTCTAAAGCAAATTTCACACTCCTCAAAACTGAGGTGGAATCCTTCAAATCCCCCGGGCCTGTGCAAAATATGGCCCAGACCGCAGAATCCTTTATAAACGCATTCTATGAACACCTTCAGGAATGCATGGATCATGCGATCCCAAATAAAACCAAGACCCAATCCTCCAAAGGCAGGCGTCCTGTCTGGTGGACCCCAGCCATAAACAAACTATACAATAGAAGGAGGAAGCTACTAAATGATAGAGCAAAATCCCAAAAAGGGAAGGCATCACTGATCAGTATTAGCAAAAAACTACGGGCACTCATAAAATTGTCTAAGGCCAGCTTCGAGAGAAAAATTGCACAGGACACTAAGGATAATCACAAAGCTTTCTTTAGTTATGTTAGGAACCTGGGTGGTAATTCCCAGATATGCTCAGAATTAGTCCAAAATGACAAAAAATACACCAAACCCACAGACATTGCCAACATCCTAGCTGACAGGTTCAGCACAAACTTCTCCCCCCCTCCCCACCAAAGGGCAAATATCTATCCCAGCAGAGTGCTGCCCCCCTGACATCTCAGATGCTCAGGTAAGAGCCGCCCTCTCCAAAGCAAAAAACACAGCATCAATGGGACCAGACGGTGTCCTGGGCTGCGTCCTACATGAACTTCAAGAAGAGC
The DNA here is from genome assembly GCF_019279795.1 of Protopterus annectens. Taxonomy (NCBI): domain Eukaryota; kingdom Metazoa; phylum Chordata; order Ceratodontiformes; family Protopteridae; genus Protopterus; species Protopterus annectens. The sequence goes on along the minus strand of NC_056741.1, from coordinate 958,325,177 downwards.
TAAACCCAAATATAAAACTACTGTTCAATCTCAGCCTTACTACAGGATATGTGCCAAAAGAGTGGCGTACAGCAACAGTGGTCCCTCTCCATAAAGGTGGTGCCTCAACGGATCCTGGAAACTATCGCCCCATAAGCCTGACTAGCTTGGTCTGCAAAGCTATGGAAAGGATCATCATGGACCTCATAAATAAAGATATTGGGGACCTACAGACACTGGATCCTACCTAGTTTGGCTTTGTTAAGGGCAGATCCTGCCTCTTAAACCTGATTGATTTCTTTGAAACAGTCACCAAGGCCATTGACGAGGGGAAGGTGGTCCACACAGCCTATCTGGACCTCGCAAAAGCCTTCGATACAATACCACACTCGGGCATTATAGATAAGCTCACCAGCTTAAATATAAACCCCTATGTCACTAGATGGATTGCAAACTGGCTCAAGGTCAGAACCCACATGGTTAGAATTGCTGGAGCCATGTCAGACTCCAAACCAGTTACAAGTGGTGTCCCACAAGGCTCAGTCCTGGGACCTCTCTTGTTCGGTATATATTTCTCGGAGGTACAGGCCAACACAGAAGGACTGTGGCTGACCAAGTTCGCAGATGACTGCAAACTGGGTGCCATAATTGACTCTCCAGCTGACACTAGCATCCTCCAAAAGGGCCTCATAGAAACAGACAACTGGTGCCTGAGCCATGGCCTCAAGCTAAATGCCAAAAGTGTATAGTCATCCCTTTGGCAAAAACAAAGTGCCCACAAATTACCACATAGGTGGTAATCCATTAAGTACAGAAGAAGTAATTAGGGACCTGGGGACCCAAGTTGATAGCAATCTCTCATTTGACAACCACGTGGCCAAAGTGGTTAGAAAAACATTTTATATAGCCCACCTAATCATGAAGGGATTCACATCTAGATCAGGGAAGTCATCGTGCCTCTTTACTCATCTCTCATCAGGCCCATAATTGAGTACAATGCCCCTTTTGGGATGTACCTTATCAGACACCTGCAGCAACTGGAAAGACCCCAAAAGTACCTCACCAAGAGGATCAAAGGGCTCAAACAGATGCCATATGCTGCCTGGTTAAAGAAACTCCAGCTCTACTCAGTGGCATACTGCCTGTTCAGAGGCGATCTGTGTCTGATGTATAAAACCATGTCCAACCCGGAATTAATGGACATGCTGCACTTCAGAAAATCCAAATCCCATCGAGCTACGTGCTGGAGAGACTTGAACCTCAGCACTGAAATAAATAGGACATGCTGGAGGGACAGATTCATAACCCAGAGGCTCCCTTCACTCTGGAATAAAATCCCAGTCCAGGTTAGACAGAGTCCCTCATTGACTCTCTTCAAGAGGAATCTTGATGAGTGGATGGGAGATTGTAGGTTTACCCCGGGTATCACTTCTGTGTCACTGTTAGACAGAGGCACAGTATACTAACCTCGAAAAAGGGCATAGCAAAATAAATTTAAAATGGGTGGCGAAAGCCAAACACATTCTGGCTAGGCTTATAAATGCCCCAGGGCAGATAGCCTAGTATGAACCTATGAACCTATGAACCTAAGTGTAATTGTGCTGTGATTAACAGCAAGAACTTTGTAATGAATATTAAGATAGGAAAGTAAGTAATCCTGTGGTAGCACGTGTTAATTGTAGGTCTGGAGTGCAGATGTTCCTGAGTTCTAGTACAAAGTGTGCAAGTTTTGTTTTCCTGTTGTGACATTGCAGATTATAGCAATGAACTGCAATAAACACAACTGTTTCCTCAGCCTTCTTGTGGCAACAGCTGTAAGTGTAGGGCTACTGGACATATGGTCCAGGGTTTGAATACAACATGTTCCATGCACTTTTAGTGTTATTCCACTTCACATTATAGTCACTCTCACTTACAACACTTGACATAGTGTAGCTGATATTAATATTTGTATGTATGAGGGCTGAGACACTAATATTGTGTCAGTTATTTATTTATCTATGTCTTGTCCATTTAATAACAAACTTATGACTGCCGGTATACTCCATACTGTGTTCATGGAAATATATTTCTACTCTCTGGACTGCCATGGCCTCCCCATTTGACTAACTCAGTAACACAAGTGCCTGTATATCTACCTTCAAATAGCATTGTTTGCCACTGTTGCGCATAGCTTTAAATCATGCAAACACATTGCCTGGCAGTGCACACCCTCGACTACCATATTTGAGCAATGGCAAGAGATGCACAATGTTTTCAAATGCTGCAAAACCAAAACATGTGCACTGTCACTAAGCTTGATATATGCAATTGGATGGAAAACATCAGGATACAAAATGCAATTGGCAGGAAATGCTCATTTTACATAGTATTTGTTCTATGTTAGTTATGTCTGGTGTTTCTGGTAAGGGGGGTGCTCTTCTGAGTGCAAAGGTGGGTTTTTCAGGAGTCCAAAGTCTTTATTGGATGCCTTATTAAGGAGCATGGGAACGGGTTGCTGCAGCAGAACTAATCAGGCTCATAATACATGTCCGAAGCCTGGAAGAGTATCGCCAGGTTTTTGACCAGTGCTACAGGTATCCCTCGCACTGGAGAACGATGCCAACATCATCTTGATGACCTCTGGAGGAGGAAGCATGATACCCTTGACCATTAGATTGGGGAGTTTGTATGGGATACACCCCACAGATGTGTAAATAGCAATTACAGTGACCAGTTGTAAGAGTTTTTTTTTTTTTTTTTTTTTTTTTTTTTTTCAAAAAACTTTTTATTGATAATCAAATAATGTAACATGACAGACATAACAAGAAAAATAGACATTACAATATGATTGTGCATTGATAGATTAATTAAGAGCATGTAAATCATTTTATGTAAATAAAAAAAAAACAGTTTAACTATATACAATATTTACAACAATACACAGTTAACTGAAATGCAAAACACTATCTATCATAGGTGTTATTATCAAAAACAATCAAGTCTAGCCCAGATGGTTACATACAGTTGATAATGAGCACAACTTTTTCCAACACTTTATTAGCGAGGCCAACTTTTTAGGACTTTTACTAATGTTTTCTGTGCAGCAATATAAGAATAAGCCAAAGATTGAAAGTTCTCCCAATTTAGTTTGGTACGGTCAAGCCAGTTTTTAGTAATATAGAATTTTATGAGTAAACAAATATATATTAATACATGTAAATCTAACCTAGAAAGAGGTATTGTATGAATATGAAGGACTGCTAGTTCCCAAGAAAGGGTAGATTTGTGGTATCCCATTTTTTGCAAACGAACTTACAATGAAGTCCACAATTTGTGTGAATAACAGCAAGACCATATAATATGCATAAGGTCAGCATTTGGAAATGAACAACATGGGCAAGAAGCAGATTTGCAGGGATTAAATTTATTAAGTTTATCAGGGGTGTAGTATGCATTATTATTTATCATTAGTTGAGTATAGTAAAGTTTCTTAAAGGGTGAGAATTCTAGAGTCATTTTGATAGCAGAAATTTTCTGTTTTGTAGTTACTTGAGAGTTATGTTTATCCCAGTAATTGGAAAAAAGACAATCTTTATTATGAATTATATCCATTAATAGATTATATGTCTTAGACAGCATTTTTTCTGGAAGCGATAAAGTTTGAATCAAAATATCTAAATTAATGAAATCCTGATTTTCTGTTTTAATGTGGGCAAATTTGGGAATGATAAGATCTCTTAGCTGACGGAGAATGGTGATATATCTACCTTTAACCTCAAAAATATTACATAAATCAGTTAATGTTTGATCTTTATGTTTCAAAATATCCCATATATTAAGGTTTTTATTAAAGGGAAGCCTGAGAGGTTGATCATGTTATTATTCAATTTAATGTTTGGATTTAGATGCACTGGTTGTATTAATTGGAAAGTGCTATCTAAGTTGACAAGTTTTAATATCTCCTGAAAACATTTAACCTTCTGTTTTAAAAATTTAGAAATTTTAAGAGTATGCATAATATTCATAGGTAGAAATGGAAGAGTTATAGGGTTAACTTTTTTAGCTAAAATATGCTGGTACCAGAGCTTAATCCAATTAGGAAGATTCTTGAAATCAGTAAAATTCATATTAGTGATGGATAGAAGTTTATTAGCTTCAATAATTAAGTAGTAAAGATGAAAGTTTGGTAAGCTTAAGCCTCCTTTATTTTTAGGAGCAGTAACTTAGAATATGAAATTCTCACTGATTTCGGATACCAAATAAATTTAGCCAGTTCCATGTGTATTTTTGAAAAAAAGTTTTGGGAATTATTTGATCTGTGGAGTTAAATTGAAAAAGGAGTTTAGGAGAACATTCATTTTAATTATCGAGACTTGGATAAGAGAGTAAAATTTAGAATTTCCCATTTGTAAATCAAGAGAAATTGATGACCATGTTTTAGCTAAATTATTTTGAAATGTTGAGAGACCATTATGAATAAAATGAATTCCTAAATATTTAATTCCACTAGTTATTTGAAAAGGGATTCAGGGAATAGATATATCTTGTGAGCTTGAGGATTAATGGGAAAGACATGAGTTTTTAGAATTAATCTGATATCGAAACTTGTACAAATTTATTAATAGAACCAATTAACTTGGGAAGGTCCGTAGTAGGAGTTTGGAAGTAAAGCATTAAGTGTCATAAAAGCTGATAAAAGAAGATTGGTGTTCACAAGTCTGGGAATTCCATGAAAAGAATTTTCTATACTTAATAAGAGTGGTTCTATATATATGTTGAAAAGAAAAGGTGATAGAGGGCATCCTTGTTTCGTGCCATTGATGATTTTAATAGGATTAGAAGTCTTCCCATTAATATGTAGAAGAGTAGTAGAATCTTTATATAAGATTTTAATAAATTCTATATAAGCAGTAGGAATATTAAAATGATCCATAGTACTAAAAAGAAAATCCCAATTAACTCTGTCAAAGGCCCTTGATGCATCAAGAATCAATGCATAAAGAGGATTACTGTCTACTTTAGTAAGATGAATTAATGTATCTAGTGTCAAAGTATTGTCCCAAGTATGTCTATGAGATATGAAACCAGCTTGGTCAGGTGAAATTATCAATGGTAGGAATTTTTAATCTATTAGCCAGTATTGAAGCTAGAATTTTTATATCTATGTTTATAAGTGAGATTGGCCTATAATTATGGATCTGATTTTTCTTTATTGTTTTTAGGATTAGAATTGTTTTGAAGTATTCCAGTATAAATCTGTTATACAATTGATCATTATGTACTTATAAACTTTGAAAAGAAAAGGTGCTACTTCCTGTTTGAAAGTTTTAAAAAAATTCAGATGTTCTGGACCAGGGATTTTCCAGCTTTTAGCCTATCTATAGAATCTATGATTTCTTGAATCTTTATTGGTGCTATAAGTATGTTTTGTTGTTCTTCATTTAGTCTAGGAAATTTAATATTAGACAAATAGCTCTCTATGTCTTGATTATTGATTACATTCGATTTTTTGGAATACACATCTGAATATAAAGAGGTAAATAGTTGAATGATCTCATTGTCCATGCTGTATATTCTCTTCTCATATTGTATAGGCGTTACTCTAGGTATAATTCGATTATTTTTAATTATTCTCGCAAGTGTTTTTGAAGGGACTTGGGCCCATTCAGAGTAAGTAGCCATCATTCTTTGTTCCAATATAGAAAGATTATTATGATGTAGCAGTAATAATTCTTTTTGGAATTCCCTAATTTGCTCATAACATGAGTAACTGGGGTTCAATTTATGCATGTCTTCAAGAGATTGAATTTTTCTTTTTAAAAACAATTCTTTTTTATTATAAAGTTTCTTAAGATATGAAGCTTTGTTTATAAACATACCTCTCAGACTTGCCTTACATGCGGCCCATTGGACATCATAGGGAATGTTTGTAGAATCAAGATTATTATACATTTCAGTTATTATTACCTTGCATAATTTTTGTATTTCCTCATTTTTAAGTAAATTATTGTTTAATGTCCATTTATTTACCGACAAATTTAAATCTGTGTTGAGTACAAGAGAGATCCTTGAATGATCAGAAAAAAATCTGGGCTCTAAAGAAAAATTAATTAACAAATGTGAAAGAGAGTTTGAAATGAGAAAAAAGTCTAACCTTGACCATGCATTGTAGCACCTCGAATAATAAGTGTAAATATCTTTACTATCTGAATAACCAGTAGAGGAGAGAGGGTCAATAAGTTCTAGATCTGACATCAAATTTTCCAGGGCTAGTGAAGCTTGATAATTGTAAGAAAGTGATTTACTAGATCTATCTAAATCAGGATTAATAACAGAATTCCAATCCCCACCCACAATAATGTAGTGATCTTTAAAAGCAGCAAGAATGTTATAAATCTGTAAAATAAATAAATGTTGATTATTACAGGGACTGTAAAGATTAAGAATCAGACAAGGTTTATCTATGTTGTGAATGTTGGCAGTAAAATAACACCATCTGCCCTCAGAGTCATATTTCTCATCGACAATATTACCTTGAAAATTCTGTTTCACTAATATAGCCACCCCCTTTGAGTTAGAGCTATTGCCAGCCACAATTATTTTGTTAATCCATTTCTTTTTTGTATCTTTGAGCCAATCTTCTCTAGTTAAATGAGTTTCTTGTAAGAAACATACATTAGCTTTAGAATTATATAGCAAATGAAATAATAATGCTTTTTTGCCTTTATTTTTTAGCCCCCTGACATTCCATGAATCAATATGTAAGGGCTTCACCATATGCTATTAAGAATATTTGTAAAGAGAAATAAAGACTTAATATATTAGTGATATAGTGGGTGTTTAATATTATGTTTTCTGTATATCTAGTGTTTTGCAAAATAAACATTTTCAATAAAGTTTTCTTTAAGGAACTGTACCACTCCCTTATACCCACCGCTGCCTATCCACCTGCCCTTAACAATACAGGGAGTATGTATATTTCCAAGTAAAGGGTAAGTGTTTACATTTAGAAGAATGTTAGTGAAAGTAGGAATTACCTTACATATTGTCCTAAAAAGGACAAACCCTAAATTAAATACATATATACATATATACATAATATTAAAGAAACAAGATGTCGAACGAACTAGAGACTCCATAACATCCTGTTCACAGCTCCAAATGAAAAACAAATAAAAGAGAAGATTTTATTGAGTTAATTATATAATTATATATATCTATATCAAATGAATGCCTGTTAATGACCAAGTAAACTTATTTACCACTGTTAAACTTTTTAAAGCTTCACCTGTTGTAAATGTAACTAGTGAAAACATGATAACAGCAGTAGAAACATCCTATAGTGTAACATTCGATTTCAGGGTAACCCTTCACAGGGGCTATTATTTTGCTAATGTTACAATAAAACAATATACAGAATTCTATTAAAAATAATTAAAATGCTATATTATTTAATATTTATTATAATAAATTCAAACTCTGCAAGTCAATATTTATAAGAGCAAAACTGTAAAAGAAAAAAGTAAAGATAACAGTATATCTTAATAAGTAACACAGTATTAAAACATTTCTAAACCTTTTTGTGCATAAATATTAAAATACGTAAGCAATTTTAAATGTTACAGACACAAATTTACTATAGATGTTTATTTTAGTCAATTTACATAGGTCAGTAATAAACCATATTCTAATAATATTATTTCGTACTCAGACTGCTTTTTCCATCTGGTTAGCATTGCCAAGTTTGTACAACACAAACCAACCTTATTTGGGTATAGTTCTCTGGTCTATAAAGCTACATAAAATGTCATATTAGACATTCTGAAATTCTATTTCAATTTTCAAGACCTCTTAGTGGTTCGTTTTTTTATATCAGATAGACCTGAAACCTTATGTTTAGGTTAAACTCCAGTATTATATTGTAGATCTACATATATGCAACTGTATAGCGTACTATTAGCTTAATTTATCCTTTTACACCTAGAAAGTAAAACATGTCTATTATATACAAGAATAAGGCTGTTCAGCAAAAGTTACTTACTAAAAGTGTGTGGAGTGGGGTTTGTTTCACACAAGTGACAACTCATATTGCAAAGGGCAACACCACTGAAATGCTGGTTTGTTGTTTTTCCCTCAATGCAGTACTGCCACCACATAGGTGACCTGTTGTGACAGTCTAGAACTTTATTCTTCCCTCTTCCCATCACAGTTTACACCTTTACTTCTGCCAGCCCTAAATTTATACACAGGTCTGTTAGACAACTTATATAAGCCTTTTATTACCATATTATCTCACAGCTACCATTTAATAAATGTCTCATTTGTATCTCTGGTTCATTTCATTTGTTCGGACATTTTTTAGGAAAGTTCTTATTAGTATTTCTCGGCTGGTTGAGAGGAGATTATGCGTTGTGCATTGTGGAAACCCAGAGCATCAGTTTACTTCTTCCCTCCTGGTCAGTGTCTTATGGTAGTTTGAAATTAAAATGAGACTGCCATACAGTTACAAAATTAGTACTGTGTTCATTGCAGACAAAAAACTGACCCAACCTGCCATAACATGGAAAAACGATCACCTCAGGTTAGAGTATAACAACGTTATTCAAGCCTGGTTGAGTAATCTAGTTAGACGAACTAACTTCAGGACCACACATATGAACAACTTGGGATCTCACCTTCACAGTCGCTTGAAAGCAATTGTTCCAAACATTGCATGGACTCACCTAGATTCCGCTGATGATCTATCTAAATTTCATTCGGACAAAGGACATTTTTCCATCTCTCTTTCAAATGCCCTCAGTCGAACCTCGCAGACCTGCTGACGAAAGGAGATATCTGGAGTTCACCGAAAAAGAGCCCCATCGCTTCATCCATCTGGATTTATAGTTCGAACAAGGGAAAAAAAATCTTGTGGTCCATTCACAGTGTTTGAACAAGTAAATCTTTTCAATAAACTTCAGGTGGAAAAATATGAGAATATATGTGATTTGTTTTGTTTAGGTTAACATTGAATAATTATAACTTATTCCAAAAGGTTCCAACTAACTGAAATTTACATTGTGAGTTACTATTCACTAGATATGTTAACCAAACATTTAACATAAACCTATTTATTAGGTAAAACATTATCAGGAAAAGTCTTGAATATATTAAAAAATATATCTTTCACTTCCTGAGCATTGTTTGTTGAGTATTTTTTCTCTTTGTAAATGAATGACAGCGTGTTGGGATATTGCATACGAAATGTTATGCCTTTCTTGATCAAGTCTGTGCAAAATGGGAAAAGCTTTTGCCTGTTTAATTTTATTTGAGGGGGTAAGTCTTGTGAGAATGTAAGTTTATGTTTATTCCAGGTAAGGAATTTTTGACTCTTTGCTGCCATCAGAATTTTTTGGGTATCTTGAAAATTCAGCAACTTTGTGTATACTATTCTCGGGGTTGTCGCATCTTGACGGGATTTAAGTGCTCTATGCGCTCTCTCCACTATGAGAGTATCTGGATTACTATAATTTTGTAATAAAGCCAAGAATATTTGTTTTGTGATAGTCAGAAGAGTTTGATGCTCATAACTTTCAGGTAAACCTCTTATGATTATATTATTACGGCGGCTCTTCGCCTCTACATCTAATAGTTTAGTTTGCATGTCAATAACCACATCTTTGGTGCGCAATTCTTTATTGATTAGATCTATGGCTATTTCATTTGTTTGTTGAGTATTTTCCAGTGAGTCTATTCTTTTGTAATCGAAGAGAGATTTACCAAAATCTGATAATTGCTCTGAGAAGTCTTGAATAGAACTCTGTATAGGTTGAAGTACCGCTTTTAACTCGTCAAGATGAAAATTAGAGTCAATTTTTCTTTAGGATTTATTTTAGTTGTTTCAGTTAACTGTTTATTTATTCTTAACCTTTTGGAGCTACTGTCTTTGTCAGGAGAAAAAGATGCAGAAAATTTAGCCTTAGTAGCTTGAGTTTCCATATTATCAGAATTACCGCCATATCGTTGAAATGTCTCTGGAAGTGGGAGAATGAATATCTTCAGTGTTGCTAATGAGCACGAGACTACTGATCCAAAGGCCCCAAGAGTTATCACATTAATTACTTAAATTTTGAAGTAATTTTTAGTCAGAAAATAGTTCAAAAGTATTTAAGCTGATTCCTTGAAAGTAACTTTATGAATATCTTGCGAAATAAACAGGCTCACCGCATTTAAAATTGCCGGTATTCCCAAAGTTGTGAGGAGCTCTGTGAACTAGGTGTACTCTAGACGACGACCATCTTGGAACCTCCAGTTGTAAGAGTTTAAAGCTGAATATAGTGTTCATAATGGTATTCTGTTCTCTTCTGTTTTTTTCCATAGCTGCCACAGAGCGAGCATTGAATGTGAGATCCCATGCAGTACGATTGTTAAGAATACAAGAAGCATGTCGTATGCATGCATCAGAACAGTGCTATTATTGTAGCAGTAAAAGTTAAAGATGGCTTAGTTGACATTTAATAGAGTTGTATCAAATTGTGTATGTGTATCTCAACTGAAAAAGTAAGTATGCATGCCTTAGTCTGTAGCACAAAAGCAACAGTTCCATATTCTCATATAACAGTGAACATGCATCTCTAAACTGTAAAAGAAAAGTATGCATGAAGTAATCCGTAGGACGAAATAACAGTACAGTATTAAAGAGTAGTCAGCAGTTTTGGGTTCAAAAACCACACTTCCTAAAAATACAATACTGTTAGGTTTTCACCATTACTGCAATGTAACCTCATACCTCTATACTAGTGGTACAAATGGCCTGCTTCAAACTGTAATCAGTATAATTAGAACACACATATGTGCAATATATGCACCCATCACGGATTACTGGCTGCAATCTGTACTACAGTGTATATCTGTTATGAACTGGGTAGTCTTAAAGTAATAAAGATAATTGTTAGGAGTCTGTAGTGTTAAAAGTAAAGGTAACAGAACATAATCAAATAATTGTATCAATGGTTTTGTATGTCACATATGAAGTTATTAATGTTCTAATGTTATCCCTATTTCTCTAACGCTAACCCTTTCTTTTTTTTATTTTTTCCCCCACAGCAGAGCAAGATGGGTATGTCCCAAATTATCCTCCTGCTCCCACTCCACTGGCTACAGCAGCACTGCCCAGCATGTCTGGTACACAATGTGCAGCACCCCCTCTGCTTCCCTGCACTACCTGTCCTGTCAGGTAGTTCTGCCCCAGAGGATAGGCCTGTTGCTCTCTCTGGCTCTGGGAGCAGTGGCAGAGGTGGTGACTTTATCACCTGAGAAGAACTGCCAGGGATGGTGCATAGGATTGTGTACCTCACTATGGTTGCACACCTATGTCAGGTGGAGACACTGCTCTCCATCCTGGTTCAAAATACCCAAAGGTGAAGCAGTCATCAGGCACTGCAGCCAGTGGCACAGTGAGGTCACAGTGATTACAGTCCACTGGGTGAGGACTCAAATCTCACTGTCACACATCTTGACTCGCATGGGACTTCAGTTTCCCAACCCTTTCTCCAATCATGGTATTCACCCAACTTTTGTGTCCTTCACTGTCCTTTATCCTGTCTTGTATGTGCTGTCTGTCTACCTTTGCTTCCTCACCTACCAACTTACCTGCCCCAGACATACATTTGTCCCTTCCCCAAAATTTCTCTCTCTGCAAAAAAAAAAAAAATTGTCACATACATAGCTCTCCATTTTGCATACGTCTTACTAACACCCTTGATTCAGTCCAGTTGGCTAAACAACATGATTGTGTTGTGGTTACCCCTCACTCTTGAGGTGACAGCCCAAATTCAACTAATAATCTACATATTTGATCATGTTTTGCTGTTAAAGAAATGGATATCTATGGTTCTTTCTTACATCCTGACTGCACATTCCTGCCAAGATTTCACTTTGTTTTTTCCCTGCTTGCTCCCCATTTTACCACTTTTCTGTCTTCACCATTTCTTTTCTTTAAAGCATAATTGTGTGATGGTGTGCATCCTGCACTAATGTGCAGCTACAGCAAAAGGCACATACAAGTGTTATATAAAGCTGCATTGGAAACCATTACCATCTAGGCCAAAAACGTATATATTACTCCACTGACTGCATAAATATGTGCTGCCATAGAGTCAGTTAATTAGCAAGTATATTTTAGAGACATCATACCAACTATCACACTTTAGAATCTGGACTGTTAGACTATGGATGGGGTGAGGGTTTGCTTACCAGTGTGGGGGATTCAGATAGTACTGGTCAAAGCCTGGGCCAGACTGTTCCATGCCTCTGACTTGTAATCATGTAATTAACTCTGTTGGTGCTCATTAGTGCATGATGGGCATCTCTGTGCTGCTGCATGCACCAGAGCTTAAATAAGGTAAACACAGGTCATCTCTGTCAGCTTTAAGTAATTTTTTTTTTAATTTTTGTCATTGTTTACATGATACAACACTTAGCACAACTACTGAAAATGGAAAAATGAATGGCAGGCTTCTCTGTGCTTGTCATTTAACTATTCCTATGGCAGCATGTGTATGTGTAGGGTGAGAGTATAGATGGTCCTGGGTTCTAGGACCGCATCTGCAACCTTTCCTTCACTTTTTGAGTTGCATGTGTGTGCAATATCACAGGAATGGAGGAAAGTAATAACAAGATTATCTGTGTTTACCTTATTTAAGCATAGGTGCCCATGGTGGTGCGCAGGTGAGCATTGCACACTAATGAACACCACTGCAGTTAACATACTCAGTTAAGTAGCAGGTGTTTTTCATAGGTGCTAATTACAGCATAAGAAGGTGATTTCTGGCACTCGGCAATGTGGCTCATGTTTACACACTGCTTATCTACACGCAAACAGGTGTAACTTGCATACGTGTACATTTTGTTAACCATTGCACACATCTGCTGCTCACTGTGCTATGGGACTGTATATATGATGCTTTCTGTGAAGATAGGTAAAGGCTGCCAGCCTAGTGAGATAAAATTTTGTAGATAATTCTGTCATTTGTAAATATTAATGTAAGCCACAGGCTTGTTCTCTTAAATGTGAAAAGACTGCATTGGATATTGAACTGTAAAAAAGTAACAGTGCACTCTGCTGTAAGAAAGCCAAGTCAAGCATTTTGTCTTTGATGTCAAACTTTGGAGCCAATATGTCTAGAGGGAGGCATCCTGCCTATTGTTTTAAGACCAGAGTTAATGGCTAGAATTTGCATGTATAAATGTCCTTTATTGCTCTGGTTTCTGACCAGGTATAAAGAATGTAAATATAGTTTCTGTTAGTCTGGGAACACCACAGAAGTGTAAAAAATGATGTCATGTGAAGCAGCTCTGTGTTATCAATTTAAAGAGAGGGACTCAGAGCTCAGAGCATTTTGTCTTGAGAACATCCAACATCACCAGCACTGTCTTGATCTAGATGTAAGTTATTTAGAACTGCGTTTTCTTTTAGAAATAGATAGAAATTAGGAAGATTAGAATACTGGACAGAGGAAGGAGGACAAGGAGACCTGGTGGTGGAATGAAGAAGTACAGGAGAGTATACAGAGGAAGAGACTGGCGAAGAAGAAGTGGGATTGTCAAAGAGATGAAGAAAGTAGACATGAGTATAAGGAGATGAGGCGCATGGCAAAGAGAGAGGTGGTGAAAGCTAAGGATAAGGCATATGGAGAGTTGTATGAGAGATTGGAAACTAAAGAGGGAGAAAAGGACCAGTACTGATTGGCTAGACAGAGGGACAGAGCTGGTAAAGATGTGCAGCAAGTAAGGGTGATAAAGGATAGTGAGGGAAAGGCACTCACAAGAGAGGAGAGTGTGTTGAGTAGATGGAAAGAGCATTTTGAGAGGCTGATGAATGAAGAGAATGAGAGAGAAAGAAGGTTGGATGATGTGGGGATAGTGAATCAGGAAGTGAAACAGATTAGCAAGGAGGAAGTAAGGACAACTATGAAGAGGATGAAGAATGGAAAGGATGTTGGCTCAGATGACATACCAATGGAAGCATGGAGGTGCTTAGGAGAAATGGCAGTGGAATTTTTAACTAGATTAATGAAATTTTGGAAAGTCAGAGGATGCCTGAGGAGTGGAGAAAAAGTGTTTTGGTACCTATCTTTAAGAATAAGGGTGATGTGCAGAGCTGCAGTAACTACAGAGGGATAAAACTGATCAGTCACAGCTTGAAGTTATGGGAAAGACTAGTAGAAGCCAGGTTAAGAAGGGAGGTGATGATTAGTGATCATCAGTATGGTTTGATGCCAGGAAAGAGCACTACAGATGCAATGTTTGCTCTGAGAGTGTTATTGGAGAAATACAGAGAAGGTCAGAAGCAGTTGCATTGTGTCTTTGTAGACTTGGAGAAAGCATATGACAGGGTGTCTAGAGAAGAGTTGTGGTATTATATGAGGAAGTCGGGAGTGGCAGAGAAGTATGTAAGAGTAGTACAGGATATGTACGAGGGTAGTGTGACAGTGGTGAGGACTACAGTGGGAGTGACAGATCTGTTTAAGGTGGAGGTGGGATTACATCAAGGATCAGCTCTAAGTCCTTTCTTATTTGCAGTGGTGATGGACAGGTTGACAGATGAGATCAGACAGGAGGCCCTGTGGACTATGATGATTGCAGATGACATTGTGATCTGTAGTGAGAGTAGGAATCAGGTTGAGGAGACTCTGGAGAGGTGGAGATATGCTCTAGATAGCAGAGGAATGAAGGTCAGCAGGGCTAAGACAGAATATATGTGTGTAAATAAGAGGGTGGGTAGAGGAATGGTGAGGATGCAGGGAGTAGAGTTGGTAAAGGTGGATGAGTTTAAGTACTTGGGATCAACAGTTCAGAGTAATGGCGAATGTGGAAGAGAGGTGAAGAAGAGAGTACAGGCAGGATGGAATGGGTGGAGAAGAGTGTCAGGAGTGATTTGTGACAGACGGGTACCAGTAAGAGTGAAAGGGAAGGTCTACAAGAGGGTAGTGAGACCAGCTATGTTATATGGGTTGGAGACAGTGGCATTGACAAAAAGGCAGAAGTCAGAGCTGGATGTGGCAGAGTTAAAGATGTTAAGATTTGCACTCAGTGTGACTAGGATGGATAGGATTAGGAATCAGTATATTAGAGGGTCAGCTCATGTTGGACAGTTTGGAGACAAAGCAAGAGAGACGAGATTGTGTTGGTTTGGACATGTGCTGAGGAGGGATGATGGGTATATTGGGGAAAAGATGCTAAGGATGGAGCTGCCAGGTAAGAGGAGAAGAGGAAGACCTAAAATAAGGTTTGTGGATGTGGTGAGAGAGGACATGCAGGCGGTTGGTGTGACAGAGCAAGATGCAGAGGATAGGAAGAAATGGAAAGAGATGATCCACTGTGGCGACCCCTAATGGGAAAAGCCGAAAGATGATGATGAGAATAGTTTGTTTTTCTGTGATGTCGGAACTTTTCTACAGTATTATTTTAAGTATTGCTCTGTGATCTATGAATTCTTGACTAGCACTGTGTAGTAAGAAGTATTGTCTTGTGTTTTTATTATTAAATATTTTAAACATTTCAACTGTGGCTGTTTTATGTAGAGCTAATGTAAACTCTAGAGTACATTGCATGTATATAGTGATGCTATACCAAGTCACTCCAAATAAGTTTTGACTGTCAGATCACACTTACCATTTGGATAATAATATTACACAGTAATAACTGGACACCCTTTTAAGGGCCTTTGAATAGCTGATAAATATTAGTGGATGGTGGCAGCTGATACTACCTTTTAGACTGGGCAGAAAAGGGGCACAGATGGAGAACCTGTGCCAGCCTCCCCCAGGAGTGTCTCTGTGGTTGTATATAACTCTTATTTCAGTGTGTGTGTGTGTGTGTGTGTGTGTGTGTGTGTGTGTGTGTGTGTGTGTGTGTGTGTGTGTGTGTGTGTGTGTGTGTGTGTGTGTGTGTGTGTGTGTGTGTGTGTGTGTGTGTGTGTGTGTGTGTGTGTGTGTGTGTGTGTGTGTATGTGTGTGAGTGTGTGTCAGCTACTTGGGCAGGGACACAAAGCACTGGTTGGACAGAGGGGGTGCTGGAAGTTTAGCTTGCCCACTAGGCTGGGATCTGCACCCTATAGCTGTGCCAGTGAGGAGTCTGATTGGGGACCTGGACAGAGAAAAGAGAAACCAGCCCCCAGACTGACTGCGATCTCTGTGTGCTCTTAAGGGAAATTGTACCTTACTGTGTGTGTATTTATTATCCTTTCCCTATATGGACACCCCTCACTTGTGTTAGTGGTGAGGATTGAGGGACCTTGATTGCTGGGCCAGGGCATGGGAGTCCAATATTAATTGGTGGCAGTGATGGTATATCTACACTACATATTAATTGGTTGTCAAATGCTAATTGGCTTGTAGTGGTGTGAATAGAGTGAATTCCTGTATCTTGTGTACAGTGATCACTGAAGGTTTTTTGTACACTAAATCAGCAATGCAGTGAATACTCAGAGTTCAGATCACAATTGTTTTATTTCTTTTGTTAGCTTAGTTAGTCAGGGAGAGCAGGCGGCATGTCAGCAAAGGAGTATGGAAAGCTGACAAGGAGCCAGCTGGCTGAGATGTGCTAGGCTAGGGAACTGGTGCATGGAAACCTGACTAAGGCAGACATGATTGCAGCTTTAGTTACAGCTGCATCAGAAAAAGGCAACCAAGAAGATGACCAGACTGGCAGTGGAGATGTACCACCCTCAGAAAATAGACATCTCAACCTTTCTGCAGAGGACTTTCCATCTGGAGCTAAAGGGACCTGAGTTGGAGGCCAGGTGTTTGGAAATAGAAGCAGCTGAGAGACTGAGATGTCTGCAGGCTGAGGAGAATGAGAAACTGCTACACCTGGAAGCTGAGGAAAAGGAGAGGCAGAGGCAGCATGAGAAGGAGATGCTGACTCTTCACCAGAGCCATGAAGGTAATTAGGAAGGGAGTAAAAGGACCCCAGAAGCACAAAAGGTCAGTAAATTTCTTCTGCAGTTTAAAGAGGGGGATCATTTTGATCATTTCATTCATATGTTTGAGAGGGCATGTAAACAGTATGAAGTTGACCAAGGGCTCTGGGTACGGTTCCTGACCCCCTTACTCCATGGTAAAGCTGTAACTATCTTGTCAAAAATTTTGATGTTGACTGTTTTAATTACACTGTTAGGCATTACTTGTTAGAATGTTTTAAGCTAACACCTGAAACTTATAGGAAAAAGTTTTGTGAGCATAGATGCATGGCAGATGAAAGTGTGTGTGAATATGTTGATAAACTGAGCACTTATTTTCATAGTTGAGTGAGTGTATGTCAGGTAACCGATTTTGAAGGGCTGTTAGACCTTTTGGTGATGGAACAAGCCCTTAGCACTTTGCCTGAGGACATGAGGATCTGGTTAGCTGATAGACAATGTGCTACTTCAGAAGAGTTGGGGAAGAAGGGAGACCTATACCTAGCAAGAAAGGCATCCCTGCACAGGAAAGGGACCCCCAGTACTGCTTATGGGTCTAAATGAACCCATGTTGAGCATCACAGACTGCCTCAATAGAATCTGCCAGTAGCAGGGGAAACCACTAGTCCAGGTACACACCCAGGTCCTAGGGTTTAATATTTTGAATGCAACCAGTGGGGCCATGTGGCATACAGATGTCCACAGAGGCAAGGTGGGGAACAAAAGGTGAGAGATCCAGTAAGTAGGAAACACTAAATGCGAACAGTAGGTTGTCTTGAAACAACAGGCGTACCGAACTACCATCCTGTAGATGTCCTGATAGGGAAGGATTTGGATGAGGCAGTACCATGTGTTTATGCAGTTACATGCATTCAGGCTAGGAGACAAGTATGTGGGTCTGGTAACCTGGAGGAGATCCAAGCAGACTACATACTTGCAGTCAGGACTGGGGAGGTGGTTACTCCAGGGAGGGAGCTACTCTGTTGCAGTGAGACTGAAGGTGAGCCACAGCTGCTTGTGGGTACTGATGTTCCCTTGGAAAGAGTGACTGCAAAGGTAGAGGTGAGTAGGAGTATCCAAGCTTCAGTGAGGCACCACTGTCAAAGAATGCTGGACTTCTTGTGGAAGAGGACCTGGGAAGGATTACAAAGAGAGAGTTGAGGACAGGCTCAGCTCTCAGACCCTACATTGCAAGGCTTGAGGCAGGTAGCTAGGGAGGTGCCTGATTCTCAAGGGAAGGGGGAATCTGTATAGGTTCATAGGTAGGTACTAGGCTATTGGCCCAAGGGCTTAAGTAAGCCTAGCCAACAAGGTTCCCTGACTTACACCACCCAAGAAAGTTAATTTCCTGTGCCCCTGTTGAGCAGAGCCACAGAAATGATCCCTGGGGTGTATTTCCTATTTCAGATCCACTCATCAAGATTTTTCTTAAAGAGTGCTAATGAACTTTGCTTGACATAGATAGGTAGCTTGCTCCAGAGTATAGGAAGTCTCTGGGACAGGAATCTATCCCTCCAGCATGTCCTGTTTATTGAGGTGACAAGGTTTAGGTCCCTAGAGCATGTAGCTTAGGGGGATTGGGATTTCTTTGTGTAGCATGTACAACAACTCTGGGTTTAACATAGCTTTATATGTTAGGCAGAGATCTCCTTGGAGTAGGCAATATGCTACAGAGTAAAGCTGGAGTGTTTGAGATGGTCAGTGTAGGGTATCTGTTTGAGGCCAGTAATCCTCTTTGTGAGTTACTTCTGTGACCTTTCCAGCTGCTGCAGATGTCTTGAGAGGTACATTCCAAAAGGGGCATTGTACTCTTATAATGGGTCTAATGAGTGCGGAGTAGAGGGGAACAATGACCTCTTTTTTCCTGGATGAGAACCCTTTTATGATAAGGTGTGCCACATAGAAGGATTTCCTGACTATTGTGGTGATGTGAGTACCAAAGGAGAGACTACTGTCCACCGGCTTCCAATGTCTCTTATCACACATTCAGCATTAAGTAGACTGTCATTAATGTGGTAGTTCATGTGTACAGAGTTTTTGCCAAAGGGGATAACAATGCACATTTGGCATTGAGCTTGAGGCCATGCCTCAGACACCAGGCATCTGTCTCAGTGAGGCCCTTCTGTAGGATGTCCACATAATTTGGGGACTCGACTGTGGCTCCTAGTTTACGGTCATCTGTGAACTGCATTAGTCAGAGGCCTTCTGTGTTAGCCTGTACTTCAGAAAAGTAGATACCAAACAGGAGAGGTACCAGGACTGAACTCTGTGGTACTCCACTTGTCACTGGTTTGAAGTCAGATTTGGAGTCTGCAACTTTTACGGTGTGGGTTTTGTCAGTAAGCCAGTTGGCAACCCATCCTATGACATAGAGATTTATACCTAGTTTAATGAGTTTAGCTATAATTCCAGAATGGGGATAGTGTCGAAAACCTTGGAGAGGTCAAGATAGGTTGTGTGAACCACCTTACCATTGTCTATGGCTTTGGTGACTGCCTCAAAGAAGTCAATCAAGTTCAGAAGGCATGATCTGCCTTTCAGAAACCCGAACTGGGTGGGGTCCAGTGTTTGGAGGTTACCAATGTCTTTGTTTATGAGTTCCATGTTGATATGTTCCACAGCCTTTCATACCAGTCTGATCAGGCTAATAGGCAATAGTTCCCAGGATCAGTGGTGGCTCCCCCTTTGTGGAGTGGGACAACTGTTGCTGTGCATCTTCAGTGGGCACAAAACCTGATGTGAGACTATGATTGAACATGGTGCTTAGGTGGGGAGACAGTTAGTTCTGAAGTTCATGTAAAACGCAGCCTGGGATGTTGTCCAGTCCCAAGGATGCTGTGTTTTTGGTTTTAGAGAGTACAGCTTTTACCTGCATAGATTTGATTAGGGACTCTACATTCTTCCTGTATAGATATGAGCCCTTTAGGGGGTGAGAGAGGGGGTAAAGTTAGCACTGAACCTATCTGCCAGGATGCTGGCAATATCAGTTAGTTCTGTAATTTTCTTGCCGTTGTGCATTAACTAGCAGATCTGGATGTTGCTATTGAGATTCTTGACATTGCTATAGAATGCATTGTAGTTGCCCTTAGAATCAGTGGTGAGTTTGTTTTCATAGCTAGCTTTGGAGGATATTATAAGGGATCTCAGCTTCTTACGGAGGCTGACCAGGGAGCTCCTCCACTCATGGGATTTTACTCTCTTTTGCAACAGTTTCTTCCTTCTGTTGTAGTGTTTGTTTATGGCAGGGAACCACCAGATTGGCTTCCTTTTTTTGACCATAGCATCTTAGGTCTGTTTGGGATAGCACGATCCATGCACTTGTGTAAGTGCTTATAGAGTGCATTTGTGTAGGATTCAGCAGTTGTAACTGTATTGTCCATCTGCATGGGTGCCATGAAGTTCACCACTTCTGTCTTAAGAAGCATGAAGTTGGCTTTGGAGAAAATTTTTACTGTGGTTTTCTTACTGGTGGGTGGAGGTGGGATGTGGATATCTAGGGTGATTATCTTATGGTCAGATCTGACCAATGAGGAGTTGACTTCAGGTATGGAACACCGGTCACTCATGTTGGTAATGACTAGGTCTAGGATATTGTTGTCCCTGGTGGGTGTGTGGATAAGTTGATCCAGGGCATTGGAATTTATGAATTCCAGAAAGCATTGAGTGAAGGAGTTGGTACACGAGTAGTTTTCCCAGTTAATGGTGGGGTAGTTGAAACCACCCATTATTAGGGTGCTTGGTTGAACCCTAATATTTTCCAGTATATCAAGAAAAGAGGAGTGGGAATCCTGGGGCATGGTGGGGGATCTGTAGCAAGCTACAATTTGGATTGCAGTTTTGCCCAGAGTTAGTTGCACTTGGATAACCTCGGATGCATTATACTGCTCAACTAGCCTGGAGGTGTGGATATCCTTAATGAATATGGACACACCTCCACCTTTGGTGTTCTGGTCCAGGTGTTCTGGTCCAGGTTAGATGGCCGAAAAGTATGGTATGAGTTATAGCCTGGTAATGCAGGGGTGCTCTCTAGAGCCTTGAACCAGATCTCAGTCACTGCACATATATCGATGTTCTCCATTTTAAGGTGTACCTTGAGTGAGTGCATTTTGAGAGTTAGACTTCTAGCATTGAGTAGCATTACCCTCAGTTTTTGCTTGCCTGTTCCTGTTAATATGGTGAATTTGTCATTTAAACTTTGCCTAAAAAAGGCACTATAGGGGTGGCAGGACCCTTGGGCAGTATCTGGAATCCCAAGGGCAACAGGTGCAGGCCATCTCTGGCAAAGCATCATGGTCTGTCGACCATGTCATCCCACGTACACAGATACTGGATCCCCATAGAATGACACCGGAAGCTTAGCCAATTGTTGAAGTCAATCATTTTGTTCTTGTACAGCGGTATCATTCTGGGCAATGACAGGATGCTACTCAGGGCTAGGGCCATACCTGCCTGGCTTACAAGATCGGAGAGCTCTTCCATGTCTCCTTTCATGTAGTCCAGGGAGGTACGTCTCTGGTCGTTCACACCAATAGGGACAATGACAGAGTCATATATGTTCATAGGTTCATAGGTTCATAGGTTCATACTAGGCTATCTGCCCTAGGGCATTTATAAGCCCCAGCAATGTGTGTTTGGCTTCGCCACCCATTTTAAATTTATTTTGCTATGCCCTTTCGAGGTTAGTATACTGTGCCTCTATCTAACAGTGACACAGTGATACCCGGGGGTAAAACTCACGATCTCCCCTCCACTCATCAAGATTCCTCTTGAACAGAGTCAATGAGGACTCTGCCTAACCTGGACTGGGATTTTCCTCTGGGTTATGAATCTGTCCCTCCAGCATGTCCTATTTATTTCAGTGCTGAGGTTCAAGTCTCTCGAGCGCTCTCTCTGTACCTGTGGAGTGATCTGAATGCATGGGTTATGTAGTGGATCCTGGCACCCGACAGGCAGCTGATAGTAACCTTCTCCTTGTTTAGCCTGGTGAGTAGGACATCAGTGTGCCTGACTATAGAGTCACCTTATACTGGGAAAAAGGGCTACTGTATAGAGAGCAGACCCCTAAGGGAGGGCTAGAAGGTGAGAGAGTACAGCAGTTGGTAGTGCCTAGAGCCTACCATCTGGTGCTTCTAGCCATAGCCCATGACATTCCCTTTGCAGGCCATATGGGCATAAAACATACAAAGAGGCATATTATGCAGAACTTCTATTGGCCTGGAATTTCCAGAAATGTAACAAGGTGCTGCAGGACCTGTGAGCAGTGCCAAAAGGTAGGCAAGGCAGGAGACAAGGTGAGAGCTCCTTTGATGCCTTTACCTGTGATTAAGGAGCCATGTCAAAGGGTAGCTATGGATATTGTGGGGCATCTGAGTATCCCGAGTTCCACAGGGGAAAAGTACATCCTAGTGGTAGTGAATTATGTTACACGATACCCTGAGGCAGTGGCCCTGTCCTCCACTGAGGCAGAAAAGGTGGCAAATGCTTTGTTAGAGATTTTCAGCAGGGTAGGTTTCCCAAAAGAAATACTAACTAACAGAGGCGCCAATTTCATGTCACACCTGCTGGCTTGTCCGTGGAAGTACTGTGGGTGAAGCACCTGAAGACCACCCCCTACCATCCCCAGACTAATGGCCTTGTTGAGAGGTTAAACTCTACAATCAAGTCCATGCTACTGGTATTTGCAGACCAGTTTGAGGGAGTGGGCCAAATATTTGCCCCATCTGTTTGCTTACAGAGAGAATCCCCAGGAATCCACTGGTTTTTCACCCTTTGAGTTGTTGTATGGGCATATAGGGTGAGACGACCTCTAGATTTAATTTGAGAGGAATGGGAGGTTGAGTGTGAATCTCACAAGGAGTCTGCTGTGGCATATGTCCTAAACCTCAGGACAAGGCTCAGGGAACGCATGGGCTTGGCCCAGGAGAACCTGGCAGAAGCCCAACAATAGAAAAAGGTGTGGCATGACAGGAATGCTCAAGCTAGAGAGTATGCTGTGGGGCACCAGGTAATGGTTCTCATTTCTGTCAGACACAACAAGCTGCAAGCAGCTTGGGAGGGACCCTACAAGGTGGTAAGAAAGGTAAGTGATGTTAACTACATGGTGGAACTGCTAGGCAGGACACAGAGGCACACATTGTACCATGTTAACATGGTGAAACCTTACCATGATAGGGAGGCCCTTGTAGTAAGCATTTGCAGTGGATTGCCAGAGGAGTCTGAGGGGATATCTGGTGACAGATCTCCTCAGTGAGGCTCGGACTGATATCTCAATGGAAGGGGTAGCAATGTCCCAGCATCTATCTCCTACCCACATTCAAAAAATCCGAGCAGTGTTGCAGGGGTTTGGGGATGTGTTCACTGGGAAACCAGGGAGCACCCAACTGGTGCAGCACCAGGTGGATACAGGACCCCAAAGGCCTATTAGGCCGTCCTCCTTATAGGGAGCCTGAGAGAGTCAAAAAGACTCTGAGGGAGGAGATACAGAAAATGTTGGAACTAGGGGTAATTCAAGAGCCCAACAGTTCATGGGCCTCCCCAGTGGTGCTGGCGGTAAAGAAGGATGGCAACACCAGGTCCTGTGTGCACTACAGGAAATTAAATAGTCATGCAGTCAGTTGCTTACCCCATGCCTAGGACAGATGAGGCCCTAGAGCAGCTGGGTGGGGCTAAGTATTTTATAACCATTGATCTTACCAATGGTTACTGGCAGGTGCCCTTGACTCCCAGTGCCCTTGACTCCCAGTGCTAAAGAGAAGTCAGCTTTTGTGACTCCTTTTGGCTTGTATGAGTTCACAAAGATGCCCTTTGTGGTAAAAAATGCCCCAGCAACTTTTCAGAGGCTGGTAGATCATATCCTAGCAGAGGCAGAAGGGTTTGATTTTGCTTACCTAGATGATATTGCCATCTACAGCCCTTCCTGGCAAGAGCAGCTTCCACATGTCAGGGAGGTGCTGGGCAGACTACAGAGGGCAGGGTTGACCATTAAGCCCAGCAAATGGCAGGTCGGTATGGCAGAAGTCTCCTACCTGGACATAGAGTGGGGAGTGATAAGATCAGGTCAGAATCTGCCAAAAAAGAAACCTTTCAGGCATGGGCTGCACCTGTTACCAAAAAGCAGGTGAGGGCATTCTTAGGGTCAGCAGGGTACCACAGAACGTTCGTCCCTAGTTATAGTACCATAGCTGCTCCCCTCATAAACCTAACAAGGAAGAACAGAGCCAGCCAGCAAAATGCCAAGTTGCTAAGATGGAGCCTAGGGTTGCAAGCATATGATATGTCAGTGCAGCACCACAGTGGGACTAGCAATGCCAACGCAGATGGGCTCTCAAGACAGGGAATGGGTTAAGGTATATTCAGATAGACCTAACCTTCTCAAGCAATGTTTCTCAAGAGTCACTTGAAAAACTAGCTTGAGTTCTCTGGGGTGGGGGGGGGATGTGTGAAGATAGGTAAAGCCTGCCAGCCTGGCCATATAGAATTTTGTAGATAATTCTGTCATTTGTAAATATTAATGTAAGCCACAGGCTTGTTCTCTTAAATGTGAAAAGACTGCATTGGATATTGAACTGTAAAAATGTAACAACAATGCACTCTGCTGTAAGAAAGCTAAGTCAAGCATTTTAGGACTGTCTTTGATGTCAAAATTTGGAGCCAATATGTCTAGAGGGAGGCATCCTGTCTATTGTTTTAAGACCAGAGTTAATGGCTAGAATTTGCATGTATAAATGTCCTTTATTGCTCTGGTTTCTGACCAGGTATAAAGAATGTAAATATAGTTTCTGTTAACCTGGGAATACCAGAGAAGTGTGAAGAATGATGTCCTGTGAAGCAGCTCTGTGTTATCAATTTAAAGAGAGCAACTCAGAGAGCTCAGAGCATTTTGTCTTGAACATCCATCATCACCAGCACTGTCTTGTTCTAGATATAAGTTATTTAGAACTGTGTTTTATTTTAGAAATAGCTAGGAATTAGGAAGATTAGACTTTTTTCTGTGATGTCAGAGCTTTTCTACAGTATTATTTTAAGTATTTGTCTGTAATCTCTGAACTCTTGACTAGCACTGTGTAGTAAGAAGTATTGTCTTGTGTTTTTATTTATTAAATATTTTTAAACCTTTCAACTGTGGTTGTTTTATGTAGAGTTAATGTAAGCTCTAGAATACATTAGATGTATATAGTGATGCTGTACCAAGTCACTCCAAATAAGTCTTGATTGTTAGGTCACACTTACCATTTGGAAAATAATAGTGCACGGTAATAACTGGACACCTTTTTAAGGGTCTTTGAGTAGCTGATAAATATTAGACAGTGGTGGCAGCTGGTGCTACCTTTCAGACTGGGCAGAAAAGGGGCACAGCTGAAGAACCTGTGCCAGCCTTCCCCAGGAGTGTCTGTGTGGTTGTATATAACTCTTATCTCAATGTGTGTGTGTGTGTGTGTGTGTGTGTGTGTGTGTGTGTGTGTGTGTGTGTGTGTGTGTGTGTGTGTGTGTGTGTGAAGATCATATCCTGTTTGGCTGATACCATTTTGATATGTGTACCATCGACACCTGTTTACCACCTCCCGATGGCATTACTTTATATAGTGTGGTAGCCTTTCCCATGTGTGTGTGTGTGTTTTTGTGTGTAAATTAACCTCAAAGATTGTGGGTGTCAGCTACTTGGGCAGGGATGTGAAGCACTGGTTGGATAGACTGGGTGTTGGAAATTTTAGCTTGCCCACTAGGCTGGGATCTGGACCCTATAGCTGTGCCATAGCTGTGCCAGTGGGAAGTCTGATTGGGGAACTGAAGAGAAAAAGGAGAAACCAGCCCCCAGACTGACTGTGATCTCTGTGTGCTCTTATGGGAAATTGTACCTTACTGTGTGTGTATTTCTTATCCTTTCCCTATATGGATGCCTCACTGGTATTAGTGGTAAGGATTGAGGGTCCTTGACTGCTGGTCCAGGGCACGGGCATCACACTTTCTTATTGGTGTTTACTGTTAATTTCCTTTGTATGACATATAACTACATGTAGAGACATTGCAACTAAGGGCACAATCTAACTATACGTCACATATTTACAATACATCAATGTGTTGCCCCCCCCACCCCACCAAGCAGTACAATCCTGGGAGCTCAGTATTTTTTCCACACACATATATCAACCACACTACAAAGTGTACTATATAATGTCTGCTCAGTCATGGACAGGGCCAGGTGATGGTGCTCACAACCTTGCTCTGCTAAACATAAACATCCAACTATGCTCAATAAGTGTACTTGTATTTTTACACAGCTAGGCTTCTATACACCCAGGCTACTGGCATCATATGAACCTATGAATTTATGTGCCTGTGCAGGCCTCCCAACCTGTTGTCCCCAACATGGCCTGCTAATGGCCTGCTAATGTCATCTATTATAAGTTCACCTGCTGTCTTGTATAAACCAGACTTGAGCCATGGTGCTTGCGTACATTACTGAGTTCTGTAGTCTGTGTACCTTAGGTAGGTAGGAGTTCTGTTGTCAATGCAGTCAACTGTGTATATATATCTGTGTGTGTGTGTGTGTGTGTGTGTGTGTGTGTGTGTGTGTGTGTGTGTGTGTGTGTGTGTGTGTGTGTGTGTATCTTGCAGTTACCACCCCACTCCCAAAACTGACAGTATTTTGATGATGCTTGCACCTGCCTACAAATGCATTTCAGGCAGGCCTCACAACTTCTTCTCTCCAACATGCACTGCTGACGTCATCCACTATAAGTTGACCTGCAGCCATATAAAGGTCAGACTTGTGTCATGGTGCTTGCATTAAGTACTTTGTTCTGTAGTCTGTGCACTTAGAGAGATAGGGGTTTTGTTCTCACTAGAGTCAACTGTGTGTGTCCAGCGATTACTGCCCTAATCCCATAAATTGACAGTATTTTGATACTTACTCCAGCCTAAAGATCCATTTCAGGCAGGTCTTCCAACTTCTTCTCTTCAACATGCATGGCTGATGTTATGCACTATAAATTGACCTACAGCCATGTAAACGTCAGGCCATTGTTGTGGCACTTGCATTAAGTACTATATTTTGTAGTCTGTGCATTTAGGTAGGGTTTCTGTTCTCACAGTCAACTTGGTGTGTGTGTGTGTGTGTGTGTGTGTGTGTGTGTGTGTGTGTGTGTGTGTGTGTGTGTGTGTGTCTTTAGTCAGCAGAGCAGACATGCTATCCTACAGATACTTCTCCAGTGGTATGGCTTGCCAGAATTTTGATACTTGCACAAGCCTACACATCCATTTCATGCAGCCTTACAACCTTGGCATGATCAGACACACAGATGTCACCTCAACCAATACCAGACAGATTACAGTGACATATCATTTAATCTATCCACATATATATATATTGCAGTTTCTGACTTCGCAACCCTTAAACGAGAATACACTATAAAGTAATAAAATGATGATGCTATTCACTGTATAACCTGACAAGTCAAATATAAGTTACAGGAGCAATTATCAGTTCAACAACACAAATGCAAATATACTAAGCACTAATGTAGCTATGCACCCTGTCCATCAGACACAAAGTTTTGTATCCCCAAATTCAATGGGGAGAAAACAAGGATATGGTGAAGTTATCATTTGCACTGGGTATTTTGTTGGGAGGGCAGGAGGCCTAGGCTGACACACAAGGTCACTGAGTGTATGTGAACAAGAAAGGGAAGCAGGCAGATTAAACCATGAAACTGTTATGTGTGTGTCTGTAGGGGGTTTCCATGTAAAAGTAGTATGTGAGAGTCTAAATAAACACAACCAAGCACAATGTGCCTTGGTACATCAGACAGGTGTGAGCCATGCATGGTAGAGTTGGTAGTTCATTGTTGTCACCCCGACCATGTGAAATGGCTTTGCCAGGAGTTGCACTGGCACCTCCATGCCTGAGGTCAGATGCAGTCCTGCTACCTGAATGTGACTGATGTCTGCTGGATGTGCACCCTTTATGGGGAATGCCCAGGAAGAGAACCCCATGGCTTGCCAGTTCTGTTGTGGACAGCACACTCACCAATGGAGCAGTGGAAGCACTGCCACTACAGGATCATGATCAGGCATAGCCACATTGTCTATCAGCAGATGTTTGGCTAACCTACACCTACAAGGATGCCGTTCCCCTCCCAGCAGATGTTCCATCAGAGACTGCTCATTCCAGCATGACATTCACCAGATCCATTGCATTGACAACACAGTGGAGGCAGTCATGCAAGTAAGCCTGTGCCACATATAAAACCATGAGTATTTGTCTGGAATGCCTTTCTGAATGTGCCTGTATTTCCATGATAGCCCTAAAAATATGTTGAGTGACACAGGACAATATACCTGCACCAGGTGGAGGAGGAAGAGCAGGCCCCCTCTAAGCACCCCTAGCAACCCTCCTGCATGGAACCTCATCCACACTTTGGCTATGGCCAGAATCAACAGGCACTGAAGCCACAGTAGTGGCACTTCCATGATCAATGTCCTCTTCTTTCACTTGTCCAATATTTGTGGGCTCAGTGGGTGGTTAGGCATAGGCCTACTGGCTTTGTCTAGGGAAAATGAAGGGGGTGGCTGGATATCAACCTCTGTGTCAGATTCCACCTCTGCACCAGACTGTGCCTCAGTTTGGCCACCATCATCAGTGTCTGCTGAGACACTGACATCGATTGCACAAGGCCCACATTCCCACTGTAATGATAAACTGTGATAAAAAGGAAGTAACACAGGAATAAATTATTACCTGAACTACTATGGTGCAATATATGCTAAACAACTAACAGTGCTGCCATTCTTACAGACAGTACAGCAATACACACAAGAGGCCTAAAATGACACCTCATGATATTTTTTTAAATTGCTCTGCTTTATTAACATCATTTTTTGGCTTACCATCTACAGAAGGCATATCTTCTGGATTCCTGATGGTCCTGAAAGAAGTTAAGCAAGAGGTAAGGACAACATCATCACATTTAACAGTAAGACAACAGATAATACATGTTCTCTTATATATCTGCATTAACTCTGCTTTCAACAAGAACATGTCTGACAACTCCAAATTAAGCTTATAACTGCAATCTTTAATCCCCACCCAAAAAAGGCATGTGACACAGAAATAACATTTATGTCAATTGTTTTACTATACAACAGTATTCAACTGGTCATAAAACAAAGCCTATGTGGAAGCTCCTCTTGGGACTCCGAAGGAGTGGTGCCCAAGTCAATGACCTACTGTGTTCCACTCTGCTGTGAGCTCACATGATGGAGGATATTCACCAGGAACTCTTCATTGGGGGTAAGGGGTGGTTCTATAGCAGATGCTCTCCTGGTTACCCTTTGATTTCGGGCAACTGCAGATGCTCACCTCATGCATTGGTAATCATGTCAGTGGCCCTGTGGTGCACTTTTTTATAGGTTCAGCTGTGGTCAGCCACAAAACTGATGTTCTCAACAATGTGCTGCCATAATTGTAGCCTGTGTAATATATTGGGCCAACCCCTTCCTAGCAGAAATGCCCCATGTTGGTGGAGAGCATCAACAATGATGTTGTTTTCTACATTGCTGAATGGTGGCCTCTGCCTCACTGACATTGTTTGTGTCCTAAAAGACAACAGAATGATAATGCACATAAGTATCACATACCTACAAAGTAACTGCTTCCAGATAAAACAGTAAAGGTAGCCAGTCAGTATTACCCACTGGAAAAACATAAAACAGCCTACAGATGTGAAATACTAACAACAGGCAGGATGCAAAACAAGGAGGGTAGCAAAATCAACATATCCTTGTTTGTGCCATAGCAGTAACTCAGCTGTACTCCTTCCCAAAAGAACAGTCCATTCTAGTTTGTGGCATAATGTTAACTCTTCCTTGCTCCCCCACCCACAAAAGAACAGGCAAATGAACCATTTTGCTAATAAAACATCTTTGAAATGCAAATGCTAAAAGTGCTTTCAAAGGACCTGTTCCTGACGAGTGGATGGGAGATTGTAGGTTTACCCCTGGGATCTCTTCTGTGTCCCTACTAGACAAAGGCACAGTAAACTAACCTTAAAAGGGCTATCTTCTGTGACCTACTATACAGAGGCACAGTCAACTAATCTAAAAGGGTGGCGAAAGCAAAACACACTCTGACTAGGCTTATACATGCCCTAGGACAGATAGCCTAGTATCAGCCTATGAACCTACATTTATCACACAGCATTCTATTTTCATGTATTGTCAACCATATGAACCTCTGAAATGGCTTGACAAACAAGGCCATGCCGTCAGTACACTTCTAATTAATGCATAATGATACAAGTGTAAACACCTTTGCTTCACATTATTCATAAATGTATTCCAGCATATGCATTATGTAGGTAACAAAATGGGAGCATACCTGCTGGAGTTCAATACTCCTCTGTAAAGACACCTTGTGAAGAAATATGCTTCTGTGAAGTCCTGCAGACATGTAGCAAGTGTCCTCACCATCAGTTTGGCTAGCTACACATTTGCCATTTTATAATGGAATAGATTATTGATAGATTGTGTCTCTTAGCCTGTGTTACAGAGATGCTATTTACAGCATAAGCAGCTGAATTGCATGCTAATCAACCAATCTGCTGGAGCAATTCAACAAGTTATAAGGCATAGATGTAGCCTCTATGCTGTTTTTTTCATGCAGATTTCAAAATTTGTGCTGTATAGACACAGAAGGTCTACACAGACAGAATATTAGGAGCTGCTTCTTCTTTAATCAGTTGGTATGTGC
Organism: Protopterus annectens; assembly: GCF_019279795.1. NCBI lineage: Eukaryota > Metazoa > Chordata > Ceratodontiformes > Protopteridae > Protopterus > Protopterus annectens. The sequence goes on along the minus strand of NC_056741.1, from coordinate 958,294,527 downwards.
TAGAGGCTGTAGGCAGTGCTGCTGCTACCATAGGTCTAGGCAAAGACAGAGAAGAGTTTTCATGCCACATTTAACTTATCACAGCATACACAACATGGATATTGTAGACTTCTAAAGGGTGGACAGGTGCACATGACTGGAACTCTGAGAGCTCTGCTGGACTCGTCTCAGAGACAGAGTCTTTACCTCCCTATGTGTTGACTGTGTACTGTTTTTATCATAATCATCCCTGAACTAACACTGTGGCAACTGCTGCATTTACAAAGTAAGTCCTGAACATGTACTGTATTGTGTAATAATATTATGGCATGTCCTTATATTTCATCACTTAGTACAGTAAGCAAGTAAAAGATGGGAGATTTGTACAGAAATTAAGGTAACGTGACAACAGAGAGTTATTTGACTTGGATGTGTTCGTTTGTAAGTAGTAGGCCTCAGGCATCAAAGATTCCCACATTCATACCTCTCTAAAGTACTGATGATTACTGCATGCCCTCAATTTAGAACCATACATTTGTAATGGGAAATGACTACTGAGACAAGTTAGAAAGTAATGAGATACATGCAGTTTCTGCCTTCACAACCCAAGATCAAACAGGCAGGAAGCAAAACAAGAAGAGTAACACCAGCAACATATCCTGGTTTGTGCCATAACAGTAGCTCAGCTTGGTTCCCCCTCGAAAGAACAGTGTACCCTTGCATGTGCCATAATAGGACCTCACCTTTGCTCCTCCCCCAAAAGTGCAGTCTATGCTTGTTTGTGCCATCTGACCTGCCCTTCATTTAATGGCAACTGCATATCATAGTATTCCATTTAATATCCTCACACATTTTAAGGCAAATGATATAGACTGGTTTACACACTGCATGTCTCTGAGTACTGGTCAGATAACTGATGAATGCCCAAGTAACAAAGAAAGGTAAGACAGAGCTGTATATTTTCAAGCAATAATTATAACAGGTTATGTGATCACTAAGTGCACTCCATCCAAATATATTAAATATAATAAATGTACATATAATGGTTTATTCCTTGATATCAGTGTACATTCAGTTGCACTTGGTTGTGTGAGGAATTGCTTCATTTTCTTTGCTGCAAAGCTGTTTGTGTGGGAAAGATGACTAAGACACCCATTCTGTTTTCAGAAGGTACATTTGAGTGAAAGTTGAAATCCAGACCTATATAGACATACCTCATGTATACTAACATTTTCTACTATGTATGTCATAGACTGATTTTCCTCATTTGAATTTTTTTTTAGAGGGGCACTGTTTGCATGACCTGCTGCTTTGCACAAACAGGTTTAGCTATGCTCATTTGGTTTACTCATAGAGTGGTAGTTCACAAACTGGATGAATGGACCACCCAGGTAGCAGACAGGACCCAGACAGACACAACCATAAACTGGATGCAGTCAATTAATACTATTAGCTATCATGCAGACACTCTGGCCACCAGGGTGCACCTTAGAGTACTGTGTTTGCATGATGGTAAGAGATGTGAAACATTTTCAAATGTTGCCAAAATCAAAAAGTGCACACTCTCAATAACAATACCTGCAATTGTTGGGAAAACATCATTTAGTCTTGAACTGTGCAGGCATGGCAGATGTCTGAGGAGAGGTTTTGAGATTCCATGCTCAATGAAGGGGTGTCCAGGAGTCCAAAGTGTTTGTTGGGCTCTTAGTGAAAGAACATGGGCCCAGGATATTGCAGAGGGACTACTGTGGCTCAGAGGACACATCAGAGGCATGAAATAGTCTTGTCTGGGCTTTGACCAGTGCTACTGGTATCCCTGCACTGGTGAGCAATGTAGGAATCACTACAGAGACCTCCAGATGAAGAAGAGGGATACCCTCAAATGTTGGATCACGAAATGTAGGACTAGGGGCACCCTGCAGATGTGTATGACTTAGAGACTACTTGTAAGAGTTAAAAGTGGATACAGGCAGGATTGGTATTCATAATGGTATTCTGTTCTGTTCTCTTTTTCTGTCGCCATCAGACCAAGAACTGAATGTGCAAACCCATGATGCTAGACTGGCATGAATGAAAGAAGCATGTGGTATGCATGCATCTGAACAGTACTGTTATTGTAGCATTAAAAGTTTATTATACAGCTGTATCAAATTGGGTATGCATCTCTCAACTGTAACAGGAAAATATGCATGCATTAGTCTGTAGGCCAAAACAACAGTTTAGTATTAAAGAGAAATAAGAGCTTGTGGGTTCAAAAACTAGACTTCCCAAATATACAGTACTGTTAAGTTTTCATCAATATTGCGATGTAACATCAGACCTCTAAAGCAGTGGCACCAAATGGAGAGCTATGTATGGGACAATTTTTTTTTGACAGGTGCCCCTGTGTGTGTATATATATATATATATATATATATATATATATATATATATATATATATATATATATATATATATATATAAACATATATATATATATATATATATATACATATATATATATATATATATATATATATATATATATATACATACATATATATACATATATGTATATAATGTTTTTGGTACAGACAGCGAGGAATATTGGTGAAGAGATGTAAGTATTTCTGGATCAGGTAATTTGGGTAGTTGAGGAATCAATGGCAGACAGACATTACATAAAAGACAAGACATAGGGACAGTGAATTGCACAAGTGGGTGAGCAACATTGTTGGGGAGAGGGTGGGCAAATCAAAGTCCCATGCATATCATGCTGGGTGAAAGTGAGACTTGAGTCCTCACCCACTGCAATGTCATCACTGTCATCTCAGTGTGCTGCTGGCTGCAGTGCCCAATGTCTGTGTCTCCTTTAGGTATTGTGAACCAGGATGGAGAGCAGGTGGTCCATCCAGCATAGGTGTGTACCCACAGTGCAGTGTACAATCCTATGCACCATCCCTGGCAGTTCTTTTCAGATAATAAAGTTACCTCTCTGGCCACTGCTCCTGGAGGGAACCATAGGCCTATCTTCCAGGGCAGAACTACCTGGAAGGTCAGGTAGTACAGGGGCAGCAGAGAGTGTGCTGCCAGGACACACATCATATGTGTTGGGCAGTGGTGCTGTAGCCGGTGGAGTGGTGGCAGGAGGATCCTGTGGGACAGACCTACCACACTGTGCTATGTTGAAAAAAATACCAGCAAATAAAAAATAAATTTAATTAAAAAAAGAGAGAAGTTATGGGTTGGGGTGAGAGAAAAAAAGGGTGAACATTAGTAACTTCATATGTGATATGCAAAGCATTGATACAATTATTTGACTCAATTCTGTTACCTTTACTTTTAAGACTCAAACTCCTAACACATTTCTTTAATACTTTTAAGATGACACAGTTAATTAAAGATATGCACTATAGTATAGACTGCAGCCAACAATCCTTGATATGGGTATATATTGTACATATGCTTGTTCCAATTATACTGATTACAGTTTACAGCAGGTCATTTGTGCCACTGGTACAGAGGCTTGAAGTTACATTTCAATAATGATGAAAACCTAATAGTACTGTATATCTGAGAAGTGTGGCTTTTGAACCCATAACCACAGACTACTCTCCAATACTGTACTGTTATTTTGCCCTACAGACTACTGCAAGCATACTTTTCTTTTACAATTTAGAGATCCATGCTCGCTGTTATTCAGGAATATGGAACTGTTGCTTTGGGCTTTAGACTAAGGTATGCATACTTTCTTTTACAGTTGATATATTAATGCTCAATTTGATGCAACTGTATTAAATACCAACTAAGCTGTTTTTTAAGTTTTAATGCTACAATAACAGTACTGTTCTGATGCATACATACCACACACTTCTCTCACCACTGCCATTTGTGTGGCGTGGGATCTCACATTCGATGCTCATTCTGTGGCAGCTGTGGAAAAAAACAGAACAGAATACCATTATGGAAACCAGTCTTGACTATATTCGTCTTTTAACTCATTCAATTAGTCACTGTAATTGATACTTACACATCTGTGGGGTGTCCCCTGTACTAAATTCCCTGATCCAATGGTCAAGGGTATCCCGCTTTATCCTCCAGAGCTTACTAAAATGATGTCAGTGTTGTTCACCAGTGTGGGCGATACCTGTAGCACTGATCAAAACCCTGGCAATACTATTCCAGGCTTCAGACTTGTATTCTGAGCCTAAACAGTCTCACTGCAGCAACCAGGGGCCCATGCTCCTTAAATTAGACTCCAATAAACACTTTGGGCTCCTGGACACCCCACCTTTGTTCTTGGAAGTGCAGTCCCTCACCGCAAACACCCTGACTACCATAGATCAAGCCCAATGTAGAATAAGCATTTCTCACCAATTGCATTTTCTATCCTGATGATTTCTTGCCAATTGCATGCATCTTGCTTACTGAAAGTGCACGTTTCTTGATTTTGCTATATTTGAAAATGTTGTGCATCATGTACCATCACGCAGACATGGTAGTCAAGGGTGGGCATTGCCAGGCAACATGTTTGTGAGATACTACGCGATGTGCAACAGTAGAAAGCAATGCAATTTCAAGATTATTTGATATACAGGCACTTGTGTAACTGTATTAGTCAAATGGGGAGGCCATGGCAGTCCAGATAGCAGAAATATACTTGCATGAATATGGTGCGCAGAATACCCACAGTCATTAATTTGATAATAGTGGGCAATACATATATAAATAAATAAATAACTGACACAGTATTAGAGCCACAGCCCTCACACACATAAATATTAATATCAGCTACATTATGTCAAGTATTATAAGTGAGAGTGACTATAATGTGAAGTGGACCAACATTAAAAGTGCTTGGAATATGCTGCATTTGAATCCTGGACCATGTGTATAGTAGTCCTGCACTTACAGATTTTGCCACAAGAAGGTTAAGAAAACAGTTGTGTATATTGCACTTCATTCTTATAATATGTAATGCCACAATGGTAAAACAAAGTTAAGGTTAATTATCTGTGAAATGAGGGGGTGGAGCTAGGAACTAAACCTTCTATTTAAGGGGTAAAATAAAACATTTCAGAGCTTTACTAGAAATGCTCATCCATACTCTGCTACATATTGTTGTGAGGGAAAGGTTGGTTTGTTTTTTATTTGTTGTATTACTTTATTGCCTTTTTCTATTTTGAATACTGTGATTTGTTTTATTTACCTTGTGTGTTACTTGTATTCTGCTTTTAACTGCAAATTAAAACTTGAAAAGAGACCACAGCTCTGTCACTTGTGAGTCAGGCAAAATTACCCTCCCACCCAGTTACTGTAGTGTTCTTAAATACCACTGTCTTTCTAGTTGCCTTCCCCTTATGTTAATTTGACCATATATCTAATTTTCTTTCTATTTTACTGGCTTGTGTGAGTAAGCACAAAATTATCATTTTGTGAAATCACTCCCCTTCAACTATTTAAATGTATTGGCCATCCTACTGTATTCCATAGTACCAGAATACAAAAGTGGCCACTCCCTTTCAATCTATCTTGCTGTTTTAAAAATAGTGACTCTCCACTAAAACATTTTTAGACAGGTAAAAACCTAAGTTACCTACTTTCACATCTAACTCCTCTAGTGGACAATGCAGTGTTTAGGATAAACCATTTTTTTCATCTTACCTTTAAGCATCCCTGTGACTAGCACTTGCTTTAAAACCTACTGGAAAGCACTAGGAAGTCTTAAACTGATAAAGCACTCAAACCTCCTTGTTAATAAGGTGAAATTAGTCGTAGGCACTAAACAGCCTATAATTGCAAAGTACCTTGCTAAGGTAAGGGAAAACAGCTCTTGTACTTTACAAAAAAAAAAAAAAGCAGCAAACCAGGCATGTCCAAGGGTCAGCTTCCGCTGATTTCTCCTGTCCACCTGGTGAATATGGGTATACTGGGGCAATGCAGCAATTGCCTCATGTACACAGACAACCCTTTCCTTCTTTCACCCAACACTACAACCTGCAAGAGATGCACTTACATAGCCAAACTGGAAAGAAACCTCTCTCCACCCAAGATTATGCTAGACAGTCAAGTGGAGAAGATTAACACCCGCACTACACCCCAAGCAACACACAGCCCTTCTAAATTCACACCACCAACACCCATACATAGCAACACTAAACGCACATATGTGGAGGCCCTTAACGTTAACCTGCCAAAGCAACAAGGACCTGCGAAGCTGAAACGCAAACAAACACCAATCACAACCAATGTATCGCATAGCTCACAACACCAGTGTGCCACCCAACAACAGCCCCTAAGGCAAGATAACGTACCCAACACTTTAGTCATAGGTGACTCTATAGTCAGGCACACTGATGTCCCACTCACCAGGCAGAACAGGGAGAAAATTACAGTCAGCTGCCTGTCGGGTGCCAGGATTCACCACATACCGCATGCACTCAAGTCACTCCACAACAAGTACAAATATGACTGTCATTGTCCATGTTGGAGTGAATGACTTGAGACGTACTTCCCTGGGCTACATGAAAAGAGACATGGAAGAGCTCTCGGATCACGTGGACCAGGCAGGTATGACCCTAGTCCTGAGTAGCATCCTACCTTCACCCAGAATAATACCACAGTATAAGGACAAACTGATTGACTTCAACAATTGGCTAAGCTTCTTGTGTCATTCAAAGGGGATCTAGTATCTGTCTGCCTGGGACAACATGATTGACAGGCCACGATGCTTTGCCAGAGTTGGTTTGCACCTGTCACCCCTGGGATTTAGGTTACTGGCTAAGGCTCTTGCCACCCCTATAATGCCTTTTTAGGCAAAGTTCAAAGGACAAAACCACCACTGTAACAGGTAGAAGCATGAAAATCTGAAGGTAATGCTACTCAATGCTAGAAGTCTAAACCTCAAAATGCACTCTCTCGAGGCAATCCTAAAAATGGAGAACATTGATATCTGTGCAGTAACTGAGACCTGGTTCAAGGCTCCAGAGAGCACCCCTGCAATACCAGGCTACAACTCTTATAACAATTTTTGGCCACCAAACCAGGACCGAAACACTAAAGTTCGAGGAGTGTCCATATTCACCAAGGATATTCACAACACCAGGCTAGTTGCTCAACACAATGCGTCTGAAATTCTCCAGGTGCAACTAACACTAGGTATGACTGCAATCTAAATTGTAGCTTGCTACAGATCACCCACCATGCCCCAAGATTCTCACTACACCTTTCTAAACATACTGGAAAATATTAAGATACAACCAAACACACTAATACTGGGTGATTTCAACTACCCTGCCATTAACTGGGAAAGCTACTCATGTACCAACACCTTTGCCCAATGGTTCTTGGAATTCATAAATTCCAATGCCCTGGATCAACTAAACCTTAGTCCCACCAGGGGCTCCAATATCCTAGACCTGGTCATTACCAACATGGGAAATCAATGCTCAACACCTATGGTCACCCCTTATTGGTCAGGTCTGACCATAAGTTAATCACCCTTGGCATCCACATCCCAACCCACACCCACACCCAGTAAGGAAACCTCCATAAAAAACTTCTCCAAAGCCAACTTCAAGCTAATCAAGTCAGAAGTGACAAACTTCATGACACCCATGCAGACAGGAACTGAAAATTCGACTGCCGAATCCTGTACTAAGGCACTGTATGAGCACATCCACTCGTGCATGAATCATGCCATCCCCAATAGAACCAAACCACTCTCCTCCAAAAAAAGGAAGCCAATCTGGTGGTCCCTTGCCATAAGCAAACTTTACAACAAAAGGAAGAAATTGTTGCAGAAAAGAGGAAAATCCCCACGATGCAAAAAACTCCCTTACCAGCCTTAGTAAGAAGCTGAGATCCCTCATAAAATCCTACAAAGCTAGTTATGAAAATAAAATTGCCAAAGATTTCAAAGACAACCACAAGGCATTCTATAACTATGTCAATAATCTAAATGGCAATGCTCAGATCTGCTCCGAGCTACAACAGAATGGTATTAAATATACTGATCCAAATGATATTGCCAATATCCTGGCAGATCGATTCAGTGCAAACTTCACCCCCCTCTAACCCCCTAAAGGGCCCATCTCAATACCAAAAGATTGCCAAATTCCGGTAGTAACAGCCACACAGGTAAAAAAAAACACTCTCCAAAGCTAAGAATACAGCATCCATGGGACCAGACAGCATCCCAGGATGTGTACTACATGAACTACAAAATGAACTGGCACCTCACTCAAGTGTCATGTATAATCATAGCCTCACCTCAGGCTTTGTGCCCACTGAGTGGCAGAGAGCTACAGTTATCCCACTCCACAAGGGGGGATCCAACTTGGATCCTGGGAACTACCGCCCCATCAGTCTGACTAGCCTGATCTGCAAGGCCATGGAATGTATTATCATGGAACTTATAAACAAAGACATTGGCAACCTTCAAACACTGGACCCCACACAGCTTGGGTTCGTGAAGGGCCGATCTTGTCTCCTGAACTTGATTGACTTCTTTGAATCAGTCTCCAGAGCCGTAGACAAGGGTAAGGTGGTCCACACAGCCTATCTGGACCTCGCCAAGGCCTTCGACACCATCCCCGACTCTGGAATCATAGATAAACTTACTAAGCTGAGCATTAATCAATACGTCACTTGATGGGTTGCCAACTGGCTTACTGACAGAACCCACACTGTAAAAGTAGCCAACTCCAAATACAGCTCCAATCAAATGACAAGTGAAGTACCTCAGGGTTCAGTCCTGGGACTGCTCTTGTTTGGCATCTACTTCTCTGAAGTACAGGCCAACACTAATGGACTCTGGCTAACAAAGTTCGCAGATGACTGCAAACTGGGAGCCATTATTGAATCCCCAAATGATGTGGATATTCTACAAAAGGGCCTTACAGAAACAGATGCTTGGTGCCAGAGCCATGGGCTCAATCTCGATGCCAAGAAATGTATAGTTATCCCCTTTGGTAAAAAACATGTACCCATGAATTACCACATAGGTGGCAGTACACTAAACAAAGAAAGTGTGATAAGTGACTTAGGGACACAGGTGAACAGTGGTCTCACCTTTGATAACCACATTGTCACAACAGTCATGAAATCCTATGTGGCACACCTCATCACTGAGGGCTTTTCATCCAGAAAAAAAAGAGATAATTGTCCCACTGTACTCATCCCTCATTAGACCCATTATAAAATACAATGCCCCATTTGGTATGTACCTCTCAAGACATCTGCAACAACTGGAAAGGCCACGGAAATATCTCACTGAAAGAATCACAGGCTTAAAGCAGATGCCCTATGTTGACCGTCTAAAAAAAAAACTCCACCTATACTCTGTCGCATATTGTCTACTCAGAGGTGATCTCTGCTTAACATACAAGGCCATGTCAAACCCAGAGCTGTTGGACATGATACACTTAAATCCCAATCCATCAGAAACACATGCTCCAGGAATCTAAACCTTGTCATCACAATGAAAAAAACATGCTGGAGGGATAGGTTCCTGACCCAGAGACTCCCCAGACTCTGGAATAGACTGCCCATACATGTCAAGCAGCGCACCTCTTTGGCCCTCTTCCAAAGGAACCTTGATGATTGGATAGGAGATAGGAAATTCACCCTGGGGATCACATCAGTTGCCCTGCAAGACAGGGGTCCAGGGAAATAAATTCTGTGGCAGGAAATAGCCAGGGAATTGTTATGGCAAGGCTTGTATAGGGACTAGTGCTGATAGCCTAGTACCAGCCTATGAACCTGTGTACTAGAACCCAAGACCATCTACACTCCAGACCTAAACTTAACATCTGCTGCCACAGGCTTATTTACACGCCAAGCCCTATCTTAGTATTCATTGTAAAGTTCTTGCTGTTAATTGCAGTGCTATGTCCATAGTTTTGCAGAATGTCCAGATTTTTGCCCCAAAATTTTGGACTGTTCCTTGTAAAAATTTGTGGTTTTCTGAAAAATCACTGAAGATTTAGGTCAATAAATAATAACATACATTTGAGTTTTGTACTTCATATCCTTCAGAAAATGCATGCTGGAGGCGTGGCTAGGATGCTGAACTGATAGCTGCACTTCATTTCAGCTCTCTTACCTCAATACAATTCCTGACAGGAATTTTACAAAATAATATTTAATTTGAAGAAATTTTTATTACTAACTTATTTCTAATAACTCTGAGCATCTATAAGAAAAATGTTATTGTCAGAACTTGAATAATTCCTGTCAAATTAATTACTGGAAAATCAGCACCAATATCAGCTTTACAGCATGAGTCATCTAAGGAATACAGCACAAGACTCTTCTCTCAAAAAGACCTGCAGTCTCTCATTACAAATATACAGGAACTTACAATAAAAATCGACAAGATGGACAATAAAATAGATACTTTTAAAGAAAAGTGCTCACAACAACTGGAACAGCTTCAAGAAATGTTTACACAGCAGAAAGGACAGATATCACTTATTGAACAGTCATTAAGTGACATTGACACTAGAGTCCAAATAGAAGAACAACAAACTGAATTCTTACTTCAACAGAATACATATTTACTAGAAAAGCTTGATGATATGGAAAACCGAACAAGAAGAAATAATATTAGAATATATGGTCTACCAGAAAAATCTGAAGGGGATAATATGATAAACTTTCTTACCACCTGGATACCAGATGTAACAAAATACCTGAAGCTCTTTCATATGGTATAGAACGAGCATAGATCACTAGCAGCTTCTGGAAATGCTTCTTCTCCGGTAAGAACAAGCCGAGATCTATAATTGTGAGACTTTTTCTACACAAGATAAAGATCTTATATTAAGAAATGCTTGGGCAAATTCTCCCATCAAATACAATGATTCATTAATAAGATTTGACAATGATTATTCTACAAAGGTGGTTTCAAAACGAAAAGAATTTCTACCAATAAAAAAAACCTTGAAGAAAAAGCAACTGAAAGTCCATCTTTTATTTCCAGCAAGACTGAAAGTTTTTCTACCAAATGGAATAAAAATCTTTGATACAGTAGATTCAGCAATAAAATACCTTACCAACAACAACATCCTAACACATGAAGAATCTATGGACTGGACAATAAGTACACCAAAGAGAAATGCTGAAGTAAATAATTGGAAAACTGTTGAGCAAAAGAAAAAAAAACTAAAGGACAGATAATCTTACATATGTTATATTCTGTAAAAATCTAAATAATAATACTAACAACAAAAGAAAAGTTCTTACTGTCTTCAAGTTACACCAAAACAGGTACTGTTTTCAATTATATTTTAAATGTCAAAATTAGCATAAATGTAAATACATTTATCTCAAATCACATCAATATACTAAGCATAATTTAAACATTACTCTATTTTTCATTATTATCCATTTATTATTTTCATATTCTTAATCAGAGTAATCAATGCATAATAATGTTCCCAAATAGTTTATTTATTTATTTATTTTCTCTTTGTGTTTTGTTGTTTTTATTTGTTCTCTTTTTTATAAAATCTTCATTAACTTATAATATTTTAATCAGTATATGGTTATATTGCTTAATAGGTATAGTAATGGCTGCTATATAACTTATTATCAGTTACATCCCTGATAGTATTACTTTTATAAGTTAAAAGTGTCCCTGTTTGGATAAACGCTAATGCTGGGCAGAAATGTGTTGCTTTTGAAATGAAGTATTTCAGTTAGGATGTATCATAAGACTACTTTAAATAATCTTAAAAGATGTTCTGCCTTTGACCCATATGCACATACTGATATAGTCCAGTGAAAAAGTATGTTTTAAGTGATATTTTGAGGCTATAAGTCATGTGTGTTGTGGCTCCAGACATCCGGAGTTGAAAGATGCTTGTGACTAGCTTAGATATCCTGTTGTCTTTTCTTTTGTAGAGAAATAAGGCATAGCATGTTTAAAATGCAAAGTTTGACAGTTGTGAACACTACTCCGTAAACTAGAGTGCTAGTGTGCACACTACATGAGTTTGTCACCAAATAAGAGGAGGGAAAAGAAAAAAGAAAAAACACATACCTTTTCCCTGCTTGGTTCTCGAGACAATTTAACAGCCACAAACATCACTAGAAACATGAGTTACTTATTGCTTGTCGCATTTACTTGTGTACGCCATCCCCTGACTCTTTCTAATTGACGTCTAGTCAGAAAATAAGCTAGGTTCACATTTAAAGATACAGAAACCTAAATTCCTTCTAAGGAAACATAAATAATATAAAAGGTTCATATAAATATACACAGATATTTATTTTTGAAGCACTTTCAGTTTATGGCTACTGATGTCTTCTAGCACCTTGATAGATAAGGACATATATCTGCTTGTCTTTCTATCAGTTTAGATTTCCAGACATTTTAGCTATCCCTTACTATGTTTTATACAGCAGAGTTTAAAAAGCAGAAATTAATCATCAGCAAATAAAATCACTGCTGTTTTACAAATTCTCTAAAGAAACTAGTAAATGTCAAGCAACCGACAGGTTTGTTTTGGGGAGGGTTGCCATTTCCCATGCTGGTGCTCCTGCAGAATACTACTGATGTCCTGCTGCCAAGGTATGCCCTCGGGTGGGCAGGTGGGATACAACAAGAAGGTTGGATGTGCATTTGGCAAATCAAACATTTAAATGGCGGTATGGTATACTAGATGGAGAAAGTGGAAGCAATGATTGTATAGGCAACTATAATGAGTAACATAACAACAGTGGATTTGACCCGGTGTGTCAATTATACAATGTTTATATCCCATGTGGCTTTGGGCTTTGTCGAAGCATCTGTGTTCTACACACATATTGTGTTGGATCTGATTTGAGTGGAAGGGGGAGAGGCTTAGCCCACACCCTAATTTGTTACTGGGTTGCCATGCATTATGGGCATGCATTGTGGCAGGTACTCAACGGGCTATCCATCCTTAGATGGCTCATGCTGTTCCCGTTTGCTCATCTGAATGGTGATTGCGGCTGTGCTCTTCTTGTTATGTTGCCTGGCTGTGGCTTCACCCTTCTTATAATATTGCCTGGCTTTTTACATTATCAAGAATGACACAATACTAGTGTATGCGGGTATATCATGTTACTGTTAGTGTGGACAAGGATGCTTGACACTGCAACTATGATTCTTGGACCTTTCTGCAGACGGGTGTGTTGTCTGGCAGTTAAGAGCCTGGTTGTTCCTGATCAGCGGACCTGTATTTTTGTGTTTCAATGTGACTGCATGAAAGGATGCCAGTATTGGTCTGCAAGTTTGGTGGGCAGTAGATTCGTTGGGGATTGATTTGAGGAGACACTTGTATTATGGCTGGGGCACTTGACATTTGATAAATGTATCCTCTCAATGATGCGTTCTGTCTGGTCATTGGCTGTAAAACAGCTTTTCTGAGAAATATTGTTGTGGTGCCAGTTAATGATTTGGATTAAATGTTTCTATATACAGTCGTGAAGCAATTGCCAGGATAAAATGGTACTCTTGCAGTGCATGGATCATCGTGGCTGTCCTCCAATGTTGGAGGAAAAACAAGCTTCTTGGACACCTTTTTGACGTGGTAAAGGTGTTACCCCATGGTTTGAATACGTTTTGTCTCTTTGCTGCAAAATGGGTTGGGAATTTTGGCCTGTAATATTTTCGTACATGGTGGTTTGAATCTTGGCAGCTTCCATTGTTTCGATGTATTCTCCAGTATACTTTTGTTCAGTCATAGGATTGAATTACTGGTGTTGAGTAGGTCAGGATTGTATCTCCAGCACTTGTTGTCAGCAGATAGACTCACTGGTTGGGTGTCAGTCTAATCTGTGGGAGTTGATGTGTGATATACATAGATGTTTGCTTTGAGGGTGTGGTCAAGTGCGCTGCAGTTTTACCTCTGTACTGTGTCAGTTTTCATTGTGCAGGGTCCCTCTGAGGGTTGATGGAAGTGTTGGCAACAAGACACTCACTCAGGTAACAACATTATGAGTGGTCTCTTGGATAAGGGAGCTGTCTAAATTGTGATCTTGTTGTCTCCAGCCATGGGAATTGTCATTGAAAAGCTGAAAAATGCAATCAGAGGAACATATTTAATGTCTACTAAAGAAATATTAATATACTTATACATTGTATCGCATTTCAGTTTATGTTAAACATGAAATATGATGTGGTTTCAGAACTATTCATGTTTTTATTCCAATATGACTGCAAATATTAATTTAAACACTGGTTTCGGACTTGAGTAGTCTAAAACAATTGCACAACAATGGCACTGTATTATACAGTAATGTCAGTAAATAGTTTTCAACAGATGTATGAAATATACAGTTATAGATTTTAACATGATGTTTATTAATACCCTAAATTATTTTGAAATGATACTACCTTAATCTAAATATTTGTACCTTTTGAAACCTGCTTAGAAGTAAGTATTATTGAATTACAATAAGATGAGTAAAGAATATATGTATATATTTTAGCTGATTAGATTATCTTAATATATTATTCAATTATCTTTATTTAAAACTAAGAGGATAAGAGAAACTGATCCAAATATTATTTGTGAGGGTAGAAAGTTTGTTTGGTTAGATTCACTAACCAAACGAAGAGGTATATTACCTCATAGCAATAGGGAATGTTTTTAAGGTTAAGAATTACAAGTTTGGAAGTTCTTTGTTTTTTTTATTCTATCACTTTGGTGTCACTCAGAAACATGCAAAAATCATACAAGAAAAACTTTTTGAATTCTGTATCCAAGATGGAACTAAGAATAAACAATATTTACATAAACTCACACATAAAACAAACTCAAAACTAGGAAATGAAATGTTTATCCATAAATGTTAATGGTCTAAATAATAGTAATAAAAGGAGAAGCCTATTCAAGTACATAAACTTACATAAACCACAAATAGTCTTTTTACAAGAGACACACTTATTAGAGATATAAACAACTTAAATATTAATAATTACACAGTACTAATAAACTCTCAATACAAAACAAAAAAAAGAGGAGTAGCTATACTACTGCAACTCAACTATAACACCTAAAATAATTACTACTCATCAAGATACATCAGGTATGTTTTGTCTAGTTTCAATAGAGTTAAATAAGAGAATCTATACGTTAGTAAATCTATATTGGATCCCAGGACTAGGATTAAAAACAGTTAAACAGCATTTTGAAGAGATAATTCATTTAACTAAGGGTAGCCTGATATTGGCAGGAGACTTCAACTGTATAATGAATGAAAAGATACAGATTCTAAATCCAAAAGAAGAAAACAACCCATCTCTAAAGCACTATCAAAATTTATAGATACATTGTATTTAAAAGATATAAATTAATTTGCAGAACCAGACTCACTAATCTTCACATTTTATTCTCATAGATATAAAACTAACTCTAGAATTGATAGAATATATGTTGCCAATGACCTAATAACAAAAATTGACAAAGTCATAATCATAAATTGTCCTTTATCTGATCATAATGCCATAGTCTTTGAGATAGAGCTTACACCATTTTATTCAAATCCCATTACTAGGATACCTTCCTATATCACAAAATTGAGAGATTTCAAAGAATTTTATGAAGAAACAATCAAAAACTTTCTAGAAATAAATTACACAGAAGATATTTCAGAAATATATGTCTGGGATTCATTAAAAGCAGTTACATATGGGAAGATATTATCCTGGTACATAAATAAAAGGAAGTTATGGAATAAAGATATGCTAGACTTACAAAACAAAGCAGATAAATTGAAACTGGAAATACAAAAGGGTAATGCTACTCAAGTTCAAGAACTTACACAAATCAATAAGAAGTATACAGAATTGCTACACCATAAGATTATGATTAACTTAGAAAAGATAAAAATAAACTCATACTCTACTAATTCAGCACACCTGAGATACTTAACTAATAGAACAAAAAATAACTAAATCTAAGCAAATAAAAGAAATATTTATTCCCAATACTAACAAAAGAGTTACGGAACTAAATGATATTTTAGAAGCATTCAGACTCCAATTTAACATTGATAATTCCATAAATACTCAAGATACACCTACTAAGGATATAAAAAATACTTAGAAAACAATATTCATATTAAATTAACACAAGAACAAATAGACATTATAAACAAACCAATCAATATGACAGAATTAAAATCACAAATTAAAAAGCTCAAGACAAATAAAGCACCTGGCCCAGACAATATGCTACCAGAAATGTATAAATTAATACCCAATCAATCCATATCTTTATTATTAAAAGTATATGATATAGCCAATAAAGATTTGAATATACCACCCTCTTGGAAATATTCATTGATATCCCCAATTATCAAACCAGATAAAGATGAGAAACAGTGTTCCTCATATAGGCCAATATCATTACTCAATATAGACTACAAGATGTTTATGGCTATATACGCAGATAGGATCAAACACTTTCTTCCTTTCTTAATTCACAAAGATCAAACAGGTTTTATTAAAGGAAGAAATACTTCAGATAATATTAAAAGAATACTAACATTAATAGATTATAGCAAACATAAAGTCCTAAATTTAAATGTAATCTCATTAGATATTAATAAAGCTTTTGATTCGTTAACTGGAACTTTCTTTCACTAGTTTTAAAAGAATATAACTTTCCTTCTAATTTTAATAATCTTATCCAAATACTATATGAAAAATCTACTGCATATGTTAAACTGGGATCATATAGATCAGGCCCTATAACAATAAAAAGAGAACTAAACAAGGTTGCCCTTTATCACCATTGTTATTTGCATTACTCATAGAACCCTTTGCAAATCAAATCAGATCAAACAATAACATAAAGGGCATTTGCATTAATAAAATGTTAAACCTTAAAATCCAACTCTTTGCTGATGACATACTATTAACTCTCTCAGATGCAAATGAGTCTTTGAATGCTCTATTTAACTCCATGAATAAATTTCAAAATATTTCAGGCTTAAAATTTAATGAAAACAAAACTAAAATTATGGCCTGTAATTGTAAAAAAAAATAATATAAACAAAAGATTTTCCAAATATATAGTAACAGAAAGTAAATTATTATATCTGGGAATAAATCTACTCAATGAATTAACAGATTCTCTAATATTTAACTATAATAAAATACTAGACAAAATAGAACAAACAATTGGTTACTGGAATAAATATATCTTTTCAACAGCAGACAGATTATATCTTATTAAAATAATCATATTTCCCAAAATATTATACTTAATACAAAATTTTTCATTGCCACCTCCCAAATATATTATTCAAAGATACAATAAACTAATTTTAAATTTTCTATGGTTTCCAAATAAACCCCAGATAGCCTTAAATAAACATTTGCCAGATTGGGAAGATGGTGGAATTAATTTACCAGATATTGATTTATATATTACCTCATCTGTTATTAAAAACATAACACTATGGTTAAATAATTCATGCACACCTATATGGAAACAAGCCCATGAGCAGATTTACATAGAAATCAATTATAATCACATACAAGACAACTTAACAGTAATACCATCACCCCTTATATGGATGTTAAAAGATTATTTTTAGGAAAAGGAATAATATTAATAAATTGCCATCAAACTATGTAAGTTCTACACTTTCAGTGTTCAGAACATATATAAACAAAATACCAAATATTAATTCTTGGATTTTTCTTATTTTCCTATAGCTTTTACACCAAATATTCTAGATACATTCCAAATATCTAAAATAAATATACTTAAAGAAGAAACATTACTCTTTTGGCATCAACTTATAGAGAAAGGGAAAATTCTAACAAAGGAACAGATAATTTATAATTATAATATAAATAAAGACAATTGGCTGTTTTACAAAATCTAAGGCATTTTCTTATAAATAAAATAGAACAAATGCAACCTTCAGTTAGACATGAAGCTCCAAAACTCATTGAATACCTTATTCTTATCACAAAACAGCCTTATCAGGGTACAGGTTATTTGTCTAATATCTATAAAATTGTTAAAAACAAAAACTATCATGAAAAATCATACTGGGATTATTATACTTTAATAAACAACCATCCTCCAGTTGAAGAAGAAAAAGTAATATTCTAAAATCTTCCAAATTTTCTACATTATCAAAATACTGGCAATTATTCACTTGGAGATATCTACACAGAAGTTTCTATACACCACATAGGTTAGCCAAAATGTATTCTATTGAAGATCAATGTTGGAGATGCCATACCAAGATAAAAGCAGATTGGCAGCATGTTTTTTTATGAATGTATATGTCTCAATATGTACTGGAAATCCATTAATTATTTTTTCAGACTGTTTATAATGATAATTTTCAATTAACAAAGTCTTTAATTTTATTCAACTCTCCTATTCCAAACTGTGTACCAAAAAAAGACACTAAAATCCTATGGTCACTATTGGCAATTTCACGTAAAATCATAACTATACACTGGAAAAATGAGGCTTCCACGCTCAAGGAATTTGAGACTTTAACAACAACAGTTGCTCACATGGAAATATTAACAGTGAAGAACAGAACTAAAAGATCTACTTCTTACTATTACTCTTGGATGAAAGTACTGGAAATACTTGAAAATATCGAAGAAGATATATCATCTTATGTTTCTAACTTTATATAATATAGAATTTCAATGTTATTTGCATAGACACCAATGTAAATAGTTATATAATGGTTTGAAGTTAGTAATGTTTTAGAATTGTAAATATGTTATTTATCTTTATTTCATGTAATGTTTAAGACATCTTATTTGAAATAATAAAAAAAAATATTTAGTGAAAAAAAAGAAAATGCATGCTATCACAAATCCTATTATTCTAGCTACTTTCTAAGTTTATAAGAATGATATTTAAAATCTGTCCCTACTTTTGGGCCTTTGTCCTCCCATTATTTTATTCTTTGTCTAGATTTCTTGCACTAAAAGACTGAGATGTATGATCTGCATTCATATTAGAGGTTTTGCAGCCAGCAACACTATCGCGAGCTGTAAAACCTTCCTTACGTGTGACACACCTCATTAATATTCTTAGTATGGCACCGCATGATGAGAAACATCAAGTATGCAAAAACACTCAGTGTAGGCTCTGCACAAAACCTACATGGAGTTTATTGAATTCTGATGAGTGTCTTGTGATCATTTTACAATATACAGCAAGCAACAAATTGTAAGTCATTATTACTATTATAACATTTTCCTGCAGCCTAAAAGGGTTGAGACTCAAACTGGAACATAATAAAAAAGTAATCATTTTTTTATTGTTTTT
This sequence comes from Protopterus annectens, assembly GCF_019279795.1. Lineage (NCBI taxonomy): Eukaryota > Metazoa > Chordata > Ceratodontiformes > Protopteridae > Protopterus > Protopterus annectens. The sequence continues at coordinate 958,275,274 of NC_056741.1, read as the reverse complement.
GTAAAAGTTAAATCCTTAGAATATCATTTCAGGAATCTCAATGGCAACACTCAGATCTGCTCTGAGTAACAGCACAATGGCACTAATTATACAGAACCAGCTGATATTGCCAACATCCTGGCAGATAGGTTCATTGCTAACTTTACCCCTTCTCACTCCCTAAAGAGCCCATCTCTATAACGGAAGAATGCAAAGTTCCAGTAATCATGGCTGCACAGGTAAAAAAACACACTCTCCAAAGCCAATAATACAGCATCGATGGTCTCAGAACATACTTTGGGAAGGAATGAAGGATTCATTCTAAGACAGAGTCTGTCTTTGTGAAAAACTAAATAAGGAGGGTGTATGGACAGAGCTTGAAGTTCTGAAACCCTCCTAGCTGAAGTAATGGATACCAAGACTGTTGTTTTCCAGGTTAGAAATTTTAGTTGGCAAGAGGAAGCTGGTTCATATGTTGGGAGAATCAGAGTAGACAGTACCAAATTGAGGTACCAAGGAGGTGGTGGTTCCCTTATTGAAGGCCTTAGTAAAAATGTACCTCTCAGGAAAGCTTTGTACAATCTGTGAGACATTATTTTTGATCCCATGTCTCCTATGTGGTAGTTAGATATGGTGGCTAATTGTACTCATATGGTCGCTACTGCTGTGGCTTCATTAAAAATGTCTGCTAAGAAATCTAAAATTGTACTTACAGGGGCTGTGAAGGGGTTTATGTGATTCTTAGAAGCCCAACAAGAAATCCTTTTCCATTTGCTAGCATGAAGCTTTCTAGTTCTTGTCTTATGAGATGAAACTAGAATGTGTCTCACTGCAGGGGCTATGTCTGGAAGCCTGGCTAAAATTGGAAGTGGAGCAACCAAGCTGTCAGTTTTAGGGTTTGGATACAGGAATGGAGTGTTCCTAAGGCAGAAGATCTGGTGCCGGGTCCAGAATCCATGACTCTTCTAAAAGATGGGGCCATAGGAAAGGAAAGGAAACCAGATTTGATGAGGCCAGTATGGAGTGATGAGTATTAACCTGCAACTCAATGATTTGGCTTTTTGTAGAACTTTGAGGATTGGTGGAAATGGGGGAAAGGCATAAAGGAGTCCCGAGGGCCAACTGTGAATCAATTCATCCCTATGTGACTCCCCTGGAGGGGGGGAATTAGGGCAAGGTAGCTGCTGCATTTGGTTTTCATGGTTGTAGCAAAAAGCTTGCAGCAAGTCTGGCCCCACTTGTGAAAAATTGGGTTCAGAGTTTCCTGTTTTAGGGACCACTCGTGAGGCATTAGAATTGCTCTGCTCAATTTGTCCGCTATCACATTGGATTTCCCCGGAATATGCACTGCAGCCAGAAAACATTGAGAAGAGACTGCCCATTGCCATAGTCTTTGAGCCTCTCAACCCAGGGGGTAGGAACCGGTTCCACCTTGTTTGTTGATATACCACACTACCAAAATATTGTCTGCCTGTATTGCAATCGTACCTGGTGAGGACAGTTCTGGAATGACTGCAATGCCAGAAACCCTGCTCTCAGCTCTACGACATTGATGTGCAAGTGGTACTCATATTCCTTGCCAAGTTCCTTGGATGCCAAGTTCCCAGATAATGCTCCCTCACCCTATCTGGGAAGCATCCGTGGTCACTGTGGCTACTGGTTGAGGGAGAGTGAATGGCCTGCCCAGAGTTATCTGCATGGATTGAAGCCACCAGCATATGTCTTTCTTGCAGGAGTCTGTAATGAAGATCTTGTGGGGCATGGTTAGCTCCTGCATAGACCATTGAGTGAAGAGTAGCCACTGTAGGACTCTCATATGTAGACGTGCTAGTGGTACTAAAGTTATAGCAGCTGCCATGGTGCCTAAGACCTTTAGAACAAACTTCACCTGTACTTCATTCTCAAGAGCAAGATGGACACTTGATGGTGCAGTGTCTGTACCCTGTTGTGAGGCAGTTTTGCTACCATGTTTTTTTAAGTCTGCTCCTAAGAATGTAATATGCTGTGATGGCAACAAGGCAGATTTTTCAAAATGTATGGTAATGCCCAGTTCAGAGCATAGATGAATGGTGGTGTCTCTTGCTTTGGTTAGTAGATGCTCGATGGTGGAAGTCAGGAGCCATTCGTCTAAGTATGGAAACACCTGGCATCCTAGATGCCTCAGGTGAGCTGTGACTACTGCCATGCATATGGTAAACACTCTGGGGGTTGTAGTGAGACGAAAGGACAGAGCTTGGAATTGGTAATGACTGGCTCCCAGCTGGAAGCATAGATGTCTCTTGGATCACCTGTCCATTTTTATATGGTAGTACACATCCTGATGATCTATTGAGCACATCCAATTGTCTTGTCCCAGAAAAGGGAGTATAGACTGCAGTGTCGCCATCAGGAACTTTATTTTTTTTAGACTTGTTCAGCCTACTGAGATCCAAGATGGGTCTCTTGTCCCCTGTTTTCTTTGGAACTAAAAAGAATCTTGAGTTAGTTCCGGATCTGATTTGATCTGTAGGGACTTCTTGGATGACTTTTTCTTAGCAACCTTTGTATCTCTAGGGTTGCTTGACCACTTTGACAGGGTGGAATGTCTGGGACTGATCTTGTTTGTAGGGTTGGGGTGGAGAAGGTATATTATATCCCCTGGATATTATTGACTGTACCCATTTGCCTTGATTGATGTTTAGCCAGGCTATTGGGTACACTGATACTCTGCCCCTGACTGCCTCCAGAGATGGGCAGGCATACCTCCTTTCAGGAATGCTGGAAAGGTCTGCCAGAGAACGTATCTCTGTTGCCCTGATTTTGCGGACCCCCTTTTCCGCGAGGTTAATGTCTTCCATTGTTATTTCCCCTTCTGCCCCTGGGGGAAGATTCACCACTTGCATCTGGTGAAGCTCTTTGGGATTTACGGAACCACACTTTCCCACCCTTCGGGCCTTTGGGATAAGGCCTGGTACGGAGGGAAAAATACTCCCAGGGCAGACAGAGTTTTGCCTTCTTGCTCGCACCTGGTCAGAGTCTCTTTAACTTTTGGCCTGAACAAGGATACGCTGTCAAAACGGGCATTAGTGAAGGAAGACTTGAAGGGCTCAGCAAACTTGCAAAGGTGCATTCAGGAATGCCTCCTCAGAGCGATTCCTGTACCAGCTGTGCTAATCGCACCATAGGCTGCATAAGAAATGAGCCACATAGAGGAGTTGACTAGTGAATTTAAGGTAGCAAGCTGGGTGGTCACATTGTCTGGAACCCCTCTAGCTGTGGAACCTTGGAGGGTATCACCTAGCTCCCTTAGGATATCCCTCTGGAGTCTGGCAAAATGGGCCAAATAGTTCAGCGACCTGAGTGTAAAAGCCACTCTTTCCATACCTGTCCATCATTTGAGATTCCTTATTTGGTGGAAGGACAGATGAAAAAGTCTCAGCTAACTCCTTTTTGGTAGTTGCTGCCACCACCATAACATCTACTGGGACATCTTTGGTTAAGAAGGCTTTATCGGATGGTGCAGTTATGAATTTGTTGGGCCTCCTTGGAACAGGTTCCACGGATTCTGGAGGGCCCTATGCCTTTTGACTAACAATGTTGAGTAGCTGGTCAAAGGGCGGAGACACCAAAGAGGTGGAGGGTCGAGAACAACATGCCTCCAGGTATACGGACTCATCCTGAAAAGGAGTAAGGGTCTTCCTACCACGTCTCTGCTTCAGGATCTCTAGGATGTCTGAGAAGGAGACATCCTCAGAAGGTGACAGTGGGGACCCTCCTGAATCATCTAAGTTAGTATCTAAAGTGATAGACTCCTCAGGGGAGTCTAGATGTTTCCTCTTACATGTTTTTTTTCATGGACCTCTCCAGAAGGTTCCTCTGGGGAGGTTTCAGAAGAGAGTGACTTATCCAATGGGGCATCCTGGGCCATCAGTTCTCTATGTCTGGGGGGAGGGATAGTAGAGAGGCAGACACTGGCACTTTTGGGGGAAGAGTGTTTGGATCTGAGAGTGGTGCCATCAGGGGTGACAGCACACTCCTCATCACCTCGAAAGCACCACGGCCCAGGCCCAAGGGAGTCTCCGGCTACAAAGAGCCAGGAGACTCCTGCTGTACCAAGGAGGTGGGCTCTGAGGCTGATGTAGGTGCTGAGCTCACCCACGCCGATGCCCCAAGTGGCAGATTTGGATCCGACAAAGATGCAATCTGACTCTCCTCTCCGGACCCGATGGGGGAGCATTGGCTCCCAGACCCTTTGACAGAAGATGGCATCGAAGAGGTCAGAGCAGAAGTCGGGACCAAAGAATCTGGGGTAGGTCTTGGACCCAACGGTTCTACCACAAAGACATTCAAGCACTCCGGCTCCAAAACCCCTCGGGTTGTAGGAGGAATAGAAGATGGGGCAGTGGGAGTTGTCGGTTCCAATTCCTTCTGGGCAGGACTCAAAAAGATCTTGGCCAGAGCTGGAGTCCGAAGCAACCTCCTCACCACCCATTCCACATTGCCATCTGACAGACTCCTGGAGGATCGAGAGGACAGGGTCAAGGATTTAATGCTTCCAGACACTGACTGCAAAATAGGTGACTGTAGAACTGTTGAGACCAGCTCCTAGGTTGGGGACTGACTCCGTCTATGGCTCCTAGTTGGTTCTGAAGAAACTGGTGGAACTGAAGGAGTTGTCTTTTCAAGGCCTGAAAGCCTCCAGGTCCAAAGTTGTGTCTTTCGCTAGCTCCTTTACCTGCTCAGAAACAGGAGCCGAAGAAGACATACTTTTTTGATTGACTTATCCGACTTTGGGGATTGAGAAGATTTGGAGGTCTGGTTCCCTTCAAGTGCCTCAGGAAAAGGAACTTTAAGCAATCTCCTGAGTATAAGCTTGTTTCTGCATTCCTGCAGGACCCTGGAACTAAACCTGTGACAAATTTAGCAGGAGTCTTGAAGGTGTACTACACCCTAAACAGGAGACACTACTAGTGTGCCCATCAGTTAAAGACATTTTTTGTGAACAGAAATCACACTTTTTGAAGCCTAACTGCTTCACTTCCTTTCCTTCCTTGGACATAATGGTAAGTAACAATAACAACGACAAGCACTCTCATAGGTTCATAGGTTGGTACTAGGCTATTGGCCCTATGGCCTATACAATCCTAGCCATAACAATTCCCTGGATATTTCTTCCCACAGTATTTACTTCCTTGGACCCCTGTCTAGCAGAGTGACTGACGTGATCCCTGGGGTGAATTGCCTTTCTCCCATCCAATCATCAAGGTTTCTTTTGAAGAGGGCCAAGGAGGTGCTCTGCTTGACATGTATTGGCAGTCTATTCCAGAGTATGGGGAGTCTCTGGGTCAGGAACCTATCCCTCCAGCATGTTTTGTTCATTGTGATGCAAGGTTTAGATCCCTGGAGCATGTGGCTCTGAGGGATTGGGATTTCTTTAAGTGGAGCATGTCCAGCAGCTCAGGGTTTGATGGCCCTGTATGTTAAGCAGAGATCGCCTCTGAGTAGACGATATGTGACCGAGTATAGCTGGAGTTTTTTAGACAGTCAGCATAGGTCATCTGCTTTAGGCCTGTGATTCTTTTAGTGAGGTATTTCTGTGGCCTTTCCAGCTGTTGCAGATGTCTTGTGAAGTACATACCAAATGGAGCACTGTACTCTATAATGGGTCTAATGAAGGATGAGTGCAGTGGGACAATGACATCCTTTTATCTGGATGAAAAGCCCTTAGTGATGAGGTGTGCCACATAGAAAGATTTCCTCACTGTTTTGGCAATGTGATTATCGAAAGTGAGACCACTGTCCACCTGTGTCCCTAAGTCTCTCATCAGACTTTCAGTGTTTAGTGTCCTGTCACCTATGTGGAAATTCATGGGTACATGGTTTTTCCCAAAGGGGATAACTATACATTTCTTGGCATTAAGCTTGAGCCCATGGCTCTGGCACCAAGCATCTGTTTCTGTAAGGCCTTTTTTAGAATATTTACATAATTTGGGGATTCAATAATGGCTCCCAGTTTGCAGTCATCTGCGAACTTTGTTAGCCAGATTTCCTTAGTGTTGGCCTGTACTTCAGAGAAGTAGATGCCAAACAAGAGCGGTCCCAGGACTGAACCCTGAGGTACTCCACTTGTCACTTGTCTAGAGCTGGATTTTAAGTCAGCTATTTTTACAGTCTGGGTTCTGTCAGTAAGCAAGTTGGCAACTCATCGAGTGACATAGGGATTTATGCCCAGCTTAGTAAGTTTATCTATGATTCCAGAGTGGGGGATGGTGTCAAAGGCCTTGGCAAGGTCCAGATAGGCTGTGTGGACCGCCTTACCCTCATCCACAGCTCTGGAGACTGATTCAAAGAAATCATCAATCAGGTTCAGGAGATGAGATTGGCCCTTCATGAACCCAAACTGGGTGGGGTCCAGTGTTTGAAGGTTGCCAATGTCTTTGTTTATAAGTTCCACGATAATGCATTCCATGCCCTTGCAGATCAGGCTTGTCAGACTGATGGGATGGTAGTTCCCAGGATACAAGGTGGATCCCCTCCTGTGGAGTGGGATAACTGTAGCTATGAGCCACTCAGTGGGCATGAAGCCTGAGGTGAGGCTATGGTTAAACATGACACTTAGGCCAGGTGCCAGTTCATTTTGTAGTTCATGTAGTACACAGCCCAGGATGCTGTCTGGTCCCATAGATGCTGTATTCTTAGCTTTGGAAAGTGCAGTTTCTACCTGTGTGGCCGTGATTACTGGAATTTGGCAATCTTTTGGTATTGAGATGGGCCCCTTAGGGGGTAAGAGGGGTGTGAAGTTTGCACTAAATCTATCTGCCAGTATATTGGCAATATCCTTGGGATCAGTATATTTAATACCATTCTGTTGTAGCTCAGAGCATATATGAACATTGCCATTTAGATTCTTGACATAACTATAGAATGCCTTGTGGTTGTCTTTAGAATCTTTGGCAATTTTATTTTCGTAACTAGCTTTGGAGGATTTTGAGGGATCTCAGCTTCTTACTGAGGCTGGTAAGGGAGTTTCTTGCATCCTGAGATTTTCCTCTTTCCTGTAACAGTTTCTTCCTTCTGTTGTATAGTTTGTTTAATGCAACAGACCACCAGATTGGCTTCCTTTTTTTGGAGGAGAGCATCTTGGTTCTATTTGGGATGGCATGATTCATGCACAAGTGGATGTGCTTGTACAGTGCCTTAGTGTAGGATTCAGCAGTCGAACCTTCAGCTCCTGTCTGCATGGGTGTCATGCAGTTTGTCACTTCTGACTTGAGTAGCATGAAGTTGGATTTGGAGAAGTTTTTTTACAGAGGTTTCTGTACTGGGGGGTGGGGTTGGGATGTGGATGCCAACAGTGATTTGCTTTTGGTCAGATCTGACCAATGAGGGGGTGACCACTGGTGTGGAGCATCTATCTCCCATGTTGGTAATGACCAGGTCTAGGATATTGGAGCACCTGGTGGGACAATGGATTAGTTGATCCAGGGCATTGGAATTTTTGAATTCCAAGAACCGCTGGGAAAAGGTGTTGGTACCCGAATAGTTTTCCCAGTTAATGGCAGGGTAGTAGAAATCATCCAGTATTAGGGTGTTTAGTTGTATCTTAATATTTTCCAGTATGTTAAGAAAGGTGTAGGAAGGAAGTTTCTTTGCTCACCAGTGGGAGTGGGGAGCCTTGAGCAGCCTATCTGTCCATGAAGGAGTGACCTCAGCACAAGAATCTTGTAGTAATTGGCCGTTTTGGGCCATTTCTAGCTCTTTGAAGTTCCCTGCATAAAAATCTGCTTCTGAGCATTTTTTTCACATATACTACTCAGCATCAGCTCCTCATGGTCCTGCAGAGTGGTGCTAGCAGCAGAGAAACAAAAAGAGTGACTGCTTTCAAGATATAAGTATATTTTTTCGTTTTCTACCTGTGCGACCTCCCTTTCTCACCGAAAAGCGAGTTTACACTGCTGATTTAACTGTTATAAGCTTGTTTTTGCTTTTTTCATTACCTGCACTTAATTTAAAAGTTTGTTTGTTGTAATTAACTGTTGAGGCTGCCCACTCAAGTGTGCTAGCCTATGCATTGAATATACTGTAAGTTTCCTGCTGTTTTCTTGGAAAAAAAAAAATATATCCTTGTTTCCTGCCTTTCCTTAACTAGAATAGTCCCCTATACAGGCTTTGCTGTATTTTGGACTCTTGGATAGTTCCTGTGTTGCCCATTTCCTTACTTGGATAGAAGGAAGTTTCTTTGCTCACCAGTGGGAGTGGGGAGCCTTGAGCAGCCTATCTGTCCCTGAAGGAGTGACCTCAGCACAAGAATCTTGTAGTAATTGGCCGTTTGGGGCCATTTCTAGCTCTTTGAAGTTCCCTGCATAATAACCCACTTTAGCGTGGCTTTGCACAATTGTGCGCATAGCGCAGCACCGGGCAGTGCCGTTTAATCGGGTTTAAACTATTCTCGTCTCGGCTCCACAAAGTCTGCTCTTTACTTTTTCCTTTAGAACTGCTCTATCTCTCAAATTAAACACCCTATTCTCAATCTAAGACCCTGCACTTGCCCAAATAAGCAATCTTACAATCTTGCACTAATAAACTAAAAGCACTACATCCTCATATACTCTCCACAATTACCTTGTCCCCTATTGGTCCCTTGTAATTAAGTGATAAAAGAGTTCCCTTTACTACTCTAGCATGTCCAAAGGTCAGTTAATGGTTTCCTCTCCAGTCCAGCTAGTGAATCTGGGAATCTTGAGGCAATGTTACAACTGCCTCATGTACACAGACAACCCTCTCCTCCTCCAAACAGGTTCAAACATATGTGAGAGATGCAACCATATAGCCAAACTGGAGGCTGAGCTCTTTCACCTCAGAACTGGTGTCTCCAGTCAGGAGGAGAAGGTAACCTCATACAACACTAATCCAGTCTCACATAGTCCTACCACAACAGCAAACCAAACACATAAACACATAAAAACATACTCGGAGGCTCTAATTAAAAATCTACCTAAGCAGCAGAGACATCCAAAGCAGACATCCAAGCAAACGCTACTCCACAGCAAAACATGTGCAACACATAGCTCACAAAGTCAGTGTGCCAAACAGTCACAGCCCTTAAGGCTGAATAACACACCTGATACACTTGTAATAGGTGATTCTATAGTCAGACACACTGACATCCCGCTCACCAGGCTGAACAAGGAGAAGGTCACAGTGAGCTGCCTGTCAGGCGCTAGGATCCACCACATAACGCAAGCACTCAGGTCACTCCAAAGCAAGTACAAATATGACTCTGTCATAGTACATGCTGGTGTGAATGACCTGAGATGTACCTCCCTCGACTACATGAAAAGAGACATAGAGGAGCTTTCCGATCATGTAGCCCAGGCCGGTATGACCCTGACCTTGAGCAGCATCTTACCCTCACCTAGAATGATGCCGCAGTATAAAGACAAAATGATAGATTTTAACAATTGGCTAAAATTTTGGTGTCATTCAAAGGGGATCCAGTGCCTGTCAGCCTGGGATGACATGCTCGACAAGCCACGTTGCTTCGCTAGGGACGGCTTTCACCTGTCACCCCTGGGCTTTCGGATACTGGCAAAGGCTCTTGCCACCCCCATAGTGCCTTTTTTAGGCAAGGCTATAAAGACAAACCCACCTCCATAGAAAACACAAAGAACAAGAAACTAAGGGTAATGCTGCTAAACGCAAGAAATCTAAACCTCAAAATGCACGCACTAGAAGCTCTCCTCAGTATGGAGAACATTGATATCTGCACAGTGACAGAAACCTGGTTCAAGGCTCCAGAGAGCACCCCAGTACTACCAGGTTATACCTCATATCATGCTTTTCGGCCCCAAAACTCAGACCAAACCACAAAAGGAGGGGAAGTATCCATATTTATCAAGGATACCCACACATCCAGGTTAGTGGCATTGCACGAAGCATCAGAAACCATCCATGTGCAACTAACAGTGGGCAAAACTGCCTTTCAGTTTATAGCATGCTACAGACCACCGTCTCAAAATCTGGAAGCCCACTCGGCTTTCCTGAAAACATTGGAGAACATCAAGATCTCTCCAAACACCATTATATTGGGCGACTTCAACTACCCAAATATAGACTGGGAGCATTACTCAAGCCCTAACACCCTAGCCCAAAGGTTCCTGGAATTTATAAACTCAAATGCCATGGAACAACTAGTCACAACTCCCACAAGAGGGTAAAACATAGCTGACCTGATCATCAACAACATGGGGACCCTATGCTCCACACCAGAAGTATACCCCTCATTCATAAGATCAGACAATAAATTAATTTCACTGGATATCCAAAACCCGACCCCACTCCCAGCCCAGAAAACCACAGTGAAAAACTTCTCAAAAGTGAACTTCACACTTCTCAAAACCAAGGTGGAATCCTTCAAGGCCCCCGGGCCAGTGGAAACTATGGCCCAAACCACATAATCCTATATAAACGCATTCTATGGACACCTCCAGGAATGCATGGATCATGCTATCCCAAACAAAACCAAGACCCAATCGTCCAAAGACAGGCGTCCAGTCTGGTGGACCCCAGCCATAAATAAGTTGCACAACAGAAGGGGGAAGCTACTGCATGATAAAGCAAAATCCCTAAAAGGGAAGGCATCTCTGATCAGTACTAGCAAAAAATTATGATCCCTCATAACATCCTCCAAGGCCAGCTTCGAGAGAAAATTGCACAGGACACTAAAGACAATCACAAGGCTTTCTTTAGCTATGTTAGGAACCTGGGATGCAACTCCCAGATATGCTCAGAGTTGATTCTAAATGACAAAAAATACACTGAACCCACAGACATTGCCAACATCCTGGCAGACAGGTTCAGTGCAAACCTCTCCCCCCCTCTCCCCCCAAAAGAGCAAATATCTATCCCAGCAGAGTGCAGTCTCCCTAACATCTCAGATGCTCAGGTGAAAGCCGCCCTCTCCAAAGCAAAAAACACTGCTTCAATGGGACCAGACGGTGTCCCGGGTTACGTCCTACATGAACTCCAAGAAGAACTAAACCCTCACGTAAAACTGCTGTACAATCTCAGCCTCACTACAGGATATGTACCCAAAGAATGGCGTACAGCAACAGCGGTCCCACTCTACAAATGTGGTGCCTCAACGGACCCTGATAAATATCGCCCCATAAGCCTACCTAGCCTTATCTGCAAGGCTGTAGAGAAGATCATCATGGAACTCATAAACAAAGACATTGGGGACCTACAGACACTAGATCCTACCCAATTCGGCTTTGTCAAGGGCAGATCCTGACTCTTGAACCTGGTCAACTTTTTCAAAACAGTCACCAAGGCCATAGATGAAGGGAAGGTAGTCAACACAGCCTATCTGGACCTCGCAAAGGCATTTGACACAATACCCCACTCGGGCATCATAGATAAGCTATCCAGCTTAAATATAAACCCCTATGTCACAAGATGGGTTGCTAACTGGCTCAAAGACAGAAGCCACAGAGTCAGAATTGCCAGAGCCATGTCAGACTCGAAACCAGTTACAAATGGTGTCCCACAAGGCTCTGTCCTGGGACCTCTCTTGTTCGGCATATACTTCTCCGAGGTACAGGCCAACACGGGAGGACTATGGCTGACCAAGTTCGCAGAAGACTGCAAACTGGGCACCATAATTGACTCTCCAGCTGACATGAACATCCTCCAAAAAGGTCTCACAGAGACGGATAACTGGTGCCAGAGCCATGGCCTAAAGTTAAATGCCAAAAAGTGTATAGTCATACCCTTTGGCAAAAACAAAGTGCCCACAAATTACCACATAGGTGGTAACCCATTAAGTACGGAAGAAGTAATTAGGGACCTGGGGACCCACATTGATAGCAATCTCTCCTTTGACAACCACATTGCCAAAGTGGTTAGAAAGACCTTCTACATAGCCCACCTTATCATGAAAGGATTCACACCTAGATCAAGTGAGGTAATAGTGCCCCTTTATTCATCCCTCATCAGGCCCATCATAGAATACAATGCCCCTTTTGGGATGTACCTTACCCAACACCTGCAGCAACTAGAAAGACCCCAAAAGTACCTCACAAAGAGGATCAAGGGGCTCAAACAGATCCCATATGCTACCTGGTTAAAAAAACTCCAGCTCTACTCAGTTGCATACCGCCTACTTTGAGGCGATCTATGCCTGACATACAAAGCTATGTCCAACCCAGAATTAATGGACATGCTCCACCTCAGAAAATCTAAATCCCTTAGAACCACACACTCGAGGGACTTGAACCTCAGCACAGAAATAAATAGAACATGCTGGAGAGACAGATTCATAACCCAGAGGCTCCCTATGCTCTGGAATAGAATCCCAGTCCATGTTAGGCAGAGCACCTCATTGACTCTCTTCAAGAGGAATCTTGATGAGTGGATGGGAGATCGTAGGTTTACCCCAGAGATTACTTCTGTGTCAGTACTAGACAGAGGCACAGTAAACTAACCTTAAAAAGTGCACAGCAAACTCAAATCAAAGGGTGGCGAAAGTCAAACACACTCGGGCTAGGCTTATAAATGCCCCAGGGCAGATAGCCTAGTATGAACCTATGAACCTATGTAGGTAGAATCTTGGGGCATGGTGGGGGATCTGTAGCAAGCTACAATTTGGACTGCAGTCTTACCTAGTGTTAGTTGCACCTGCAGAATTTCATATGCATTGTGTTGGGCAACTAGCCTGCAGGTGTGAATATCTTTGGTGAATATGGACACTCCTCCACCTTTAGTGTTTCAGTCTTGGTTTGGTGGCCAAAAAGTGTGGTAAGAGTTGTAACCTGGTATTGCAGGGGTGCTCTCTGGAGCCTTGAACCAGGTCTCAGTTACTACACAGATATCGATTTTCTCCATTTTTAGGAGTGCCTCGAGAGAGTGCATTTTGAGATTTAGACTTCTAGCACTGAGTAGCATTACCTTCAGATTTTGCATGCTTGAGTATCTGTTATGGTGGTGGTTTTGTCCTTTCAGCCTTGTCTAAAAAAGGCACTATAGGGGTGGCAAGAGCTTAAGCCATTAACCTGAATCCCAGGGGTGACAGGTGCAGACCATCTCTGGTAAAGCATCGTGGTTGGTCGATCATGTCATCCCAGGCAGACAGATAACTGGATCCCCTTTGAATGACACCAGAAGCTTAGCCAATTGTTGAAGTCAATCATTTTGTCCTTGTACTGTGGTATCATTCTGGGAGAAGGCGGGATGCTACTCAGGGCTAGGGTCATACCTGCCTGGGCCACATGATCGAGAGCTCTTCCATGTTTCTCTTCATGTAGTCCAGAGAGATACATCTCAAATCATTCACTCAGACATGGACAATGACAGAGTCATATTTGTACTTTTTGTGGAGTGACTTGAGTGCATGCATTATGAGGCAGATCCTGGCACCTGACAGGCAGCTGACTGTAATTTTCTCCTTGTTCAGCCTGGTGAGTGGGACATCAGTGTGCCTAACTATAGAGTCACCTATGACTAAAGTGTTGGGTATGTTGTTGTGTAGCACACTGGTGCTGTGACTTTGGTTGTGACTGGTATTTGTTTGCGTTTCAGCTTCAGATGTCCTTGTTGCTTGGGCAGGTTAATGTTAAGGGCTTCCGCATATGTGTATTTAGTGTTGCTATGTGTGGGTATTGATGGTGTGGGTTTAGAAGGGCTATGTGTTGCTTGAGGTGTGGTGCATGTTAACCTTCTCCTCTTGACTGTCTAGCACAATCCTGGCTGGAGTAGAGCTTTGCTTCCAGTTTGGCTATGTAAGTCCATCTCTCACAGGTTGTAGTGTTGGGTGGTAGGAGGAGATGGTTGTCTGTGTACATGAGACAGTTGCTGCATTGCCCCAGTGCGCCCAGATTCACCAGGTGGACAGGAGAAATCATTGGAAGCTGACTCTTGGACATGCCTGTTTAGGTGCTTTTTTTGTAAAGTACAAGAGCTGTTTTCCCTTACCTTTGCAAGGTACTTTGCAATTATAGGCTGTTTAGTGCCTATGATTAATTTCTCCTTATTAACAAGGAGAGTTGAGTGCTTGTGTCAGTTTAAGGCTTCCTAGTGCTTTCCAGCAGGTTCTAGAGCAAGTGCTAGTCACAGCAGCTCAGATTTAAGTGCTACTACTGAGAAACCAGCTAGTTCTAAAGGAAAATTTGAAGAACAGACTTTCTGGCACCTGGAATAGTTTAACTGTAGCCCCACTGTGCTGCACAATGTGAAAAATGTGCAAACACACATGTTTTTAAGCCAGAAAGTTGAAAGGGATAGAAATCAGCCCAAAAAGGCTAATAAAATTACAATTTCAGAGCTGAAAACCACTCCTCTAGTGTTAGATAGGCAGTACAATGCTCACCACTCCCACTGGTAAGCAGTAGGACTTACCTTTACCACAGCAAGGTCTGGATAGCTCTGAACACAGAAAATAAAGTCCTGAAATCAGCAAAGCCTTGGATCTGGACTATACTAGCTAGGAAAGGTGGGAAACAAGCAAACAAAGTAACCAATTAACCAATAAAAGCTAAAAACTGAGCCCCATTCCAGCAGTCTTCAATCAGTCAAGTTCTAACTGCACACTCCTGCCACTAGGGTGCAGGGGAACATTCTTCGAAAAAAGATGGCCTGGATTAGTGCTCAATTAATACAAATAAAACTTGATTCAGCAGGTCTGAATCTAGTCTATGCTACAGCAAACAAGGCGTACCAATTTCAGAAATAAGCAGTTCAAATAAGCAGGCACAATAAGCCTTTAACCAGAAATTCACAGCTCAGAAGGGCAGAATCTAGCCTCTCATCCCACAAGAGTGCAGACCACAAACCTTCTTAACGTTAAATGACTGGCCTGAAGCCAATGTGCTTAAACTAGAACAATACACTTTTAGAATAACAGACACTGGGCCTTTAATCAGCAATTCCCAACTTAGAAGGATATATGCAAGCTACCTATCCTGCCGCAACAGTGCTCTCCAGGAAACTAGATTAATAAGAATAACAACGTTACTATGAAAAAACTATCAAACTATCAAAACTATCTAAACCAGTACAGCAGTAAAGAGTAGATATATATCATCTACTTCACTTTTTTTTTTTTGAAAAGTTGCACAGGAAGACAAAAAAAGAGCTATAGGAGAGGTCTCAACTAAAACGATGATCTCCTCTAGCCAGAGGAGATATCTCTAAATTAAATGACGAAACCTCTTTAGGAAGGGGAAGTAAGCAGAAAGGGAGCCCTCTGATTTAAACAAATAAGGAAAGAAATGGTAATTCCTCTAACCTAAACAGGTCCGTCAAAGATAAAAGAAAGCTTTTAGTGAAAATGAGATAGGGGAGAAGCTGTAGATCTAACAAAAGTGATTGCCAGCTACAAACAAACACAACAAGTGAAAAAAATAGCAATTCACCACAAGGTGATACCTAAAACCATATAACTAACTACAAGAACAATATTTATCCAAAAATTACTATTGAAAACAGAGTAATAATGAAAAATTATTTTCACTTAGCCTGAGCCTAGTGAGAAGCATCCAATCTAGTTTAGCGGCAAATGAGATCTGATTATCTTCCCTAAGCATGATGGGTTAGGGTATAGCCTCAAGCCAGTGGAAGCCCTCAAGCTTTAGCAATAGGCCAAGTTGGAACCGATGCTCAGTTCCAAACCCAACCGGCAAGAATAAAGGCAAGATGGGACAACATAACCTCCCAAGTTGCCTTGCATTATAAGTATGAATAACCCAGAGGTAGGTAGACATTTACATGTCACTTCTGTCCATAAGAAACAAGGGTAACAATACAATGTGTGAATTTGAGATTTCTCATCAACTCATCCAAATGAGTAAGAAATCGATGAGGATATATAGTAAGAGATGGTCTATTCTTTACATAGAAGGGAAGATAATTCCAGACAGGTGATATTCTCTGTGAAGTATATCTCTCCCTCCAGCATGTTCTATTTAAGTTGTAGAAGAGATGGAGATCCATTAAACTGATGTTTCTGCCACATTTAGACTTGTGGGTGTGTAGATCTGAAAGGATGGGGTCATTAGAGGCTCTGTAAGCAAAGCAGAGATCATCACTCAGTAGCCTGTATGATACCAAAAAGAGGAACAGGGCTTTGGATTGATTAGTGTCTATATTGTGATTTAGGCTCTTGATTTCAGTTTTTCTTATCAAGTCTTATGTCATGCTACTTTTGAGTCCTTTCAGATGTCATAATCTCATTGCTTGTATTAAAGTACTTCTTTTTCTCCAGGCATAACTACCAAAATATTAGAGACAATGGATGCATGTTTTCTAATGCTTGATTAACTTATTCTGTCACCAAAGATGCCTTAGATTTTCTTTTTTTAAGTTTTTATTTGATCTTAACAAATCCAATAGCATTTCAAACAATTTATAACAATACAAAACAATAACTATTTACACAAGTCCATAACAAAATATTATATACACTAAACCATTAGTACTTTTCTAATAAATTAAGTTTTTGCCAGGATATATCTTATCTTTTCTTGATGATGTAGAAGATCGTATTGTTATAGGTCTTGGCATTTTGGAAATTTATTAGCAGTAGCCCATAGACTTGCTGAGCCTTTTCTGTTAAATTTCTTTCTTCAGGAAGGGCAACCATTCATTTGTTAATGTCTGGTTGCAAACCACAAATTGGTAGCATTCTGCTTCCCTTGGAAGACTGCCCAACCTTTTGTTCTTCCATCTTTCATGGCCTTTAAGCCTATTTATTTTACTTCTGTTGCCTCTGTTTTAAACAATGCTTCTGCTAACTTCAGCTGTATCTCTTTGCAATGCTTGCATAACATCAGAATAGACCATTGGGTCCAACAGATGGTTTTGGCAATAATTCTTCCATATGCATTTTCATCTTTAACAGCTCATTCATACCTGAAGCAAGAGTCACCTGTTCTGGTAACAAAGCTGAGGGAGGCATTCAGGATGGTCAGCCATATCACCCCGAGTCAATTTCTGACCTCCCTTTTTATTTGACTACCAGTAGGCATCTTTTTCCTTTGAAGTTACTGAATCTCAAACACACTGCTCAACCTGCAAGCACAAGAAATCTGGACAAAACCAAAAATAATGGGGGGAAGCAAAAGTCCAAAATTAGTGGCAATTCTTAAATACTACTCTTATAAACTTGCTGGAATAATAGGTTTTGAATTAGAATGCATTTCTGAAGGATGTAAAGTCTGAAACTAAAATGTATGTAATTATTTAATGACTTCAATTCTCAAAAATATGTCAGAAAATCACACATTTTTATGATGAACTGAAAAAGTCATGGGGCAAAATCTGGGCATTTTGTAAACATCTGGGTAGTTTAGATGTATGATCTTGAAACAACTGCAGGAGAATTCCAAACTCTGCGTTACATTTTTATTTTTAAAATTTGTTCTAGTCACAGGAACAGTTAAATCAAGTAAGCTGCTATACTTCATAAATCAAAGGTTCAGCATTCCATTATTTTGACAAAATAGTCAATTATTTTGTCAGTTTTGATATGCTGATCTGACTGTGAATGCAGGTGCTGATACTGCTTTATATCCTTGAACAGAAGTTTAGTTTGATTTTGTAAATGTCTGACATCTAAAACATGTACGTGTATCCACATATGAACAATATCAGTACTGTAAATTAAACAGAAACATTGAAGAACTTAGTAATAATCCAATCAATATAAGGAAACTGTTTCATCTAAAACTACATCTGTGATCTGAGGTGTTTTCCTGTTTATCAATACTACATAATTATTAAACTCCTGGAAAAGTCATTAGTTATTGTTAAACAGCAGGATGACTGAGGTGACAATTTCTATTTCACTAAAATCTAAACATTTTGTCATAACCTTTAGCTACTCATGAGAACTGAGAGGAAAAATCTGCAAAGGCCTTTTTTTAGCATGTAAGCAATTCAGGCACAGAATGTGCCTGGTCTTCTCAAAATGTTTTCTCTGATACAGATGAACGTCCCAGCCATGTGTTTTAATAGGCCTCATTTGTTTATCTCCATCATTTAATTTGAACTTTTTGACTATCTAAAATCTGAATTTTTCCATTCTGCTTCTGGCAATTACAAAAAGCCAGTGTTCATCACTGTGAAACTGATGAGATAGGTATGTGAATGAAAACTGCACTCATCTCCATAATAATTATAATACATATCCATAATTGGATGAAGTTCAAGCCCAAACAGACTGCCAGTTAACACGAAACAATGACAAATTCCAGTAGACCTAGGGCTGCTTATTTAATTTGAGAATAAAATTACAACTATATGTATACAAATACTAATATGGATTTTATCTTTTTACACAGTCCTTTAGCACATATCAAATATAACATGTATGGAGCTAGTAATTTTATAGTAACATTTAAAAGATTTGATATAGTGCTAAAGTAATGAGGTGTGAAGTAATAGATACATCGAGTGACAAACCAAACAGTATAATTGTGTTGATGAAGGTATAAAACATTAATTGAAGTCTTTGTAAGATATGTACATTATTTTTTTTCTGAAATTCAAGGATGAGTTGAATGTTTCAGTCACTACAGTTAGTTTCTTTTGCAGGTCATAATTCAATATGGTATATGAGATTTCTGTGAACAATTCATTGTTAAGGATAGAAGTGTCTAGCCATCCTGGTGATATAAAGGGCTAAATTCCTGACTGACTCAGGTGACCCAAGTTTGATTAGCAGCTCAAGTGTCTAATGGTGCTGGCAGAGAGGATGGTCATGCCTGTTCTGGTGGGAGGTGTGTCATGATTGTAGGAAATGCATTCACAAGCATAGATTTGAGCAGTTACAATTATGGGTAGGAGCAGGCTAAAGCCTTTGGGTGTCCATGGAAGTGTCAACACCTTTGGGCCCAATGTGGAGTCACCACAGTAGCATCAAGACTGATGTAGCTTTAATGATGCAATCGTGAGGGCAAGGTTACCATGCAAGAAAAAAGGGCACTGAAGTAGTTATGGTAGCTCTCCAGTCATTCCATGGTAAACTCACTTCACCAGTGAGGGGGGCTGTAATGACCTCACCCGGTGGGTTATTCAGTGAATGCTGCATACGGGCTACTGAGGATCTTTGGAGGATGCTGCACTACAAAATGGAAGATCAATTATATTGCAGCAATTGGAATGAATTGAAACAAACAACAAATAAAGTACTGTATCACTGGAGTGTGAAAGATGTTGGTTGGCAGAGAGAAGTTCATGATCATGCCAGACCCAAACCTTCAGTATTAACTCTCATCCAGAATATATAAGCTAATGAAGGATGAATTAAAGTCGCATCATTTCTTGTATCCATAGTATCACCACCTAAAAAGAAATAAGGCCTTAGGCACTAGCAGTGTTTAACACTAAACCGAAAGACAGAAAGAAAAAAAAGGCAAATAACATAAAAAGACTATGTTCAAAGTATTAAAGCATGTAATCTTGTATGAGTCTTTGTAACTTATTGGTCTGAAGCTGTTTGCCAAAGTCAGTAACTTTTACATTGTGATGGATTACAGGACAAAATAGAAGCAGCTCACATGCATAAGTAACTCAGTATAATATTGTGAATAATGTGGCATGAAAAACTGCTAACATTAACGTGATAGACTGTATTTGGTTTGAGTTTGTGCATAAGCAATCCATTGGTGAAAATGCAGTCATTTTCCCTCGAGGGTACTCGAAGGTTTGATCCAACTCTGGAGAGTTCCTCAAATAGACATCTTTGTCTCGTCTCTGAAAAATAAACTGTCAAAATTCTGTTCCAGAACTCCATGTAAGAAGACTTGGAAGACAGATGCCTTTTTTTTTCTTTGGCGAAGAATGTTCCTGTATGCCTATCCATCATTTCCACTAATATACAGGGTACCTCTAAAGATTCAGAAGGAACCCCCAAGATCATTGTTCTGACTCCTTTCTGGCTCAGGCAACAGTGTTTCTCCTTTCTTTTGGAAATGGTCAGGGGCAATTACCACATGCTTCCTCACAGAATGAACCTACTCATGCAAGAACAGGGGTGTTTGGTATACCCCAACATCAATCATCTTCAATTCACTACCTAGATGGCAGGGTCTTTATCCCTTTTAGGCGCTGGTTTTCTGAGGAAGTACATCATTTACTAATGGAAGCAAGAAAGCTGGCTACTAGAAAATCATATTTTAGCAAATAAAGGTTTTCTATTTGGTGTCAACAGCATAATCATCACCAATTCAGGGCTAGCTGTTCTCTGGTTTTACAATGTTTGTGTGAGTTACTATCCTATGGCCTTTTTTATTCCTCTATCAAAATTCATTTACCAGCCATTTCAGCATGTCTGACCATGGATCTTCCTCTTTCAAGGCAGTCACATTTCAAAATGTTTTTAAAAGGAGATTTTCATAAGAGGTCTCCAAGTAAGGCGATGATCCTCCTTGGTATCTTAATTTTGTGTTAGAGTAACTAACACTGACTCCATCTGAACCAGCTAATCTGGCTGACTTGAGGTTCTTAAAATGGAAAACAGTTTTATGGATTGCTCTGACCTCTGCAAAAAGGGTATCTGAGATACAAGCTCTTATAGTGAGTCAACAATATCTCAGTTTCCACAAGTACAGGATTTCTTTGAAAACGAATCCTTCTTTTATGTCTAAAGTGGTATCTGAGTTTCCTTTAAGTGAACGTATCCATCTCCCCATTTTCTTTCCTAAACCTAAAAATGGGGGAGAAAAGGTACTCCATACCTTGGGTATCCAAAAGACAACTCAGGTGCTATCTTGACAGAAGTAAATCTAATTCTTCATTTCTTATGAAGGTAAGAAGAAGGGACAAACCATGTCAAAACAGACTATTTCCAAATGGTTGTCCAAGGCTATTAACTTTTGTTTTACTCACCATAATAAATCTATTCCAGTCAGGGTTAAGGCCCACTCTACAAAGACCTTTGTTTTTTTTCTAAGGCTTTTTCTAAAGTGTTGGATTTAAGAAGTTTTCTAGAAGCTGCTATTTGGTCATCTGTACATGCTTTTACAAAGCACTATAAGCTGGATCCCTTCTCCAGGTCTATATCATGCTTTGCTAGTACTATTCTCCAGGTGCTCCTAGACCCTTCTCCTTCCACCTCCCAAATATAGTTAGCTATGGTAATCTTCTCATATAGCTAAGGCTTCTGTAGCATTGATCAATATGAAGAACATAGTACAGTCATATAATCTGAACTTACCATAATAGTAGATGTTTGAATAATCACTGCAGCAGTAGCCACTTCTTCCCTCCACTTGTGTTTTGGTGTGTGTTTTTTATGCTAGGGTGTGGACATTTATTTTTTGCTATTCTTAGTCTTGCCCTTTCAGGGTTCAGCCTCCCTTTCTCTTCTGACAGGAAAGCTCTGAAGGACATTGCGCTCAGACTTGTCTTTTAGAGAGCTCAGCTTGAGTTGTTTGACAGTGTACGTGCATGCAAGGTGCCTTGAAGCTTTGGAAGCTGGCCAGCTGATATATTCTTGGCAGGATATAACCCCTGTAGCTAAAGCTACTACAGCAATGATCATTCTAACATCTACTGTTATGTTAAGTTCAACTTACACAACTGTACTTTTCCAGTACTGAGATATTGGTGTCTGTGTTTTAAGTTGGTTTTAGATGTCCACACACTGAACTTTCAATTCAGGTTTTGCATACCCTGTCACTGACAAAATTCAGTATTGTGTAGGAGACAGCAGTAATGATGTTGGTGAGAATAGAAGACTCAACAAAGTGTGTCATGTTATAGGTAGAGAGGATAGAAAATTTGAGAAACAGTTTCTGTTTTGTAACTTTGTGGAATGCTGAAAAATGTTTCACTGAAAATTCTGCGTACAAAGCAATGATGGTTGAAGTTTTGAGTCTGGATTATGCAATTTCACTTTTTAACAATTCTGATCTCTTGTACTATATAATCAATGTAAATAGTTAATCACTTTAGCTCACTGCATGAATGCTATTAGAATAAGGCTGAATGTATGCTGCAAAGAAGGGATGTTGTGTAAGGTGGTTAAGTTAATTATGAGAGCTGGGATAAACACTGGCATTAGTTGAAAAGTACAGTTGTGTACACTTAACCATAAATGTAGATGTTAGAGTGTATTCACTGTTGCAGTCATTACATTTGGGTAATCTGCTGGCAGGTTGCCCACAGTCGGCCTGATTAACAAAGTCTTGGGTCCTGCGTCGGTTCCTGTCCCTTCTTCCATGACGTCAGGTCGTCAGGGGTATAAAACATGCAGCCGACACCATTACATCAGTTTTTCTTGCCCCAGATGTCAGGTGCCCCCCAAATGGAGCCAAATAATATATATATATATATATATATATATATATATATATATATATATATATATATATATATATATATATATATATATATATATCAAAAAGTATACCTCCAAACACAAGCAAATACACCAAAAAGGCTTTTAAGTGTAGCAAAAGAATGTAGAGGCATAGTAAGAGAAAAAACAGGGGGCTGGAGTGAGGGTAACCAGGACTGCAACAGTGAATACACTCGAACATCTACATTTATGGTAAGTGTACACAACTGTACTATGTTCTTCATGTTTCACTGTTGCAGTCATTACATTTGGGTAGATTCCCAAAGCTATGGTTGGGAGGATGGATTTATACAGTATTAGGACCGGTTATAAGGCCCTGCAAGACAGCAGTGGCAAAGCCAGCTCTGGATTTAGAGAAAATTGGTAAAAGATAATGTTTGGTGAAAGTATGAACTGAACTCCAGGTAGCAGCTTCTAGAATATCCCTGGTAGGAACACCTCTGAGAAAAGCTGTAGAAGTAGATGCAGCCCTGGTGGAATGGGATCTGATCCCCTAGGGGATAGTTTTTCCATGGTGCTTATAGCAGAAATTAATACAATGGCTTATCTATTTGGAAATGGTTTGCTTTGAAATAGGCTTTCCCTCTGCCCCTGCAGCAAATGCTACCAGCAGTTGTTCAGATTTTCTTTGAGATTTAGTCCTGTTCAAGTAAAACCTAAGTTGTCTGTGTACATCCAATGAATGCAGAATCCGCTCCCCCTTGTTCTGTGGATTGGGAAAGAAAGTTGGCAAATGAATGGTCTGATTAAGAGCCACACTGGATACCACCTTGGGCGTGAAGGATGGGTTGGTCCTGAGAGATACCCTGTCCTCATGAAAAATGATGAAAGGCTTCACTGCCATAAGAGCCTGCAATTCAGAAATCCTTCTAGCCAAAGTGACTGCTAAAAGGAAGGCTGTTTTCCAGGAGAGAAATTTTAAGTCTGCAGTAGCAGCTGGCTTGAAAGGAGGGAGAGTGAGTTTCTCCAATACAAAATTAAAGTCCCAGGCAGGGGTTGGAGCTCTCCTGGGGGATCTCAAGTTTTTGGTCCCTCTGAGATAATGTTTTAGCAGAGGATGAGAGAAGAGGGGAGGTTCTGTGTTGTAATGAGCTGAAATGGCTGAGGCATGGATTTTTATGGAAGAAAAAGACAGACCCTTGTGAAGGATCTCAGTTAAGTATTGCAAAATCTGAGGAATGTTGGGCACTGCTGTGCTTATCCCTTGAGACTGATTCCAGGCACAGAATCTTTTCCATTTGTCATCATAAAATTTTCTAGTACTAGGTCTTCTCGCCTCCAAAATGACATCCATCACAGGTTTGCTGAGGGATGCTAAGGGTGAATTTAGATGATTAGCCACGCTGCCAGATTCAAAGTTTGGAGCTGAGGGTGCAGAGTTTGGTTGTTCTACTGAGACAGTAAGGAAGGTGTCTGAGGCAGATGCCACAGTGAAATGTGTGACACACTGTGCAGAAGTGGGTACTGGTGTTGGTGAGGCCAGTCTGGAGCAATCAAAATAATTTTTGGTTTGTCCTGTTTGACTTTTATTAGAACTTTGGAGAACAGAGGAGGAAAGGCATAGACTGATAGGTTTTTCCAGCTGAAGGGCATAGCATCCACTTTCCAGGCTTTTTTGTGATGAGTTCTTGTGCAAAATGTGTCCAACTGACAGTTCTGGGGTGAGGCAAATAGATCTATTTCTGGGCTCCCCCATTTGCATGTCAACATGTTGAAAATCCATGGTTCCAGTTTCTATTCATGTGGGTCCATGAGATTTCTGCTTAGTTCGTCTGCCAGAGTATTTAGCTTTCCTGGCAGGAATTGAGCTTGTCATTGTACTTAATAGCTCAAGGCTGTGTTCCACAATGCCATGGCTAGTCTGCAGAGGGGGTAGAAGTGTGTACCCCCCTGCTTGTTTATGTACCACATAACCGTGGTGTTGTCCGTCTTTATCAGTAATTGTCCTGAATGAAGGTAGTCCTTGATGGCTGTCAGTGCATTAAGTACAGCTAGCATTTCTTTTTGATTTATATAAAGGTGCATTTGATTTGGGCTCCATTTGCCTTGAATGCACTTCCCTGCCAGATGAGCCCCCTGTGCATAGTCTGATGCATCTATAGTTAGGGTTTGGGTGGCAGGGGGTGGTGAGAATGGCAGTCCCTTGTTCTGGTGGCAGGCCTCTATGGCAAGGTATGATAGGAATCATTGTTTCCAGGCTGTGACAATGTTGACTCCATAGACTTTTTAAGTACCACTGAAGTTTCCTCATATGCAGTCTTGCATATGGAATTAGAAGAATGCAGGAGGTCATGAACCCCGAGGCTTGCATTATTTGCCTTGCAGAAAGCAGGGTTTTTGTGGCAACCTGTTTGAAGTAAGTCACCAAAATGAATTTGCTTTTCTGGTGTAAGGAAAGCCATCTGGGCAGTTGTATTCAAGCTTGCACCCAGGAATGTAATTTGTTGAGAGGGTACCAGTTGAGATTTCTTTTCGTTTATAGTGTACCCTAGACAAGTTAGAAACCTTTTTACAAACGCCAGATGTTTTAGGTGAATGTCCTTGTTTTCTGCTTGAATTAGAAAATCGTCCAGGTATGGATATATTTGAATATTTATTTGCCTGCAAAATGCAATTTGTAAAGACCCTGGGCACAGTAGATAAGCCAAAGGGCAGTGCAGAGAACTGGTAATGCAAGTAGCCTGCTTTGAAGCAGAGGTATTTTCTGCAAAATTCTCTGACTGGGATATGCAGGTAAGCCTTCTTTAAATCTAGAGTTGCCAACCAGGCATCTTTGCCTAGCATAGGAAGCAACTGGTGAAGTGTCAGCATCTTGAATTTTGGAATGTCCAGAAAGGTGTTTAGAGTAGATAAGTCCAGAATTGGACACCATGATTTGTCTTTTCTTGGTACCAGGCAAAGTCTTGAATAGAAACCTTGTCCCTTTTCCTCTTCTGGTACTAGATGAATAGCCCCCA
Organism: Protopterus annectens; assembly: GCF_019279795.1. NCBI lineage: Eukaryota > Metazoa > Chordata > Ceratodontiformes > Protopteridae > Protopterus > Protopterus annectens. Next base: position 958,250,002 of record NC_056741.1, on the reverse strand, counting down.
TGTTCATGAGGGAGTGTACTTGTTTCTGGGCCTCTGCCCACTGATTTGGGGACAGGTCTGGCCATCCGTTTGGAGTTGGCAATGTGTGGAAATGAAATCTGTATCTCTGGGATACTATATTTAAAACCCATTTGTCATGAGTTATAAGTTGCCAGTTTTTTGCATGCAGAGCCATTTCTCCCCCAAAGGGATGGCTAAATGATAAGTGCTTGGTAAGTCTAAAGGGAAGTCATTGTGACTGCTTACCATAGGGTGGTGTCTTGTTTCCAGATTTTGAAGAGGAGGCATCCCATTGCTTAGTTCTGAAAGTCCCTTGGGACTGAAACCTGGTGCCTTTGGAATGTCTGGGTTTGACTTGAGTGGCTCTCAAAGGAACTGGAAAGGACCAGTTCTTAGTAGACCAGTGCCTACTAAATCTTGGAGGTTGCACTTGTAAGAAATCGTTTACAGTTTGCATAGATTTAGCTTTATCTTCCATCTTTTTTAGAACTTCTTCAGCCTTATTACCAAAGAGACTGTCCTGTTGTAAAGGAGCATCCAACAAATTTGCTTTAACATGATCAGGCAGAGATTGCTCTTTGAGCCAAGCATGCCTTCTTGGCACAGACCCAGTTACAGCAGCCCAGCAAGAGGCCTTCAAAGAATCAAAACCACATTGCAACGTATGTTTTCCAACTTGTTCAGCTGAATGCAATAGATCCTGTAAGTCTTTATTTTCCACACAGTCAGAAATCAACATCATTTTCTGTTTAAGCAGTCCCATGATATGCTGCTGATATTTTAGCATATAAAATTGACAGATTATAGCCCTGATTGCCAAGGTTACAGAAGTGTAGACCTTCTTACCACATCTATCCAGCGCCCTGGAATCTCTATCAAAAGTGGTAGGATTTTTAGCAGTAGAAGCCTTAATGCCCTTGGGGCCCTGAAAAATGGTTTTAGGATCCGCAACAGGATTTTTGGAAAGGAATTTGAGGCAGTCAGGAACTCTGTAGTATCTGCTGGCTTACATGGAGCTGGAGGCAGAGAATCAGGAGCCATACTAGATTCTGAAAACACATCATTAATAATGTCTAGAACAGGAGATATAGCCAAAGGTCTATGCTGAGGAAGAAGAAGAAAATCCCTAAGCCTCTTTTTAGATTCAGAAAAATCCTGACTTTCCCAGTGGAAATGTTTCCTTAAGGTATGTAAAGTTTCCCCAAAAGAAAAATCCTCACGGAGAGAAGCAGAAGGAATGGAATTCTCTGCATCAGAGTCCTCATAAGTAGGTACAGACAAATCCTGTTCATTAGAAGAGTCAGAAGAAATAGAATCCTGTTCAGAAGATTCATAGTCAATTTCTTGCCTAGGCCTCTTTGAAGGGGGGGGGGGGGTTGGCTACCCCTGATTAGAGTAATTGAATCTTCAGCCATTTTGATCATTTGTTTTTTAGGCATAGGGGCCTGCACATGTGGCCTAGGCATCGGTTTTTAGACATAGTTCGAGATTTTGGTCGTAATATTGAAGATGGCGTCGGTTTAATATACAAATCTGTAGGCCTGAATACACCCTCAGAAGTCGGTGCCTGCACAGCAGCTCTGGACCCATCCAAGGTGGAGACATCCACGGGTTCCATAATTGAAGCATCTCGTGGCATACCGAACTCCAAATGGGTCTCAGTAGAGGTCTGCGAATCGGAAGTAGCGGGTATCAGGGTCTGTGAAAGAGCCTCACTGAGTACTGGCGAACTGGCGACTGGCTTAGGAGAAGTGTCATCGGCAGTTTTGGACCTCAACAGCCTGTCTGTCTTTTTCTTTGCATTTTTTAGATATTCCAGTATTTGGATTGCTAACCGACATCATTTCTGGATAATTAAACCATGAGCCAAAATATTTAGAAGCAAAAATCTACCGACAATGGATAGTGCGTTGATTTAAATAAAGCACAGAACCGACAGCAAGGTACATTGTGGTCAGGGCCTAGGCAAGGAATACAGTACAAATGTAAATCCTTATGAGGCATTTGCTTCCCACAAGTAATGCAATTATTAACTTGTACTGACATTGGTAAGGAGCAAGAAAAAGTTTCCCCAATGGGGTACTTAGCTTTTTAGTTGAAGACTTCGGTTCTGAAACTCGAAAATGAAAATTTCAGGAGTCTGCCAACCGGCACTTGCGAACTGCTTCTGCTTCAGGCACTGCGCGGCAAGAAAGACTGATGTAATGGTGTCGGCTACATGTTTTATACCCCTGACAACCTGACATCATGGAAGAAGGGACAGCAACCGACGCAGGACCCAAGACTTTGTTAATCAGGCCCACTGAGGGCAACCTGCCAGCAGATTACCCAAATGTAATGACTGCAACAGTGAAACATGAACATCTGTGAAACAGAATTTCAGAATGAATGTGACAAATAACTCTCCTTGTGGAGATAGTGGTTAATTCATCAGATAGTTTATGGGAAAAACCAGTGCACCACACTCTTAGGAGGCATTAGACTTGTATGAAATAGAAGAAGTTTGGGAGGTGATAGCTGTGGATTGTAGGACAATGATGTGTTGGCAGTTAGTCAGACCAGATTTAATGTCTTCTTTTACTATAGTCATTACAATACATTTGACAGACAAATTAAAACATTTCTTATTTACCATAATATTAATGCAGTGTAAAGTGATGTCACAACTGGATAGATGGGGCAATGTAGAGGTCATATTGTTTACTTTACAAATGGTGGTAAAAGCAATGGTTTAGCCTGATCATTTCTGTTTTGTATGTGTATGTTTGTTTCTTTTCTAAAGTACTAATATATAGTTATTTGCATGACATACAGCTTTAGGTATGATATAGTTATCTGTTTTTACATGTGAATTTATTATGTGTAGTTTTGATTTCAAGCACATTACTTTTTGTCCAGGTAGACAGCATTTGTTGATCATTTCTCTATGAATATCTTAGTTTTGTGTCATTTAAATCATATGTCTGTGAACGTTCTGTCTTTTCTTCACCTACAGCAGAACACTTTTTCATGCATTAGCAGAGTGTAATATAGGACGCTTGATGCATGTATTCAATCCTGAATATTGTGTAGGTGAAGTCTCTAAATGTCCCAACCTCTTTCCCAAAATGCACCCCAAACATGTTTCATGGTTTACAAGATCTTCCTCACATATTCCCATCAAAATATGCAATAATGTGGCAAGACTTGCCTCCAAATGACTTACTTATGAGTCCTCTTTCATCTTATATGGGAGCTTCCTGCTCTTAATATTTTGTGAGCAAGTAGCAGTTTGGGTGACACTGTATCTAACTGTTCACTAGTTGTCTAGGGAGACTCTTGGAAGTCCAGAAAAGGTTTTATAACTGAAAATAATCTGACTAGGGTAATACAGCACCTTTTCATTCAGAGAAGCATTCTACACAGATGGTAAATTCAGTTTAATTTGTCAAAGATTCACACCAAACAATGGTCAGTTCTTTTTTGATGTTAAGTACAATGATTTTTAATAATGTTTGTGCTCCAATCAAGTGTCTATTTCTTGAAATCACTGAAACATTCACTGCAATTGAAAAACAAGAAGGGTATTTGAAGCACGTTCTAGTCACAAGGCTACAAGAAGGATTACATGTTGGACAAATAATGAAGGATTACTTCACAAAAAGGGTATTGAGTGATAGGAGCAGTCCAGCTAAAGTCAGTCCAAAGTAAATAAAATGAAGAAAGCATTGGGCAGACATAAGACAATGCTAGAAAATGAGGAATGAGAAAATATCTTTAGCTTACATAACAGGAAGGGAGTCCTAGGCCAAGAGGTCCTTCTCTGTTCTAAAAGCTAAATTTCAGTATTTGTTATGCTACTAACAAAAAAGTTATTAACAAACTCACTTTTATAAATCATAATTTACATAATCTGACTAAAAAAAACTTAGATATATACTAAATTTTGACTATCAACTTTAGGTATTTGTAGCTAGTGTTATTTCTTTTAGTAGGCAATATTCAGTTCTGTGTAATAGTGTCTGGATCTGGGAAACTCTTCTTGTGTATATGCATAACTGATCTGTCATTGTTTTGCATATGGTATTGAAAAACATTAATAAATGCATGTATTTCAGATGGAAAATTTGGACTGTAATGTTCATAACTTCATTTGTCAGACAATTCTTCCAGTTTGGCCCCTCTTCATCTGCTGAAACTTTAATGCTGCTGAAATCTCTTGGTCTAGATAACATTAATGTTTATCTACCACTAAAAATATCTCAAGTTCTGTCCTAATGATGTACCTTTCTCTCATAACTGTAAAAGTGCATTTTCTTAGTATAGTTGTTGCAAGGTACCTGCAGTAATTAGCCCAACTTCAAATTCTTTTATGAGTTTGTGTATCACTAACCATTCTATTACTCCTATGTAGAACTGAACCTCATTATATAAAACTCTTTGTTCTCAATGAAAATTTGATAATGACTGTTTGTGATTGTGTTTTTCACTGTTCTGAAGTTTGAAGCTATGCTGTGCATTTTATTATAGTATTCCTAAACATTCCCTTAACTATTTTGTGATCTTAGTATTAAACACAGTAATAGTGCTGTGGGTAACACAGCTCTTTGTGAGGGTATGTCTCATAGAGATGGACTTGCCCCTGAAAAAACATCTGTGCTGTGTTTTATTGTATATTTTTGATGTATGTTCTATCAATGTAGTGTTTTTATGGAATGTGAACTATTGATAAATATTATAAACATAAAATAAATGCATATCAATTTAAATAAAAGTACATTTCATTAAATTATTTTTATTGAAAAGCATTGCTCATTCCTTGTGTATGACATCAGAGTATTATTTTTAAGAATGAGAAAACCCTCAAAAAGCAATAACCATTTGAAATGTTGGGACCCACTAAGCTGAGTCAAAAAACACTGAGAATAATTGGCTGAAAAATGGACTTACATATATTAAGTCCAAAATGGATGTTTCCCAGGGTATTACTTTTCTCCAAAATATGGCAATTTTAGAGTTAGTATATATCTAAGTTCACCTCCCACCCAAATTGGGGGGGATGAAGAAGGACTTGCCTCCCCTGCAACATTTACAGATGTTCAAGATTGTTCTTTGAAACTTTCTGTCCTCTTGCTTTTTTTTTTTTTTTTTTTTTTGACATGTTGGTACATGCCATTTTGAGTACTGGCATTTCAATAGTGTCCCACAAGGACATATAGTGTAACAGTATTCCTTGCAGCCAAACTTTGGTATAGTCCTCCCAAGTGTGGATGGTAATCAGGGAAAACTAGTAGGGAAGAGCCGGGTCAATGAATGATGTGATAATAAAGTATGCAACAGAGAACTAAGGACAAGTTCAGTGGGCTCAAATGCACTAAATATCATGCAAGCATGCAACAGAGCTCTAAGGACAAGTTCACTGGGCTCAAAAGCACTAAATATCATGCAAACAATGTGTGGATGTTTCTCGAAAGAAAAGCCATGTATGTCATGCCCATGTACATAGAAGAGGATAAAATGTATACACATCTATCTATAGATAGATAGATATGTATGTGTTGATTTTCTGAACACTTAGATTGCATTGGAATACACCAGCATAGTTTCTGTCTGCCTAAAAGTGAACATCGGATGTATTTGTACAACTTAATATAAAATTATCAGTAAATAAATACTCAGGTTTTGCTTACTGCTTCTGACATTACAATGGCATATCCAGAGACACGTATGCACATATGTGTAAACTCTTGGTGGAAATACATTGCATTTCATTCCCATTTGCTTCTTAACCTTAGAGTTTGAAAAACAAACCAAAAAATTAGAAATTTGTTTGCTTCAAACTAGATATTTTGCATTAGTTTTTGATATCCTTTACTTAACCAAAGATACCATTATTGCCTCTAAACAGGAGTACTGAAACACTGATATTATAGTACTAAACCACTTAATATGGTTTTGTTACTGTATATTATAGTGCAGAGTGTGAAAGTTTTTCATAGTAGTACTTAGGTTTTCTGTTGATTAGAAATAATAGAATCTCATTTCAATGGCCCTTATATTCTAAGGGTTGGGCTCCTCACTTGTACAGAATAGTATCTCTCTGGCTTCTCAGGGAGTGAAATGGTGCATTGCATAGATCCTTCAAATGTCTCTTGGGTATCTTTTGTTGTGGACAGAGAAACATCAGTGTGGTCAGTTGTTAGTCCTGAAATTGGATCATCTATTCTACTCTGGTAAAATTCTGGAATGTCATCCCTCTGAGGGAATTGTACTGATCAGTTATTTCCTAATAGAAATATTTTTGTTTGGCAAGCATTGTAAATTTTACTCATATAATATATAGGGCCAGATTCCAAAAGAGCTGCTCTCAGTGTAAGTCTGTTCTGATTCCAAAAGACCTGCTCTCAGTGGAAGTGACTTACTTTGGTGTAAGACCTATCTATAAACAGGCTTACTATGAGGACTATATTCCAAAAGACCTACTCTAAGCCTGCTCTCAATGTAAGCAGTCACTTGAACTGAGAACAAGTCTTTTGGAATCGGGACCATAGAATATCAGAAGCTATACTCTGCAGAACCCCGGGTAGTAAATGAACAATGTAAAGAATCAGTCCTGTATAGAAGAGGTCAGAAGTCTGCAGCCATAATAAACTGCTAGTTTGTGAAAAAAATTCCATGTGTGTACACAGAGTGGGTAGGAGAATGGATAGAATGGGTGTTCAGGATAAACTGCAAGCCAGTGACCACATATTGGATGGACTATTGTAAGCACATCCGAACCATAAATGAAGGGTTTTGTGTTACTTCTCCTCACTTCCCTAACACATGTCTTGATCTGTACTTGCCAAGCTGTAACTTTTGTTTGCTACACAATTTGGTGACGCTATTTTTCAACTTGCAGTGCTAAGGTTTAGGACTGGAATAGTGGAAGTCTGGATAAATGTGAACAGAGGCTTTGTCTTGCATGGATCTTGACTATACTGCTGTTCTTAAGTCTGCAGTGACTCATTCCTCATGTCCAACTTAAGGGTAAAGAATCCTTTATGTGAGAAAAAGTACTTTTTCAGACCCAAATAGCAGTTAGCCTCTAAAGTCTGTAATTATGCCCCCTCGTTTCCTCTCCTTTCTGCTCAGTGAGACTCTTCAGATTTCTCACAACTAGAGTTGCGACATTGTGTTCCCAGGCATATGTGGGCTCTTGTGAATAGAGCTCCAGCTACTGTAGTCTATTGGCATACTATATTCCCTGCCATTTCAATCACCCTTCTATGGCCTTCCATTTGGACTTCTTTTAGCAGTCTGATATCCCTGTTCCTCTATGACATTCAGAACTGCATGCAGCACTCATAGTTTGACCCATCTAGTGCCTGACAAAGTGGGAACATTACCTGTTTGTCTCTTGAGTCTGTTACAGTGGAGAGGCACCCCAGTATTCAGTTTATTGTTGCCACATTTCTCTCATTGTCCTCATGTGCCCAGTCCAATTGACATTTTGTGCTAGGGCTGTTATGTCTGAAATGTAATATTTCCATTCCTATGCAGTGAATCTCGGATGCCATCTATCTTGCCGCTCTCTTGGTCACCATTTCCAACTCCTTATCTGCATGGTCTACTACTGCATCTAAAGTTGCATCACCACTCTGAAATTAACACTGCAGTGCACAACAACCTAGACTGACTCCAGTATTAATCTACTTATCACTTCCTTTGTGTTGTTGGAGAAATACAGAGAAGGTCAGAAGGAGTTGCATTGTGTCTTTGTGGACGTAGAGAAAGCATATGACAGGGTGCCTAGAGAGGAGTTGTGGTATTGTATAAGGAAGTCAGGAGTGGCAGAGAAGTATGTAAGAGTGGTACAGGATATGTACAAGGGTAGTGTGACATTGGTGAGGACTGCAATGGGAGTGACAGATACAGTTAAGGTGGAGGTGGGATTACATCAAGGATCTGCTCTGAGCCCTTTCTTATTTGCAGTGGTGATGGACAGGTTAACAGATGAGATTAGACAGGAGGCCCCGTGGACTATGATGTTTGCAGATGACATTGTGATATGTAGTGAGAGTAGGGACCAGGTTGAGGAGACCCTGGAGTGGTGGAGATATGCTTTAGTGAGGAGAGGAATGAAGGTCAGCAGGACTAAAACAGAATATATGTGCGTAAATGAGAGGGAGGGTAGAGGAATGGTGAGGATGCAGGGAGTAGAGTTGGTAAAGGTGGATGAGTTTAAGTACTTGGGATCAACAGTTCAGAGTAATGGTGAGTGTGGAAGAGAGGTGAAGAAGAGAGTACAAGCAGGGTGGAATGGGTGGAGAAGAGTGTCAGGAGTGATTTGTGACAGACTGGTACCAATAAAAGTGAAAGGGAAGGTCTACAAGAGGGTAGTGAGACCAGCTATGTTATATGGGTTGGAGACGGTAGCATTGACAAAAAGGCAAGAGTCAGAGCTGGATGTGGCAGAGTTAAAGATGTTAAGATTTGCACTGGGTGTGATTAGGATGGACAGGATTAGGAATCAGTATATTAGAGGGTCAGCTCAGGTTGGACAGTTTGGAGACAAAGCAAGAGAGGCGAGATTGCGTTGGTCTGGACATGTGCTGAGGAGGGATGCTGGGTATATTGGGAAAAGGATGCTAAGGATGGAGCTGCTATGTAACAGGAAAAGAGGAAGGTGTAAGATAAGGTTTATGGATGTGGTGAGAGATGACATGCAGGCAGTTGGTATGAAAGAGCATGATGCAGAGGACAGGAAGAAATGGAAGCAGATGAGCCACTGTGGCGACCCCTAACGGGAACAGCCGAAAGAAGATGATGATCACTTCCTTTGTTTTTTCCATCATTCTTTTTCAACACTTGAACCAGCTGGGTTCTACTCTTTTTGCTATACTACAGTCTTTCTCCCAAGACTTGGACATATGCCCAACTTCTATAGTTTTCCTAGTCAAACATTTTGCTGAAGCCCAAGTACGCTACTTCTATGAATACCCTCCCCATAAAGTTCTCCGATAGTTCAGTCAATAAAACAAGATCAGGATCAAGTGGCCACTCCTTTTGGCCATGAACCCATTTTGGCTGCTGTCCCAGGGATTAACATCCTCTAGATGAGTAGTCAGATCCTCCATCTCAGTTCTTTCTATGACCTTCCTACCATTCCTGCTAGGCTAACAGACTTGTAGTTTCCTAGGGAATTCCTTTTCCCAGCAAACACAGGTCACACTGGCACAGAGGTACAATGCTGGATGTCTTACAGTCCTTAGTGATATCAACACAGACAATGCATTTGTTGAAGATCTCAGTCATGACATAAAACACAGCAATGGCAATATTCTAGAGGAACCTGGGCAGCAATCCATTTGGTCAGCATAATTTATCCTCCCTTAGAGCGGCTAGCTCTAGTTGCCCATTTTATTAAGTAAAAGAATTTAAAGCAGCTGCAACTGGGGGTCTTTTTCTGCAGAAACCAGTTGCCACTGTTGTTATAACCTTCAATTCACTATTAGAATCTAATTAATTTTTTGAGATTTGTTCTTCAAAATCTAAAGAGAGAACTATAAGTATGTTCTAATTAGCATTCTATACATAACATTATCAACATCATCCCAAGGTAAGAGGATTCCATAGTTGCAATTTAAATGTCACATCAACTATGATAGTTTAATTTTATATAATATATGCATATACTACATGTGTATATTGCATTTTGTCTTTCACTTTCACTTTAATCACAACAAAAATAATCTTTCATCTGCACTCTTCATCGACTTATCTAAAGCCTTTGACATGGTTAGCCACCAACTACTTCTGCACATTCTGACTTCTCTTTCACTCGGATCTTCCTTCCATAACTTGGTTTAAATCTTACCTAGAAAACCATCAGCAGGCGGTACTCTAGAAAAATTCACTACCTGATCATCTTCCCATCTCTCTAGGAGTGCCACAAAGCTCCATCTTAGGCCCACTTCTTTTTTCCATCTTTATCAACGACCTGCAATCAGCTATCCCAAATACTAACTGTATTCAATATGCAGATGATTCTACTATTATCTGTACATCTACCTCTCAAACCGATCTCCAGTCTCTTACCCAAAAAGCCTTTAACACTGTAGAACAATGGTTCTCTCATCGCTGCCTGCTACTTAACCCCAAGAAAACTAAACTGCTTCTCTTCGCACCAACCCAAAAGCACATCCCCTTACACTTCACTATCAGTTCCAATAACAGTACTATAATTTCTCCTGATGCTACCATAAAATTACACAAGTAAAAACGTAGCTGGATGCTGCTGGTTGTATAAAACAATTTATTCCTTAAAACCACAAACATTCATCAGATAAAGTCATTGCATCATGTTACTATTTTTAAAATACAAACTATCCAATCACTGACTAGTAAAATACCCGCCTTTTACTGAGTACAGGTTTAAGCGGAACTACATCGTTTAACCCTGGATCCCTGTGTGCTGTCAATTCCAGGATCCATTTGGTCTCAGCCAACTCTGTATTTAAACTAATATCACCCCCCCTATTGGTTAGGTACAGATTCGTTATAACCCTGAATGTAAACCCATGTGATGGATGTTTTTTCAAATGCCTATACAATGCATTACTCTCATTTTTATTTCTAATATTGGACAAATGTTGAAGGACCCTTTCTTTCAACATCTGATTGGTTTTAGCTGCACTCAGCAATATAAACAACATCAGTGGTCTTACAGGTTGCTCTTCCCTTGAAAATATACATTTTATTATTATTAGGATGGCAAAACTCTACCCCTTTTTTAATAAAGGCACAAGCCTTACAACATCCACATGCAACAGTCCCTGCTCTCCCCATAGTATACCTTCTGACTGGAGCCCTCTCTTCCTTGCATAGAACATCTTTTAAGTTCTTATTCCTTTTATATACAAAACAAGGTTGGGTGCCTACCATATCTCTTAGCGATTCATCACTAGTTATAATGTTCCAGTTTTTCCGTATAATATTGCAAACCCCTCTAGTATCACTCCCATAAGTCAATGTTACTTTGCGAGTATTGGACCTGGTATCCCTGGTCACCTGGTTGTTGCAAGTTGTATCTAACCATGGTTTGTATTTTGTGTGTCTATGTGGTTTGTTCTTCTTAATAACCTCCCTAACCATTCTTTCATTCTATTTTACTAGTCAGTGATTGGATAGTTTGTATTTTAAAAATAGTAACATGATGCAATGACTTTATCTGATGAAGGGTATTGTTTGTGGTTTTAAGGAATAAATTGTTTTATACAACCAGCAGCATCCAGCTGCTACCATAAAATTATTAGGAATAACAATAGATAACAATCTAAACTTTGACAATCATATCAACACTACAATAAAATCAGTGAACAAAAAAATAGGAACCTTATACAGAATCAAACCCTTTCTTACTCCACTTGCAAGAACTATGTTAGCCAGAACTCACCTAATCTCTACTTTACTCTCTGCTTCCCCCATATACACCAATCTATCAAAAAAAACCTCAATAAACTAGAAACATCTTACAATAATATTGCTAGATTTGCTACAGGATCCCCTTTTAGATCCCATCACTGCCTGAACCTAAAACAACTAGGTTGGCTAGAACTTCCTAATCAGCTCGAACTTCAACAACTCGTAATAGCCCACAAAACCCTGCACCAACCCACCAAAACTCCAATACTCTCTTGCCACATCACACCTTATTATAATCAGAAACATCTACATTCTTCAAACAAACTATTGATCAAAACAACCATATCTAATAACTCTGCAGGTGACTGCCTGTTCTCAAACTCTGTTGGAAAAATATGGAATAAACTACCCTCGGATATCTCATCTCTGACTTCTCTCCCACTTTTTAAAAGGAATCTAAAACTGTATCTCAATAAAAAATGGCTATGCCCCTGTAGTAACCCAGACTAACTCTATTTCTTTTCTTGTCAGCTTCCATATTTTTACCCCTCCTATACCCTATAACTTAACAGGGGACTGCCTGTTCTCCAACTTTGTTGGAAAATATGGAATAATCAACCCTCAGATACCTGATCCCAGACCTCTCCCCACTTTTAAACTCATCTAGACAGTACCTCAATAATATGGCTATGTCCTTGTACTAACTAGACTTACTCTGTTTTCTTTTTTCTTTACTTTTCTTTTTCCCTATTTTTTCTCTCTACACCCCTTTCAGCTTTTCTTTACCTCTCATTACACTTTAGCATTCTTCTTATAAAATTTATGTTTTGATTCTTTGTATTGTAATGATTATTGTGACATGCAATGTAGGTTGTAGTTTATGTATTTTTTTGGTTTTAAGATTGTAATTTGCAATTTCCTGGGAAAAAAATACTATTTGTTTACTGTTAGCTTTATATTTGTAATTACGTCTATTGTAACACTTTCTTAAACCATGTAATAATCACTGGAGCTTTTCTCCCTGGGCCTCTACTGAAAATGGACATATATCCAGATAGACTAGCCCGGTCAACAAATGTAAAGTAAAATAAATAAATAAATTAATTAATGTCATATCAGTTGTATTTATCCCCAGGCTAAGACTGGTATAGGTCTAGTGGGATAAGTGCTCTACTCTGGTTAACAAATTAATATATAACTAACTAAATAAAAATGTAATAAACCTCTCCTACTGATTCATTGCTAGAGGCAGGTATAGTCTCAATTTGCAGAAATGTCCACATGTCATGATTCTGCTTCTGACATCCATTTTACTAGTTTCTTGTAAGCGTTACATGTGAAAACAGCTGTCACAGCTCTCAAAGGAGAAAACATTATCAGGATCAAGTGGCCACTCCTGACTGTGAACTCATTGTCTAGACTGTGGGTTAGCCAGTATAACTAGAAGCTTCATGTCCCTTTCAAGGGTTACCTCATTTGATTTCTTTATCTACCACTACTGCTTTGTAGCTGTAACCTAGTTATATTTTCTGTCAGAATTTACTCCATCAATGATGAACATATTGATTGTGATAAGATTTGTCAGGTGATTATTATTATTTTTCACTTACTTTGCTTGATATCAATATAGGCCTTTGAAGTGCTAGTACGGTCTGAAGCAGTCTTTTGTTATGCAACAGCAAGACACATAAGTCCAGACAGAGGTGCAATTAATGATTTCAAATTATTGTTCAAAAACATAAGGATTTTGGATCAGAGGCTTGATAATGACACTTTGATATTATTGTTTTTCTTTTAGAAATGTGTCACAAGGAAATTACTTCAAGAAGTGAATTCCATTTTACCATTTTCATAAATAAAAAAAATGAAATACATACATATCTGTCTGTGTCTCTATCTATGAGTCTGCAGTTTATTATGATCAGGGGACAGTATTTATGTGCATGGAAATATATTCATTCATTTGGAAAGTATGCATCACTTCGTTATTATTTTTTAACATCCCTGCTTTGCTTTTAAATTGCCTGACTGTAACATCTGTCACTGCAGTATGATTCCTGCCATCATACTGTGTTCGTAATCAAAAAGTCACTATCCTAAGTTTTCAATTCACACATTAAGTTTGCAGTCACAGTTTCCAGCCCAGAAACTAATTTCTTGTAACCCCTGTATTTTCCAATTAAGATTTTAGAAGCTTCAAGTTAGACTGTTTTTTTTATATATCTTTTTAGCTCTACTTGTTCACTAAATGCTTCTTACAAAGCAGAAATTATGTGTTTGCTGGTGCTTGTTCCTGTTTATTGCTACAAGCTTTATTTTACACAAATGATTAGAGATTTATTTTGCTACATATGACTGTTTTGCTAGGTGATGATAGTGACCTTTGCATATTACACACTGAGACATTATCATCTAGGTTATTATAAGGAAATTTTTGCACATTAAATTTCTAATTATTTATCAATTTTTGCTGAATAGGGGCTGTCCTTGTACAGTGTCATTTAATGTTCCAGAGAAGTGTCATCTCTGATATGAGGATAAAAGTGCATTAATACAGAACATCTATGTGAATAAGTAATAAGACAAGAAGAGGCTTGAATTAAGCAGATTTTATTGTATATCCAATCCCATTGCTTGGAATAATCAAAGGAGGTGTATCTTAATCACAAAGGCACAATGTAAAATCTCTAAAATTGATCACTGCTAAGATTTACAATCCATAAAATGGCATATCTGCATATCTCAACATTTTGCAGTAAAACACATACATGTCAACATATAAACAGTCAAACACACACTCATACGTGCGTACACACAGCATTTGAATGTTCAAAAATGTGCAGCAGACCTTCAAAACACAAACAACAAAAAATAAACTGTGTATAGCAGGGGGGCAAGCCCCCCTGCACCCCCCACATGGGGACTGCACCCCTCACACCCCCGCAACTTAAATATACCAACTCTGAGATCGCACTACAGTGAGGACAAGGGAAATCTACCTGTCCACACTGTATGCCGATCCCCGTTCAGAATTTCAAAGTTTTAAAACTTCGAACATATGGTCTTCGGTCATATGGGTTTCAAAGTTTTAAGATTCAAAATTCTGAAAGGGACCCATATATATATATATATATATATATATATATATATATATATATATATATATATATACATATATACATGCATACACACACACACACAGAGGGAGAGAAAGATTGCTTCTGATATTTTTTGTAAAATAGTTATTCTGCCAAATAACAATACCTTTATGTCACATATTCTTTCTTTTTTTTTTTTGCTAAAATTTACTTCTTTTGTTCAGTGTACTCACAATGGCCATCACAGTAAAACTCCTGCAGTCATATTTTTCTCCTTGTTGTGGGTATCTCTGGACAGCGAGATTGCAGTTGGGGATTATGGGCATCATCCAGCAGAGATGCTGTGGATATGTAAATATTTATTGTTAATTAACTTCACATAAATATATTCAGTGATTGAACAGCACTGACACACTGTTTATGGACAGAAATTAAATGTAATGTGCAGTAAAAAGGTGTCATGGTATTTTGTTGCCACAGCCTTATTTACTATATATTATTAACCTAATTCTATGCTTCATTGAAAAAAAAGGATCTTCTGACTATTGAAATGGTTGCCAGTTGAAGCTTCATCAATAAATCCATTTGTAGATAATTTCAAGAGCTGAAATACTTATCCTTTCATATATGTTTCTGTTATGTCAGGAATCTCTCACCCCTCCCACCCCACCTCCCAGCAATAGGCAAGACAGTTTCAGCCTCTGACACCATTTTCTCTGCGATGTGTTTCTACAGTGTGAGGGCCAAACAATTTTATTGATTTATTGATTTATCATTGTTCGTTTGCTTACTGAAATTTAGTAAGCTAAATGTTGTGCAGCTTTATATGATTTATGCATTTAAATACACAGTGTAGTATTAATGAAAATCAAACTTTATCTGTTGAAGTGATTGTACATTTGCAGCATCTTATGGCCACTGTTTCACTAACAAGCTTGCTTCCTTGCCAGGAGTGACTGCCCACTGAAGTTAGAGTGGAAATAAATAGTAGTTTCCAGAAATAAAATTCATAACAGAAGAAAAAAATATTGCCATCAGTCTGGGCTCCTACTTTTTAGCAGGCTATTCCTGAAGAATGCTTTACTCTTTTGTAATGCTGAATGTCCATTATAAATGTGTTGCTTTATTAGTCCACTTTGTGAATAATGTCTTGTTGCCACTTGGAGCAGCATATACATTTTCCTCTGTAGCCCTAAATTGTTCTATACCCAGAAGCAGGTAGAAATTATAATTACTTTAAGACATAGAGCTTCATCTTGCACTGCTTTCAGGGGGGTAATACATGCAAATGATTGTCCCATGATGTACAGACTACTGACCATACGTTTTTACTGCAGGGGTCAGTAATATATGACACTTTGTGACTCACTGCATTCAGGGCAATGCCTGCAAGAGAGGAACTAAAAACTAGAACCAGCATATAATCTCACTGGTAAAATACATTTATGATATTTTGCTGATGTCAGCAGTTTTATTCTGTTTTCCATGTTTTATGTTTTGTGATTTCTGTGACTTATAAATGTTTAAGTCCTAGAACCTAAAGAATACTATCCCTATAAAAAGTAATTTGTGCTGAAAGGTTTGCCATTTTATACCTGTCTCATAACATCTATGGTTTCAGCGATACCGATATTTGTTTGAAAAAGGCTTAAGCTCCACCCATTGGAAGTTACAGCGCAAACTTCCTGAACTCTTTTGGAGTAAAAGATTTAATGACCTATATAATTGTCATATTTTTGACAAACTTTCAGTGTTATTTGACACTTGTTTAATTGCTAGTGAAATATCGATTTTGTCTTTTAGTAGCATTTCCTGTTTGACCTCAGAAAAGTCTTGATCATCCATTCAGATCTCCCACAGTTATCTTCCAGATGTTATCATTTGATTTCTTATTTACTTTCTCATCTTACCAAAATGATTTAATTTGTTCTATCTTTTTAATGGGATATACAAATTCCATATACTATATTTAATATCATTATCACTTATTACACTGTTCTTTTTTCTTTCCCTATGTTGGATTGGTTAGTCCCACTAGGCTGATGGCCTATTTTCCAGGGAGACCCTAGGTAGCTTTTATACTACTAGGTTAATTTGGCTAGGCCACTATGGAAAGTTACCTTACTCTTCTCAATAGGTGTCATGTGATCTTTTACATTCACTTGAGCTGCTCCCAAATCAAGCAGATGGGAACTAGGTTTAATATCTCTTCCAAAGGAGGACAAATTCAGGAATGCAACACCCCCTTTATCCTGCACTGCAGTGTTAATAATCCAGCTACCTGGTGTGGGAATTGAACTCAAAGCCTTCTGCACCAAAGGCGGGTGTGCTGCCCGTTCCACTGCTGACACTGCTAAAATATACATGAGTATTGTTCACACAACCCAGATGAGGTTATACATAAATATATTACTCACAAAATAATTATAAAACTTTGTTTTTAGAAATTATTTGAACTGATAACATATGTCAGTTGGTAATGAAGATCTGTATAATAGGAAATATATAACCATGACTATCTATGTAGGCTATGTTAGCATTCTTATTAAAATATTTATACCCGTAAATCTGCCCTCCCCCTTCCTTTGCTGACAACAGAACATAAAAGGAAGTAGACACAGTTTGGGGTTTTCTATCATTTTTATGGAAGAATTCTAATTAAGCAACATCAGGGTGACATTTGACATTACAAATGGTTTTAAAGGAGTATTTTAAGCAAATGTAATTATGCAGCTTTTTATTAATTTTTTTTTTTTTTTTTTTTTTTTTTTTTTAGTAATAGTAATAAAATTACTAAGGGTGCATATGTTAGTTTACCACTATCTCTTTCTCACACACACACACAGACACAAACTATACAAGTGCAAGCACTCACATACATAGAACATTATAATTATTTTACTTTAATCCTTGCTTATCTGCTTGAGTTGCCCATATTCAAGATGTCTAGTAGCCTAATGCTTCTAACTTTGGGCTGAGTAGAGGATTATGCATCACCAATATTACATATAATGAATGCCCTATAGCACCTATCTCTCATGTGATTATTCTTAACATGTTAAGGGTATCATATGATAAATTATGCAATCTTTCCCTAAGATGGCCTGTCCTATGCTAGATAACGATAATCTTTGCAAACTTATCTATATCCCTTCCTTCTCCCATTCTGTCTCTTTCTTACATGAAACAAGCACACATGCTTCCCATGACACATCAGCCTTATTGCTGAACATCTCTTCCGTGTCAACCCTCCTCCCCAATCTTTCTTAGCTCTCTTACTAGACCAGGACATAAGGACAAAGTGTACATTTTCTAAACTGCGTCTCCATTTTTTTAAGTTTTGTTCCTGTTAGCTACACACTATCTGACAGCTGTAGAGTAACACCTGTGCAACATTTATTACTGATAAGAACAAATACCATACTATTTCCTTATTCTGTTGGTATCGTCTTTGTACCTCACTTCACTGCTCATCATTGAAATTTATCACTTCTTTTACCACATATTGTTTTTTTAATTCTATCCTGGATATATAAGTTCTAGCCTCACATAAATGCTAGCAAGTCATGCCACTCTCCTTAACACTAACCTATTTGTAAGTACAAATTCCAGTCTGATCAGGCAGTTGTTACTGGAAACAAAAATCATTGAGAACCAAAGCAAGAGAAACACTGAAACCATACACCAGAAAACAGAACTTTATTAAATGAATTAAGTGCTTTTGGCTTTTGAGATTCATAGAGACTTCATCAGAATCTAAAAAAAATTCAAAACCAATAATCACTTTATATACAAATCAAACCTAAACACATGACCAGTACAATAACCAGGCTTTCAACAGGTATATATATATATATATATATATATATATATGTATACATACACACACACACACACACACACACACACACACACACACACACACACACACACACACACATGACCATTAAAATAACTAGGCTTTCAACAGATACATATTCGTATATATATATATATATATATATATATATATATATATATATATATATATATATATATATATATATATATATATATATATATGTATAGGTTCATAGGTTCATAGGTTCATACTAGGCTATCTGCCTTAGGGCATTTATAAGCCTAGCCAGAATGTGTTTGGCTTTCGCCACCCATTTTAAATTTATTTTGCTATGCCCTTTTTCGAGGTTAGTATACTGTGCCTCTGTCTAACAGTGACACAGAAGTGATACCCGGGGTAAACCTACGATCGCCCATCCACTCATCAAGATTCCTCTTGAAGAGAGTCAATGAGGGACTCTGCCTAACCTGGACTGGGATTTTATTCCAAAGTGAAGGGAGCCTCTGGGTTATGAAACTGTCCCTCCAGTATGTCCTATTTATTTTAGTGCTGAGGTTCAAGTCTCTCGAGCGCGTAGCTCGATGGGATTTGGATTTTCTGTGGTGCAGCATGTCCATTAATTCCGGGTTTGATATGGCTTTATAAGTCAGGCACAGATCGCCTCTGAACATGCGGTATGCCACTGAGTAGAGCTGGAGTTTCTTTAACCGGGCAGCATATGGCATCTGTTTGAACCCTTTGATCCTCTTGGTGAGGTACTTTTGGGGTCTTTCCAGTTGCTGCAAGTGTCTGGTAAGGTACATCCCAAAAGGGGCATTGTACTCAATTATGGGCCTGATGAGGGATGAGTAAAGAGGCACGATGACGTCCCCTGATCTAGATGTGAATCCCTTCATGATTAGGTGGGCTATATAAAATGTTTTTCTAACCACTTTAGCCATGTGGTTGTCAAATGAGAGATTGCTATCAACTTGGGTCCCCAGGTCCCTAATTACTTCTTCTGTACTTAATGGATTACCACCTATGTGGTAATTTGTGGGCACTTTGTTTTTGCCAAAGGGGATGACTATACACTTTTTGGCATTTAGCTTGTGGCCATGGCTCTGGCACCAGTTGTCTGTTTCTATGAGGCCCTTTTGGAGGATGCTTGTGTCAGCTGGAGAGTCGATTATGGCGCCCAGTTTGCAGTCATCTGCGAACTTGGTCAGCCACAGTCCTTCCATGTTGGCCTGTACCTCCGAGAAATATATACCGAACAAGAGAGGTCCCAGGACTGAGCCTTGTGGGACACCACTTGTAACTGCTTTGGAGTCTGACATGGCTCCAGCAATTCTAACCATGTGGGTTCTGTCCTTGAGCCAATTTGCAATCCATCTAGTAACATAGGGGTTTACATTTAAGCTGGTGAGCTTATCTATAATGCCCGAGTGGGGTATTGTATTGAAGGCTTTTGCGAGGTCCAGGTAGGCTGTGTGGACCACCTTCCCCTCGTCAATGGCCTTGGTGACTGTTTCAAAGAAATCAACCAGGTTTAAGAGGCAGGATCTGCCCTTAACAAAGCCGAACTGGGTAGGATCCAGTGTTTGTAGGTCCCCAATATCTTTATTTATGAGGTCCATGTGTGTATATATATATATATATATATATATATATATATATATATATATAGATATATAGATATATATGTGTGTGCGTGTGTGTGTGTGTGTATACATCATATATCATTTTAGAATACTTTGTATCTTAAATCAAAAATACTTACAACTACAAAACCATTTAAGGCAAACATAATGAAATATAAATGTTAAAAAACACAAAAAAATGTATCTATAAATACCAAAGTATGTAAAAAAGGTATAAGAAATATTGATGTAATTTTAAATAAAAACAACACTTAAACCCGTGTCCATTACCTGAAAGTAATGTATACTGATACCTGTTTGCAATTTGTCAGATCTCTGTTTTAACTTGCTCTTTAAAGAAGTATGGTAATTTAATCCAGAGGAGTGTCTGGCATCCTACTTCAGTTTCCACAACAATTCCCTTTACTCCAGTCTATCGCACCTCCTATTTTGATAACCTTATACATTTTTTTATAAAGTAAAAAAAAAACATGCTTAAAGTGACACATCTCATGGCATGTCTATATAAAGCATTGTTATAATACTTGTTCTTGATGTCATAACAACACTCACATATTGTACTTTACAGTTTCCTTTCAGTTTTCCCCACATTAAAACTGCCAGATGTCAAACATTTTGCAAGGCAGACTGCTCTATTTGTCTCACACTTGTACCTACCCTTGCATCCAACAGACCTGTCATAACCCAATGCCTTTACATATCTTCCCTCATGTTGAAATGTACAATATTTACAATTCCCGTACTTGAACATAAGTGCAATTCCATTTACTTCTCTAACTTTCTTTTCCAAAATGTCTTTAATTTGTTACCCCATTTTAAATACAATGATAGGTTCAGTGCCTATTTTTGGCTTTATTTCATCATCAAGAGCTAAATTTCAATTTCTTTTGTTTGCTGCTTTGATTTTACAATCTTGATGTGTGTTCGGTAACATCTTGGCCTTGAACCTATTAATATCATATTATTTAACATTGTTAGGTAGATAACTTTTTTATTACCTAAAACAGGTGGAAAATGAGTATGTCAGATCCCTACAACTTCTTCAAAAACTTTGTTTAACTGATTGGTTAAACTTTATCCAAAAACATATCTATCAATTTCGCAGACTTGTTACAAATGATGATAACATTATTAATAAGTGTCAACAAGCATATCAATTGTCCTTTAACAATATTATATTTTTGGTAATATTGATGGCTGATTGTAAAATAGAGGTAGTAGTTTGAAAATGTACCTTCCTGATCATGTTTGAGAAGCAATATTTCTTAGTTTTCATAATCAAAACATCTAAAAAAAGTTGATCTTATTGAAGAAGTATGTTATAGTAAATTTTAAAAAGGAAGTGGGATTTGTTATGAATTCCATAAAGTCATGACTATATAAATTCTCTTTAAATCATCTGGATTCAGATATAAATTTTGTTTCCTATCTTGGTTTCATTCTTGCTAATCTACTTATTCAAGGGAGCCAGGAAACTCCTAACGAATAACCAGTCTGTATGTAACTGTTTATATACGATCATTAAACTCTAATAATTGCGTTACTGGCCATTGTCTGAATATATTGTTATAAGGTTCAGGAGGAACATGTTCTTCCTTTAATAATCCCATACTGACCTTATACTCAGTCATATTGCTTCCAAATATAAATCGTTACCCCAACCATATCCTCATCTGTAAAGCATCTGGATACACAAGAGAAAAGGAATAATGTAAAGAGAGCAGAGAGTCTTGGAAAGCAGCATTTTGTAAGAAGAGTTTTTGCTCACACCATAATGAGAATATAGAACTATTGAGTAAGAAGTTACAGAACTTATTTGATCCAAGCATAACTTGTTTGCCTTGTCTTCTAACCTGAACATGCAACATGGTGCCTGAGTTATGTGAACCACAATACAGATTTTCAAAATGGACAACATTTCTTAAAGTCACTTAAGTGAAAACTTATGTCCATAAAGCCACTGACCTAAACAAAGCATTGGAGGTATGTGAGAACAAAAAATGAAGGTTCTTTATGGTGCAATCAAAAGAACATGAGATTTCCAAAGAAAAAAACAGACAAACAAAAACATCACTTGAGACATTAGGGCACCACAAGCCATGACATTTTCACCTGTCCTTATTCAAACTGCCAGGGGACCAACAAGTACAATGAGGACTGGGGACAGCAGATGTCTCCGTATGGTCCCCTGTTTTTTTGATAAAGTTGATAAAAACAGATAGCCATTTTCATTACTCTAACAGCTAAGCTGTACGATTATTTAAGTGAATCTATAAAAGCCCAGGGTAGCCTAAATACTCTAATATCTAAAATGACTATGGCAATTGTATTATGTTAATTTCTTCTCTGTATCAAGTACCACTGCTGGTGGGGTTGAAATAAAAACAAGTTAATCTACTCCATAGTCAGGATTTTTAAAAAAATCCCAAAAACTAGATGCTATTTAAAGGACTTCCTGAAAGGCTTCAGATTCATAAGACTGATGCTAGGAAGCTCTTGAGTTTCAAACCCTGTGTGCCAGGGTTTTCTTACCAGGTGACTCAGGATAAATGCTTGAAATCATAAGATGCTTCAGTCTTACAGCTGGAGGCTGTCATGGACAGACATAGAGAATGAGCAGTCCCTTTATGTTTGTGGGGTACAGGTCATATAGTGCTCTCTAAGTGAGCAGTGAAACCATAAAGCAGGCCCTGGCTGCCAGCAAAAGCCTGCATAGATTTTAAAGCTGTGGGATGTTGGTGATGTACATATTTCTCAACCTCTTAGAGCAAGAAATCTGGACAAAGCCACAAATATTCGGGGGGGGGGGGCAAAGGCCCCAAACTAGGGATGCTTTTTAAATAGTGTTCTTACAAACTTAAAGTTGATAGACTAACAGGTTTTGCATTAACATGAATTTTCTGAAGGATATGAAGTCTAAAACTAAAATGTCTGCCATTATTTTCTGACTTCAGTCCTCAGTGATTTGTCAGAAAAATCACAATTTTATGAGAAGGAAGCCAAAAATATGAGGCACAAAATCTGAACATTCTGTGAAAATCTGGACAGATGGGAGGTATGTGAACTGCACTATAGATGAATTTTAAGATGATGAAGCTGGATCCTGCTGCCAGTAAACACCAGAGCAGATCCCTTGATAAGTGAGGTGTAGGTCATATAGTGCACTGAAGAAAAGCAATGTGATTATAAACCTCATCATGATTGCCAGTGAAAGCCAATGCAAATCTTCTAGGAGCAATGTAATATGAATGTAACATGAATGCAACAGGAACATAATTTAAAATTTTGAGCTACAGAGCTCTCTAACTGCTGCAAGCAACAAAGATATGTGTCCCTGAGTCAGTGTTCTGAACAATATAGTAATGCACCTTGGTAGGGGCAAATCCATGGCTGTCTTTTGAGATATGATTTAGGGGGTAAGATACCTTATCCTAGAGATTATCACATGATGAAAACTCAGCTTTGTAACCGCTAATACCTCATCTTATAATGTCGCCTTTCCAGTAAAAGTCCTAGATTTTAGGTGACAAAATGCAAATGGCCAGAGCATTGCCTACTTGAAAATAATATGATATAGGAATGGATCCTTTGCACATCTGTGAGTCACATGCATCAGCTTTCATTCTGATGTTGAGCAGTTTATCTGAAGTGGACTGTTTACGACTGTCATATAAAAAGTCCTCAAAAGTGGAACAACTCAATATTCTGTCCTGTACAAAGGAGAGGCAAAGCTGGATATCATCATCAGCATTTTATAAATCTTCCTAAAACTGGTATTTCCCAATTTGACCATTTATACCACAGATGAAAATGAAGTTAAATCAAACCTCAGAGTATTAAAACTTAGATAATGCTGCCAAGAAGATCTACCTGAAACATTTCATGTAGTGTGTCTTGAAAGTTAGGAGACAAACCATTAGAGGACAACAAATGTAAGACTGCAGTAAGGATTCTAAGACCAATGTGTCAAAAACTGCTGTGAGATCAAGGAGGGTAAGGTAGAATATTGCTTTTGATGCCTTGCCACATGAGGTCATTTACTGCCCACAAAAGGGACATCTCATTACTAAGTCTTGTTCTAAAGGGAACTGACAGCATTTTAAGAGGCAATGACAGGTTAGACTGGAATGCAGCTAAACATAAACCACTTTCTCTAAAAATGAAAAGTTTTAGAAATGGTTGTAATCTTCAGTTTTGCGTTGCTCTCTATTTTGCCTTCATGAGGAGAGCAGGAGTGATTAGTGCTGCCTCATAGCAGCTTGAAATATCTATCCAAAAGGAATGCCCTACAATCTAGAAAATATGAGAACACGGTTATTCTTATTATATTGTAATCAGTCTAGTAGGTGTTAAGTACATGGAATATGTGGTAAGGCATAGAAATGAAAGCAGTTTCATAGTCTCATCATATTTAACATATGTAAAGGGCAAACATTAAAAGTCAGAAACATCCATGCTGACATCAGTGCCATGCTCAGTGGATGTTTGTTTATGACATATTCATCCAAATATGACAACAGAATATTCAAAGAACTGAGCAGTGCTCCAGCATTATAAGTAAGCAAAGGTATCCAAGGCATCAGACAGGACAGACTGGATGAACTGCCAGTGGTCCATAAGAGCTTTGCTGGTTAATCTGTTGAAGCTGAGAGCTTTACTACTAAGCTGCCATTCTGTGAGCTCCTTTATGGATAAAATGAGTAGGGGGGGGGTCAGCCAAAAATTACTTTGTCATGTAGTAAATGCATCTTTCTCCACATTTATTCCAGCATTCATCCTAGCCCCCTTAAAGCATTAAGATCTTTATCATGCTCTCTTTCGTGAGACCTAAAGGATGTATGCATTTCCTAAATGGAAAAAGATACGAGAGGCCACTTGTGATGGCTGTATAAGTGAATGGTCCAAGTTGCCAAGGACCATCTTCAGTGCTTTCCAAAAGGAAATGATTAAGCCTAAGGAAGAATATAAGGGCACATGGCCAGAGAGGGAAGTTAATACACATGTATTTGTGCCACACACATGCTGTATCATTCTGTATAGCAGATAAAATATGTTGTCTTTGTACTTAGTACCACCACCATTTTATCTAGCTTTCCAGTTTTTTACAATATGCTTCTTAAAGGCTTTCTTCCATTAAGAAAAAAAAATATTTGTACATTTTCCATTTAACAAAATGGGCAATTTCATAACTAGCATTAGAGATGATGGCTAATTGAAAGAAAGAACAAAAAAGTTGCAAAAAGTCCTGATGTCATTGTGAAAAGAGCAGATGAGATGATGGAAAAGAAAGCACTGATCTGGAATTTGATAGTCCACCTCATCAAACAAAAGGACTGATGCAGTAGACTTTCAATAATTTAATCAACTAAACTTTCCTTGGCTGCAAGCCTCTTTCCTTTACTCATGGTGTGTTGCCATTTAGTTTGCTCTCTAGATCGTTTTTACCCATCGAGAATTTTGTATTGGAAAAATGATCCATAGCTTCATAGTGTTTGATGTCTGGATTTCAATGGACCTTTTTTATTTTTTTAATTTGATATTTCTTTTGACACACTTATGTTTTCAGTCAATGAAGTAAGTCAGGGATAATTCTGTCTTTTTAGGCAGTTTGTTTTTTTTAAGACCCCCCCCCCCCGGTCTCAGCGTCTTTTTATTGTCAGTTCCCACAGATCCTGGGAACTATCGCCCTATTAGCCTGACGAGCCTGGTCTGCAAGGCCATGGAACGTATCATCATGGAACTCATAAACAAAGACATTGGTAACCTCCAAACTCTGGACCCCACCCAGTTTGGGTTTGTGAAAGGCAGATCATGCCTTCTGAATCTGATTGACTTCTTTGAGGCAGTCACCAAAGCCGTAGATGAGGGTAATGTGGTTCATACAGTCTATCTTGACCTCGCCAAGGCTTTTGACACCATCCCCCATTCTGGAATTATAGCTAAACACACTAAACTAAGTATAAATCCCTACGTCACAAGATGGGTTGCCAACTGGCTCACTGACAGAACCCACACTGTAAATGTTGCAGATTCCAAATCTGAATTCAAACCAGTGACAAGTGGAGTACCACAGGGTTCAGTCCTGGGGCCTCTCTTGTTTGGTATCTACTTCTCTGAAGTACAGGCTAACACAGAAGGCCTCTGGCTAACAAAGTTCGCAGATGACTGCAAGCTAGGAGCCATAGTCGAGTGCCCAAATGATGTGGACATCCTACAGAAGGGCCTCACTGAGACAGATGCCTGGTGTCAGAGGCATGGCCTCAAGCTCAATGCCAAAAAGTGCATTGTCATCCCCTTTGGCAAAAACTCTGTACCCATGAACTACCACATAAACGGCAGTCTACTTAATGCCGAAGGTGTGATAAGAGACCTTGAGACCCAGGTGGACAGTAGTCTCTCCTTTGATAATCACATTGCCACAGTAGTCAGGAAATCCTTCTATGTGGCACGCCTCATCAGAAAAGGGTTCTCATCCAGGAAAAAAGAGTTCATTGTTCCCCTCTATTTGGCACTCATTAAACCCATTATAGAGTGCAATGCCCCTTTTGGAATGTATCTCACAAGACATCTGCAGCAGCTGGAAAGGCCACAGAAGTACCTCACAAAGAGGATTACTGGTCTCAAACAGATGCCCTACACTGACCATCTCAAAAAACTCCAGCTTTACACTGTAGCATATCACCTACACCAAGGAGATCTCTGCCTAATACATAAAGCCATGTTAAACCCAGAGCTGTTGGATATGCTACACCTAAAGAAATCCCTCCGAGCTACACGCTCTAGGGACCTAAACCTTGTCACCACAATAAACAGGACATGCTGGAGGGACAGATTCCTGTCCCAGAGATTTCCTATATTCTAGAACAAGCTACCCATCTATGTCAAGCAAAGTTCCTCATTAGCACTCTTCAAGAAAAATCTTGATGAGTGGATGGGAAATAGGAAATACACCCCGGGGATCACTTCTGTGGCTCTGCTCAACAGGGGCACAGGAAATTAACTTTCTTGGGTGGCGTAAACTAGGGAACCTTGTTGGCTAGGCTTACTTAGACTATTGAGCTGATAGCCTAGTACCTACCTATGAACCTTAGTCATTACATCTGTAATTAGATGTTATTTGCTTTGCTGCTAAATTTCTCACTGTAGTTAAAAACATTTTTTTCCTTCTTTATTTTTCAACTACTTGCTTCTTGTTGCTGGTTCTTGATCTGGCATATTCAAGAAGTGTACTTTTCCTGAATGGTTGAGAAATTGTATTGTAAAATTCGTTCACTTTTGTTTTATTTTGTCATGGCTGTTAACATTTTTCTGCTAATGTTTTCTGATTTACTGATATGAGTACTTCTCCTTGCAAAGGACAGACAAGAATTTAGCAAGTGCAAGTTGAGATGGCCATGATGGTTTCTTAACCTAGTAAATTTCATAAAAAGTTGGATTTCTGGAATATGAGAAGAATACTGCAGCGTGGGGACAAAGGGCAATAAGTAAGGGTATGAATGAACCGACATAAAATTGAGAGTGAAAAACTGGCATACTACTGAGAATTATATGGATCTGCAATGGATCTGCAATGGAGTGAGGAAAGGTGAGAGAAGATTATAATTGCAAGTTCTGATTCTGAGTTCTGTCCTCTATTAATAGGATAAGTAATATATTAGGGTATATGATTTAGGGCTAAACACTTGAATAATTTAGTGCACCATGCATGAGGATTGCACATTGTACTGTACAAGAAATGGGGAATAAAGCAGTTTGAAAAATGTGGATGTAAAATCCTTTTAAAAGTTAGGCATATGTTATGTCAGGGATTTAGAAACATGCAATGCATTGTGCTGTGCAATTCTGTGCAACAAGCAACCATGCACAGAGTGTGCGCAATGAGCATGAAGGGTGGAAACTGTGCAAATTAGTTGCTTGCAGCGTATGGTAAACCAAACAAAATGAGCTGTAGGAAACACAAAAACAAGGCTGACGGTGTAGGATAAAATGTAATAAAGTAAGCACACGCTTTCGGAGGGCTCAATGGCACTCCTTCTTCAGACAAAAAGGTTAAAAATTTTTAACTAACAAACACATTTATATGAGAATTAATTATGCTAATTAAATACTTTCAAACTAGCAAATCACATAACCCCATTAAAGGGGGATATATTCATACTACTGACACCAACAATCAAACTAAATACTTTCATCTTAAAAGATATGTAGTGTAAAAATCTTAGATCTTTATACACCATAAATAAAACCTAACACAAAAGGAAAAATGTAACCTTAAATGATTGAAAATCCGAATAGACTTCACATTGAACCTATAAACTTAAAAACAACCCACCCGTATTATCTTTTCAGCGAGAAGTTCTTTAAAATACAACTAATAGACACATAATCGTTTAATCCCGGGTACATGTAATGTAATGGGGTTATGTGATTTGCTAGTTTGAAAGTATTTAATTAGCATAATTAATTCGCATATAAATGTGTTTGTTAGTTAAACATTTTTAGCCTTTTTGTCTGAAGAAGGAGTGCCATTGAGCCCTCCAAAAGCGTGTGCTTACTTTATTAAATTTTATCCTACACCGTCAGCCTTGGATTTGTGATTCTTACAGCTCATTTTGTTTGGTTTACCTGGTTTGTTGTTTCGTTTGTTTAGTGCTTTTTGGTTTACTTTGCTTGCAGTGTACGCTAATACCAGTATGATAATGTGGTAATAATCAGCATTATTTAAATGACTAACTCACTGTATGAAAATGGGAAAAAAATATAGCTGAGCAAATCAGAAACATATTAAATCTGCTGCTACAGGTGCTACCTGCAGGGAATTTGACTGAAGGGACATTTTAAGCCTAGCCAATAATTTGAGGACAAGAATCAGAACCTGTACCTTATGTCTATGAGTCCAAGACCTTAACCAATATGCCAAACCCAGCCCATCTCACTTCAAGCTGCTTGACCCTAGGTAACATTCCCATTTAATTAGTTCACTTGTCTTGCTTGCAATTCTTACTGCAGCAATAGGTTACAAATGTCCCCAGTACATTAAAACCTCACATTTCTTGTAACTTCTGCAAACATGTATCTACTGAAATTAAGGGTCAGGGAAAGGTAAGCTTACTTCACAAAACAAGAAGTTGATTTCCTGTCAGCAAATTTCTTAAGCTGCCGCCAAGTTCATTTAGGTTGCTTGCTGTAGTCTTGCACAGAACAGAGAGTCTCTGCAGAGCCACAGAGGGTATAACATGTAGATTCAAGCCTCTGTGCATGGCAATTATGCAAATGAGGATCAGACACACATGTTTCTGATTCCCTCTGTCTACACATTGTGGTTTTCACTATATTTGCACTTGGAGGCTCTCTTACTCTTGTAAAATTGCATGCTCACCTGGAAAGTGCACTTTCACTGCATGTGTAGGTCAAACATAGAGACAGAGAAATCATACAATAAATATATATATATATATATATATATATATATATATATATATATATATATATATATATCACATATGCAGCTCATGGAGCTGAAAAAGAGCACATGTGATCTCAACATTAAAGCTCATGCAGGTAGTGTATAGGTGTTATGCCGTTTTTTTCTAACTTTACACCACCCTGACATGCCAACATTGAGAGCTCTATTCTTTCTGCATCCTGCCAAAGGCTACACTTCTGAGATGCATTATGTTGTACACCAACTAAAAAAATATAAAATGGACATGATCATAAGATACAAAACATTCTGTGGATTGAGACCTAGAACATGGCTATAGCTTCTAATTGCACTGTGTCTGTCAAGGCACTCCAGTGGTACAGTAAGTAATCAAATATCTTAATATATTTACTGCCTGCAGACCCCTATGAGGGTCCACAGTACAAGGTTAATGGCTGGCACTGCCTTGCCAGGGCTGTCAATGATGCCACTGGCATGCCTCACTCTGGTTAGCAGTGCAGGCACCACTACAGTGACCTGCAGGTGAGCACTATCCTAGCCTTCTGAGCTGGTGAGAAGAAGGGGTAGGAATAAGGACAGTTGTGATGCATTGTAAATACCTCTGTCTTGTCTGGACAGATAATTGGTTTCCTTATTAGTACATAGTAGCTTGAAGACTTGTAATGAACAAGCATTATTTTTTCTCTGCTGCTCAGAAGGCTATAGAGGAGAACCATCTCCAATAATGGAAAAGGATGGAAAGTGTGCAGGGTGCATATGTTTTTACTTTTGTTATTTAAATATTCTTTCTTTAGAAACTTTTATAAATATTGCATTAGTTCTGTGGCAGTTGTATGATAGCAGTCACCCCAACTGTAATAAGTGTGTTTAGCAGTCACCCCAACTGTAATAGGTGTGTTTATATATACATGTATAGGTATTGGCAATGAAGTTTGTATACTTTTTTGAGCATGTCTGAACACTTATTCAGGTAGCATGTGTTTGATCTTTCGAGCCATAGTCTTGTACCAGTGGAAGTATTACAGTAAATGATAGGAACAGAAAGGCTAATGGTCATAGTGATTCTGAATGACTTGCAGCACTTTATAGGCAAACTATCACTCCAAAACATAAGTATAACAGGTGCAAATTAATACAATGTCAGAAGGATTCCCTATGACCACCTTGATGGAATAGCATATCACAACATAGCACCCTTTATATGTCAGACAGCTGTACTGCTCATATTTTATTATTTTTTTACTTCTGTACTTGTAATTCATATGATGTCATTATTCATAACTTGTTCTTTGACAGTTCACACATTGCTTTTATAAAAATCCATTTTTTCTTCCCCTCTCTTCCTTTGTCATAATCCTGTATTTTTAAATTATCTTATGTTTGCCATATTATTTATCTCCCTTTATTATGTAGTTATGTGCAGCAGCTGCTATGGATGTGCCATTTGCTATGTCTGGATCAAACCCACCCTCCCCCCAGTGAGCCCAACCAGCCTTTGAATCTTCGTAGTCTTCATCTAAGGCTACCTACCAGTGGCTGCAATGAGGATGGGTAAAGTTCCCACCTGTCCTTCCTCTGATTTTGCTTCACCAGCTGGGACTGCCACCATTCCTACTGGTGGGTCTGCCAGGGGTAGTGACTATGTCACCTGCAGGGTGCTAGCAGATATGGATGAAGATCTGACAGATCAGCAGCTGAATGCACTTATCAGCCGCCTATAAAAAAATCCTCTTTTCAGTAATAGACTTTGGTCCCTGCCTGGACCTACCAGCAATGCCTCAGGCAGGGCCTAGTGCCAAGGGTGAACAGGATACTATCTCACCCCTCCTGGTAATCACATAGGCAAGGAGGTATTGCAGACCATATCTGCCTTGTTTCTTCCATCCCAGGGCAGCCCTCTCTTTAATGTGTTTACCTTCACCTGCTTGTTATCCAGTGTTCTCCATCACCAGTTTCTTTCCTTTGTAATCACATCTCTAACATCTACATCCTAGCCATCTGTCATGTGTAAGAACATCCACTGTCAGTCTTTGGTCTCGGTTGTATGTTTGCCTTTACTACTTACACTCAGCTTCTTACCATACCTTCACCTTATGTTCTATCTTTCCACTGTTTCCCTCTTGAAAAGAAAATAAATACGGACACCTACCCAACAAAAAAGTTACCCTTTTTTCCACCCACCCCCATTCTTATCTTAACTGTTTTTATTGTGCATTTTCCTCTGCTTGCTATCTCCTTCTTCTTACTGTTCCAAACTACTATTTACCCCTCTTAAAATGCTCAAAATAGATTTCTGCAGTATAATGACCCTTTTAAAGTAGAAGGACACTTTTCACGTATTGTCTCATCTTATTGTATGTGAATGCATAGAGGCATTCACATCCTTCAAGTTCAGCACTTTTTTTTTTCTTTTATCATCTGATTCGATAGCAACTACTGTGGCTTTCTTTTCCTCCCACACTGCAGGTTCTGCTCTGGGCATGAACAGAATTTATACTTAGCTATGGCTTGAGCACAGAGTTTTCATTTTGGAAAATTGTAATGAGCTCTGTGCCAAATGGTGCCTGGATAAGAACCTGTGGGTGGCTTACCACCATCATCACAGAAACCATATTTCTGCATTCCAGCCTATGTCTTATTTGTTTGGGAAAAGACATTTCAAAGAAAATGAGACTTGCAAATCTTTAAATCCTCAGACTATTAGAGATAGATGAAATAAATGATTTCTGAAAGGTTTAGTGTAGTTCTGCTTCTACCCCTGAAAGGGCGTAGACATTTGACATCACTCCTACTGTGGCACCATTCCCTGTATGGGATGTCCTTCAGATGTACAAAAAACACAAAAAGACAAAAAGGGAAAGAGGGAGATAAACTAAAAAGCACAAAATATTGAGCACAGGAAGCTCAGGGTATAAGATATTTCTACGCCCATTACTACTGCTTCTGCTGCTTATGTTCTAAAGCTGCCATTAACAGTTTTGAGTCTCCTATTGTTAAATTCATTGTACAAGAGAGTCATCAGATTCTGAGGCATACCTTTTAACTGTCGACATTTTTGCAGAATGTCCAGATTTTTGCTTCATATCTTAGGTCTGTTCCTCATAGAATTTGTACTTTTCTGGATTTTTGTGACAATTCAGTAAGGATTGAATTCACTAAATAATGACAGGCCTTCAGACTTCATATCCTTCAGAAAATGCACGGTGACCCAATACCTTTTATTCTAGCAACCTTCTAAGTTTCTAAGAACAATATTTAAAATGTGTCCCTATTTTTGAGACTTTGTCCCTCCATTATTTTTGCCTTTGTCGAGATTTTTTTGTGCTAACAGGTTGAAAAATATGTTCTGAGGTCAGAAAGTTCTTTCCCTACAAACCATCTTCTAGTATAGTTGTTAAGTTCTTTAAAAGTCATTCAGTTACAACTGACTTAGATTGCAACAAAATGATAAAGGTCTTTCTGTAGGTTCAGCAGGAAATGTTTTTTGTCTTGCCCACTCAGGTACTAGGAGAACAGAGCTGTTTCTTCTTTACATTCTTTTTCTACTTATCCTTCCCTGTTCTCCTTGCATGCCCAATTTTTGACACTAGTTTCTATAATGGTGGTCATGAACATTCAGTTTCACTGTTTGATGTAGACAGATGTATCTGTATAACTGCAGTCTTAGTGGCAGGAATAAAACCTTTGAGGGTGATCCATTCAGTGATGACTTTGTAGTCCTTGTCAATGCACATTGTTGACTTTGGGATTTATTGCGAATCAGGGTTCTGGGGTCTGCCATGCTGGGTCATTTTCATTGCCAGTCTTCATAGGTTTATAGGTTCATAGGTAGGTACTAAGCTATCGGCCTTGGGGGCCTATATAAGCCTAGCCAAAAAGGTTCTCTGACTTTCACCACTCAAGAAAATTATTTTCTTGTGCCCCGGTCAAGCAGTGCCGCAGGAGTGATCCCCGGGGTGAATTTTCCATTTCCCATCCAGTTGTCAAGATTCTTTTTAAAGAGGGCCAATGAGGAGCTTTGCTTGACATGAGTGGGTAGTTTGTTCCAGAGTATGGGAAGTCTCTGGGACAGGAATCTATCCCTCCAGCATGTTCTGTTTATTGTGGTGACAAGGTTTAGGTCCCTGGAGCATGTAGTTTGGAGAGATTGGGATTTCTTTAATGGAGCATGTCCAACAGCTCTGGGTTTGACATAGCTTTGTGTGTTAGGCAGAGATCATCTCTGATTAGGCGATATGCGATAGAATAGAGCTGGAGTTTTTTGAGACGGTCTGCGTATGGCATCTGTTTGAGGCCAGTAATCCTCTTAGTGAGGTATTTCTGTGGCCTTTCCTATTGTTGTAGGTGTCTTGTGAGATACATGCCAAACAGGGCATTGTACTCTATAATGGCTCTGATGAGGGATGAGTAGAGAGGAACAATGACCTCCTTTTTTTCTAGAGGAGAACCCTTTTGTAATGAAGTGTGCCAAGGAGAAGGATTTCCTGACTAGTGGTGATGTGGTTATCAAAGCAGAGACTGCTGTCCATCTGTGTCCCGAGGTCTCTTATCACACTTTCAGTGTTTAATGAGCTACCACATATGTGGTAGTTCATGGGTACCAAGTTTTTCCCAAAGGGGATGACAGTGCACTTCTTGGCATTCAGCTTGAGGCCATGACTTTGACACCAAGCATCTGTCTCTGTGAGGTCCTTTTGTAGAATGTCTACATCATTACGTGATTCTAGTATGGCTCCCAGTTTGCAGTCATCTGCGAACTTTGTTAGCCTAAGACCTTCTGTGTTGACCTGCTCTTCAGAGAAGTAGATGCTGAACAGGTGAGGACCCAGGACAGAACCCTGTGGTACTCCACTTATCACTGGACTGAAGTCAGACTTGGAGTCAGCTACTTTTACTGTGTGGGTTCTGTCAGTGAGCCAGTTGGCCACCCATCTTGTGACATAGGGTTTTATGCCCAGTTTAGTGAGTTTATCTATAATTCCAGAGTGGGGGATGGTATCAAAAGCCTTGGAAAGGTCAAGATAGGCTGTGTGCACTACCTTGCCCTTGTCTATGGCTCTAGTGACTGTTTCAAAAAGGTAAATCAGGTTTAGTAGACATGAGCTACCTTTTACAAACCAAAACTGAGTGGGGTCCAGGGTTTGGAGGTTACCTGTGTCTTTGTTTATAAGCGCCAATATGATACATTCCATGGCCTTGCAGACCAGGCTTGTCAGGCTAATGGGGCGGTAGTTTCAGGGGTCCATGGTGGCACCTCCTTTGTGGAGTGGGATAACCATCACTGTGCACCATTCAGTAGGCAGATAGCCTGAGGTGAGGTTATGATTGAAGATGGTACTTAGGTGAGGTGCCAGTTCATTCTGTAGTTCAGTATGCAGCCTGGGATGTTGTCTGGTCCCATGGATGCTGTGTTCTTGGCTTTAGAGAGTGCAGTCTTTACTTATTCATCCATAATTAAGGGGCTTTGCATTCTTCCAGTATTAAGATGGACCCTTTGGAGTGTGAGAGGGGGTAGGGGGTAAAGTTAGCACTGAACCTATCTGCCAGGATGTTGGCAATATCAGTTGGTTCTGTATATTTAGTGCCATTGTACTGTAGCTCAGAGTAGATCTGAGTGCTGCCACTGAGATTCTTGACATAGCTGTAGAATGCTTTGTGGTTGTCTTTGGAATCAGTGGCAATTTTATTTTCATAACGGGTTTTGGAGGATTTTATGAGGAATCTCAGCTTTTTGTTGAGGCTGACCAGGGAGTTCCTCCAATCTTGGGATTTTACTCTTTTTTGCAACAGCTTCTTTCTCCTAATATACAGTTTGTTTACGGCAGGGGACCACCAGATTGGCTTCCTTTTTTTGAAGGATAGCGTCTTGGTTCTGTTGGGGATGGCACAATCCATGCACTCGTGTATGTGCTTGTACAGTGCGTTTGTGTAAGATTCAGCAGTCATACCTCTATTTTCCGTCTGCATGGGTGTCATGAAGTTTGCCACCGTGTCTTAAGAAGCATGAAGTTGGCTTTGGATTTGTTTTTGACAGTTGTATCCTTAATGGTAGTGGGGGTTGGGATATTAATGTCTAGGGTGATTAGCTTGGGGTCGGATCTGTCCAGCGAGGAGCTGAATTCTGGTGTGGAACACCAGTTACCCATATCGGTAATGACCAGGTCCAGGATATTGCTGCCCCTGGTGGGGGTGTGGACAAGTTGATCCAAGGCATTGGAATTTATGAATTCCAGAAAACGTTGAGCAAATGAGTTGGTACATGAGTAGTTTTCCCAGTTGATGGTGGGGTAGTTGAAATCGCCCATAATTAAGGTATTTGGTTGTACCTTAATATTTTCCAGTATCTTAGGAAATGAAGAGTGGGAATCTTGGGGCATGGCAGGGGATCTGTAACAAGCTACAACCTGGATTGCAGTCTTGCCCAGTGTTAGTTGAGCACCTAGTCTGGAGGTGTATATATCCTTAATGAATATAGACACGCCTCCACCTTTAGTGTTTCGGTCCAGGTTAGGTGGCCAAAAGGTATGGCATGAATTATAGCCTGGTAATGCAGGGGTGCTCTCTGGAGCCTTGAACCAGGTCTCTGTCACTGCACAGATGGCGATGTTCTCCATTTTAAGGAGTGCCTCGATTGAGTGCATTTTGACGTTTATACTTCTAGCATTGAGTAGCATTACCCTCAGAGTTTGCTTGCTTTTACCTGTTACGGTGGTGAATTTAGCATTTGAACCTTGCCTAAAAAAGGCACTATAGGGATGGCAAGAGCCTTAGTCAGTTTCTGGAATCCCAGGGGTGACAGGTGCAGGCCATCTCTGGCAAAGCATCGTGGTCTGTCGACCATGTCATCCCAGGCAGACAGATACTGGATACTGGACACAACAAGCTTAGCCAATTGTTGAAATCAATCATTTTATCCTTGCACTGTGGTAACTTTACTTATATGGACAAATGTAAGGAATTTAAAAGTAAACTACTTAATTACAGAAACCTTATGCTAGATAATTGGTTTTTAAATGAATGTATTATATGCAACCAGGTACCAAAAGGGTTGCAGATTTTAAAGTTCCCTAATAATATTGAATTTGGCTCTGCCTTTTATAAAGAAATCGTTGACATTTTGAATAATTGTGGGCTTGCACTCATGAGGGCTATTATTAATAACAATGATATCATAGCCAATTTGAAACTGGACATTGATAGATTATGGAACAATGTTCAAAAGTTCAAATGAGAGGAACCACAAGTTAAGAAATATAAAACCTCCAAGTATTTACTGATTCCAGTAGCAAAGAAATGGTTAGCACTTTCATTTGAACAAGTTTCAAACTTCATCAGCTGGTGAAGTTTCAGACTTGTTCAAACAAAATTGCTAACCATTTCTTTGCTACTGGTATTATTAAATACTTGAGTTTTTTATATTTTTCAACTTGTGGTTCCTCTCTTTTGAACTTTTGAACATTGTTCCAGAGGTGCTTGGACTTCAGCCGTGTGTGTTTTTGTATTAGTTTGGTGACTTTGTGTTTTACCATTGATAGAGTATATAAGGAAATTACCAATGATTTACTATTTACAGTAGAGAAACATCAACGTGAATGTTTGATTACCTTGCAAGATACTGACAAAGTTATCTCTAAAAACTATAAGAGGAAATTAACAAAACTAGAGAGGGACAACAGGGAATATATTCAAGATTCCGCCTATCATATAGGGGTAGTCATAAATGAGTAGGGGAGAAATGGAATCCCACTACGACTAACCTAAATAGACAGTTTGTGGATAATAACAGGGTGAGGAGATATGATAACAATCCCCACTATGAACCCCATTATGAAGAACCAAGGAATGATGATATTACCCCTTTATAGATGGCTGGCCTCAAAAGGTCTGAAAGGATTTGAAACCTTCCATCACAACCCTCATACGCAGAGGTTATGAGGAATTGCCCTTGGTACCGAGGGAGACAATGCCAATGATTGTTCATTTTCGAAGGCTAATAATACCGATAATACTGATACCAGTGATAACACTGACATGAGTGGCAGGAACAATTCTGTGCACAGTGTAGTAATAACTAGGGACAATTTTCATATTTACAACTACATGGATTTGAATGTAGATGAAAATTTCTTTACCCTCTTCAAGAAGGGCTTTACCTTTGCTCCTACAAGGGGTGGACATTTAGCTAACTTGATTTTTGATGTAAAATTGTTCGTTAGGAAATTAAACTTGGAGATTTTGTTCCATGACTAGCCTCAGAACCAGTTGATTCCAACACTGGTTAGAAGGAGTACATACAATCCCCCACTCAACCACAAATTGCTTAATTTCAAGACACTTGTCACGAGTGAGTTGAGAAGGGAGTATGATTTGCATAAATGGTTTAGGAACAACTTATTTAGAGAAGAAAGGAAGGTGCTAACAGAGTTGATACACAGGGACAACATTAGAGTGAAGAAACCTGACAGGGTGGGGGGGGGGGTCACACTTATGGAGAATATGGATTATGTGACAAAAATTCTGAGATTTTGAATACAGATAACAGGCACAGTGTGGTATCCAGGAACAAATTAAATATAGTGTACAAAAAGATTGATTTGATCTTGGATGACAATTTGATTCAAGGCTTGATTAACAGACAACTTCACAATTTTTTAAAGGTAGACAAGCCCTTTACACCAAGTATCTTTGGGATCCCCAAGGTCCACAAAGATATAAATAATCCACCCTTATGACCCATTGTTACCTCTGAAGGATCAAAAACACAACCTTTAGTGATCTTCGGTGATACAAAACTTAAACCTTTCCAACATAAGTATCTACATATACTTATCGATTCCTGGGACTTTTTACACAAAATTGGGTCCCTGGATTTTGATGCAGAATTGATATTTTTGATGACTGACATCAAAGATTTATTTTCAGTGATCCCACACTGGATAGGTCTTGAATGGTTCGAATATATGTTAATTGAATTTGGATTCCTTTCTGCCGCCGATTTTAGGCTAGTACTAAAAAACATGGAACTTGTGTTAAAAAATAATGTTTTGATTTTCCAAAGGGAATTATACAATCAGTTAGACCGAGTTGCTATGGGGTCCTCTTGCGCTCCCATATTTGCCAATATTGTTATGTTATATTGGGAAACACATTTTGTTTTTGGTTCAGCATATAGGGAGTCCATTTCTAGATATTTCCACTTTTTGGATGACATCTTTATTGTATGGAGGGGTTCACATGAGAACATTCCCCCCTTTAATGAATAGTTAAATTCTACAACAGAGTTTTTGGCCATTACTCATGAGATAGGATGGGATGGAATCCATTAATTAGATGTTCTCATCCAAAAAGATCTAGTGAACAACAAATTTACATCTAAGATTTATAGGAAAAAATGTTTTTCAAACTCCTACTTGCATTACCAAAGTAGCCACCCCCCCCTTTTCAGAAATGCAATATTACCAAGGGACAAATGGTGAGAGTAATGAAGATGACCTCTGAAAGAAATGAACTAACTCACAAGTTAGATTACGTTTATTCCCTTTTTTTGGAGAGAGGGTATCCTGATAGCCTCATTATTCCCATTAAGGAACAAGTTTTACAAGGTTGGGGGATGACATACCTACCCCTACTTCAAGAGGAGGCTTTGACAAAAATAGGAGGCCATACCACCAATACATTTACATAAACACACTATTTAGTTATTACTTATGGCCAGGATACCTGGTGGATAAAGAAAACAATAGGGTTTGGGATATGTTTAAG
Organism: Protopterus annectens; assembly: GCF_019279795.1. Taxonomy (NCBI): domain Eukaryota; kingdom Metazoa; phylum Chordata; order Ceratodontiformes; family Protopteridae; genus Protopterus; species Protopterus annectens. The sequence continues at coordinate 958,210,828 of NC_056741.1, read as the reverse complement.
AGAACGCCTAGTAGGCTGCACATTTTTAATAAACATCTTAGGTATAGTTGCAAGAGGAACCCCAACCTAAAGGAGTTATTAGAAAAGAAAAAGGGTACAACAGTCAATGGGACTACTGGTCAAATTAGTACTCATAAGTGTGGAAGGTGTTCCCAGTGTATTTTTATGGCAAATTGTAAATACCTGGAGATCCCTAGTATCCCTATTAGATTATGGACTTCAAGATATTGTAGCTGCTATTCAAAAGGGGTTGTTTATTTGGCATATTGCATGTTCTGCTGGGCATATTATGTCAATAAAACTGAATGTAATCTGAAGCAACGTGTCTATGATCACATGTATAATATAAGTAGGAAGAAGGAAACTAATGCCCTTTTTCGACATGTCATGGTTTGTGCCCAAGCAGATTTCAAATTTTGGGTTCTCGAACAAGTTGTCCACAGTGACAGAGGAGGGGATTGGGGGAGAACAGGCTTGAGTTCAGAGAGATGATATGGCATCTTAGATTAGATGCCTGTACCTTCCCTGGTATGAATGATCATGTTTCACTCCTCCCAGGATTAAAAATGAAAGCTTTAAAGCCAAAAAGAACTAATAAGTAAAGTACTAACTGAGATAATAACAGCATATCATTTTTCACTTATTGTAGAATTTTGTTTTAAAGCCTTTCTATACATGCATTGCCTACATTTTTAAATGGATTTTAACAATTAATAAAAACAACAATTCTATTCTTTAAGCATTTCAAAGACTATAGGTCATAAATGTAGAAATGTGTTTTAAATAGATTCATTTTATATATACCTTTATATTTATATTATAAATTAGTTTTTATATGTCAGGTTTTTACATGTCTAGTTCTTACATGTTTCTGTTTCTATATATATATATATATATATATATATATATATATATATATATATATATATATTTAGCTGTTTGACCTCACGAGGGCAGTGCCAATAGGAAGCAGGGACATTATTTAAAATCCTGCTGTAATCAACTAACTATGATTCTGGTGAAGTCTCCTGTAAGGAGATGAAAGCTCTAAATCTTTTCTTGGTTTTTAAGTTTTTAACTTGTGGACTGTTATACACTTTTCCTCTGTGGATTTCTGTGTTGGATTAAAATACTATTTTGGAGCTTTGGTGGTGAACCTGTGTATCTTTTCTGTTTATTCAATGAGGAGGGACAGCCTTCATTGATGCTCTGCATTGTCAGCATTATTCACTGTACAGATGTTGATGTTCTCCATTTTAAGGAGTGCCTCGAGTGAGGGCATTTTGAGATTTAGACTTCTAGCATTGAGTAGTAGCATTACCCTCAGAGTTTGCTTGCTTGTACCTGTTACGGTGATGAATTTAGCATTTGAACCTTCCCTAAAAAAGGCACTATAGGGGTGGCAAGAGACTTAGTCAGTATCTGGAATCCCAGGGGCGACAGGTGCAGGCCATCTCTGGCAAAGCATCGTGGTCTGTCGACCATGTCATCCTAGGTAGACAGACACTGGATCCCCTTAGAATGACATCACAAGCTTAGCCAATTGTTGAAGTCACTCATTTTGTCCTTGTACTGTGGTAGCATTCTGGGTGATGGTAGGATGCTACTCATGGCTAGGGTCATACCTACCTGGGCTACAAGATCCAAGAGCTCCTCCATGTTTCTTCTCATGTAGTCCAGGGAGGTACTTCTCAGGTCATTCACACCAACATGGACAATGACAGAGTCGTGTTTGTACTTGTTGTGGAGTGACCTGAGTGCGTGCATTATGTGGCTAATACTGGTACCCGATAGGCAGCTGACCGTAACTTTCTCCTTATTTAGCCTGTTGAGTGGGACATCAGTGTGCCTGACTATAGTCACCTATGACTAGTGTGCTGGGTACATTTTTTTGTCTTACGGGCTGAGGTTGAGTGGCACACTGATTTTGTGGACTATGTGTCATTTGGGTAGTGGTGGATGGTGGTGGTTGCCTGCATTTCAGCTTGAGAGGTGTCTGTTGCTTGGGCAAATTTTTATTGAGAGCCTCCCTGAATATGAGTGTGTGCTTTGTGTTTCTATGTGTGGGTTTTGGTAGTGTGAGTTTTGAAGGACTATGTGTTGAGTGTGGTGTGGTCCAGGTTTTAACCTTCTCCTCTTGACTGTCTAGTCCAGTCTTGGCAGGAGAGAGCTTGGCTTCCAGTTTGGCTATATAAGTGCATCTCTCACAGGCTGTAGTTTTGGGTGGAAGGAGGAAAGGGTTGTCAGAGTACATGAGGCGATTGCTACATTGCCCCAAAATGCCCAGATTCATCAGGTGGAAAAAAGAAAACACCGGGAGCTAACCACACTTTAGTGACCTTAAATTTTGATACAAGACCTTCTGAAACAGTAAGCTTATGTACAAAGTGTCCTTGCCTTGTATTCTTTAAGGGCAAAATGTTATTGTGGACTAATCCTTTCTTTATGCAAATTGTAGCCATTGAGACAAACCTTTATCAGTCCATTGATGTGCTTGCATTACTTTCTAATTGCACAGAGGTGCATATCTATTGCACTGTATGGATTACCATAGACTGCTCAGAGTTTATTAACAGAAAAAAAAAAATAACCAAATAAGTATTCAAAATCCCTTGTCTTATTTTCTGGCAAAAATTGTGTTGCAGAATTTCAAAAGTTACTTTGGCCAGGTGGCTTACTGACTGTATACAATTCTGTTGTGAAAAGCATGATGCAATGCTCTTTCAGCTGACAGCCTACTAAACTAGAGAATAGACTAATACTCAGGCCTTCAGAACTGCAGCCCTTGATGATATTTGTACAGCTACCATGTGAATAAGATAATATAACTCAATGTTCCTAAAGGAAAAGCATAGTTTTTGTGTAACCTGTAAAAAATGTTTGTTATTACAAGAGACCTGTCTATACTGCTGAAAAAACTATATTTGTCATTGTTTTCAAAGTCTAATTTCTGAAGTCCTGGTAAAGATACATATATAAAACTAAGAGATAAAGGTGTCATCTACAGTCTGATATTATTTGCAAAGCAAGGGAGTGAAATGGTTAGCTTGGGATGAGCAGAGCTGGAGTTATTAAGGAGTGTCTACAAAAAGTTATGAAACAAATAAGAGCTATTTCCATACTTGCGTTAATAATACAGGAATGGAGTGGGATACTGTCATATTCAGGGTGGTGTATTCAAACAGTAAGTGTTAGTAAAAAAATGACATTAAAAGATGGTGGAATGAGAAAACATTTTGAGATATAAAGGATATTTTAATAGAAATGGTATAACTATTTTCTATGTTTTGATAATTGCATTGAATTCATAAAAGATGTGTTACAATCAGGTGAACAAATGGTGCCATCTTACATAAAATATTAAGCACATAATGTTGTTACTGATATTTGCCATCTTAAACAAATGTTTTTGCAGACTAATATTTTTGTGACATTTTATATACACAGTTTGCATACATTTGGCTTGTGATGTGCCCACTCTGGGCCAGTAATCAAGGAGCCTCTATCCTCACCACTAACACTAGAGAGGGACATTCACTTGGAATGCAAATGGATACACTCAGTATTTCCAGATGTAGACCTCTTTGCATCAAGCATGATTTCCCTTAAGATCACACAGGGAAGACAGTCAGTCTGGGGTCTGGAGTTTTCTGTATCTGTCTCTCCCCAGGTCCCCAAAAAGGCTGTCTACTGGCAAAGCTGTGTTCAGCACCATTTCTGTGAAACCAGTATTTTGTGTCCCTGCTCCCTGTAGCTGGCACACAAACTCTTTGAGATTTAATTTTCATACACACACACACACACACACACACACACACACACACACACACACACACACACACATGCACATACACACACCTGGGAAAGGCTGGCACAGATTTTCTAGCTATGCCACCATCTGTCCAGATTATAAGATAGTTTCACTGCCACCAGGTCTTAAAAGGGTATCCAATTATATTGAGTGAAATTAATATTAATAAAAATGGTAATGTTGACCAAACAGACAGGCTTTCAGGAGTGTCCAGAATTATCACCAAATAAATATATGGAAATAGTCTCAAAACTTAAATATTTCCTATAAGGGACCAGCCACAATAAGAAGTTTAAATATATGTAATAACAAGTAATAAAAGAATATGAAAATACTAAATATCTATATACAGTAAACATCAGAGTTTCAGCCACAAGAAAAATTGAAAATAACACAGCTGGAAAGAGTCACACAATTGCAGAAAAAAAAAACAATGCTTAACTATTCTCAGTGTATTTTCCTGATGCCCCTACTTACTCTGGTCATCTGACTCTGTTTCCTGCAGTATCCCCAATCACTAGAAGTTACCAGGGTTTAGCACCTATATGCTACAATACACACTAGACCTTTAGCTAAGTTTTATTAAAGCATCTGGAAGCCATAAAACAATAAAACCATTCCACTCTTCCTACTTGAGCTACAACCTAATCTCTAGCACAAACATTGCTTCTCTGGCTTCCTTCAAAACTGTGGGCTAACATCTTTATGGCTTAACTCATAAAGTAATTTAATTTCAAGAATATTTTTTAAAAGTCAAGTAAATTAACCTCTTTTCATTGCTTTTACAATGTATACATTTAAACAGTGACAATAATGCATGTACAATTCTTTTCTGTCCAGCATGAAACACTGTTGATACATTTTAACACAAACTTTACAAATGCATTGTTAAACGCAAACATCTATACAATTCAGTTTGATATACAAATGACATATAATTCTTTACAAAATTCCAGCTAGCTGTGCATCTACTGCCCTACTTCTCCTGGCATGGCTGGCACTACCTCCTTATTGTCACATGGCTATATCACAAAACTGCTGTATGCTATCACCTCTTATCATATAGCATTGGAAATCTCTTGAAAAGGTGAACAATTCCCTCATAGGTTAGTGCTAGGCTAACTGCCCTTGCGAGCCATTTTAAGCCTAGCCAATTATCCCTTGTGAGATTCAAACCCTGCACCTTGTGTTTGTAAGGCAAACACCTTAACCATTAGGCCACCCTCCCAACCCTGTCTTACACACTTACAAAGATATAACCCTTCATTTAATCATAACACTAGTATTTTTACCAAACAAAATATTTTTTTTTTCAAAATTTTGCAATATAAACTCAGCACCTACAGACCAACCTTGTATACCATCACCAATGTATAGCCCACTATCTACCAAAGAGCTATCATATTTTACATTTTTATAACTCACACCATTTATCAGATATTTTACATTTATTTAGTGTGTTATCAGAAGAAGATTGTGCTGTGGTAGAGTTGTCGCCTCACAGTAAGATGTCCTGTTCGATTCTCATCTAGAGCATCTTCTGTGTGGAGACGTGTGTGAATGGACGTACCTTCATTGAAGGTTGTGTGTCAGGGCTGGCAACTTGGCACATAAAAATTTACTGCCAATCATTAGCAGACCAGAGTTCCGCTGTGGCGACCCCTAACCGGGAAAAGCCGAAAGACACAACATCAGAAGAAAATTTTGTGAAAAAACTTGCAGAAAGCAAGTCATTTCCTTACTTACACAATCTAAGGAAGCAAATGTGTTAATTAGCCTAATACTGTGAAGGCTTCATTGCGATAGACTGGATATGATCTCTGGATCTAGGTCTTCTTTTAGAGCTGCAGTGATCAGAGATGCTTTCCCATAATAACCAGTCAGGTGTCCCGGTTGTTGATGATGACAGTCATATATATACTCATTATGGTTGATCTCTGCTTACCCTTCCATGCTACAAATGATCCAGCACTCTTTGACCTCCTTCACTTAAATAGAACCAGTGTTAAACAAAAGCCTACACTGGAGGTCCAAAGCTATACTGCTATATGTACGACACCAAATGACACAACAGGCATCGAACTCAGCTTTTATGGAATATATAACCATTACACAGTGCTTCACTACCAGCTTTAAAAATCAGTTGAATGATTAAATATGTGATTGAGTTTTCACCTGGAATATTAGGGAAAACTACTTAATATGGAACATTGAAAGTCTCCAGCAAATACTGGGTGAATTGTCTGAACTTTTTTATGGTCTCCTTGGCCACAAGCTTAGTAACAACATATGAAACCATGGAACACAGGGTTTCTTATTCCAGATACAGTCATTATTTGCTTGACATAATGACAAAGCTGGGTGAGAATGCCCATCCTTGTCAATATGATCACCAACTTTCTCCCTGCCTCATGGTAACTATGGTCTGGAGAATTTTTAGTCATCTTTTCTTTTTACTGTGCCCCTCTTTCCAGTAGCATGTCTGAGATCTGGACAGCAAACTCGATGCTGAGTGCAGTGGATATAGGAGAGGAGCTTGTAAACTAAGAACGTTTTAATTGCTGAGATGAATGAAAGGTGATGGTCTTAGCTGTGTTGGTTGATAAGCATAGACCTAGTCATCCAGATATTTCATTTGTTAGTACATAACCTTTATTTCTTACTTAAGAAATGGAGCAGACTAAAGGTCACACCTTAAATTATATATTAGATTCTTGTTTCTTAATTTAAAAGGTGAAAAAATAAATCCCTTCTAAACAAATGCTTTGTGCTTTTAGCACTACAACACCTTAGGTCTTTCTAAAAATGCAAATAGGAATGAATTACCGGCATTATCAAGAAGACTATACTGCTACGGCAAATTATACTAGCTTCATTTTAAGAAAGAAGACACTAGGATGTTGCATGAAAATGTAACTGCAGTAGAATGATGTATATCAAAGTGAACTAATGTCGTGGCTATACAGTACTGAGAAACAAAAATAAATGTTCATCTCCGAGTTGATTCTGAACAGAGGAACCAGACTGGGCTGACATCTTTCCTCTCATTTTTTGTGGTATATTTAGAACCATTGGCAATGAAAATAAGGAAATCAGAAATTCAAGGATATAATTGGTGTGGTGTTCAAGAACACTTGGCTTTATTGGCATATGCTATTATTTTGTACCTGGTAGAACCAGAAAAGGACATCTTAGCGCTGTGGAATATTCTGAGATGGTTATAGTTTTTTAGGATCTAACAGTAACAAAGATAAAACAAAGATTATAGTTATAAACTATGTACCCACACATGAATTCCTCTAGTAATACCCATATTTATGGGAACATGATAAAATTAACTGTTTAGAAGTATGTATAAAAATGATTTAGTTATGGAAGCTAAGGGAATGTGAGAAGAGAATAGATAAAAGATAATACAAAAACTGAGAAACTGAAAGCTCTTGCCTATGGATATGGACAGCAAGATAAAAGCAGTAAAAATCTTTTAGTCCCTTACAGGTCAGGCAAATGTTTATAAACCAAACTAGAAGTTGTAGATAGTAATTAATAAAGAGTTGAGGGATTTTATTTGGGAGGGGAATAGGGCAAGATTCTAGTGTGATAAATTGATCCTCCCAATAGAACAAGGATGGTTAGGATTACCTGATTTTAAGTGATGTTTTAGATCTACACAGTTAAGGCTCTTAAACATAACACAAACAGAAAGCTCAATTCAAAATGGAAAAGGATCCTGATGAAGTGGGGGGGGTGGTAATTCAAAAAATAAGGAAATAATTGGATTTGGATGCATATCTATAAGGAGAATTACAGCAATCATACATAATGTCATATTAAAAAAATAGCAGAAAGTATACTAAGAACTAAGTAAACAAGGGAATGGAGAAAGGGGATTTGGCTGATAAGGATGACTGCAACTATTGGTGCACAGAATAAACAATGGGATCTGGAATTTATTGGAGGAAACAAGGAACCAAGGTATTGGGAATAAATAATTAGAGAAGAAAAGGTAAAAGAATGGGAAGAGGCCAAGAAGACATTTGGTTTGCAAGCTAGAGATTGCCTTTCCTGTTAGGGATTGATATCAGAGTATAGACAAAGAGAAAGCAACAGGGGGATCTAAATGAAAGGCCTGCACTGGCTGAGTTTTTAATTGAATCTACAACAGAAGATGCTGTTAAAAATAATTAGTAGGGCATATAAAATATTGCACAATAACTGTAGGAATCAATCAGAAGAGGTCAGAAAAGATTGGGAAGAGGTATTAGATATGCAATTTATAAATAAGCAAGGGGAGATATATGTATGGCTCCCAAATATGCCACAAAGTCTAGAGGATTTAGGATTTTTGCCTGGAAGTGTTTGCATAGATACTTTTATACCCTCAGGTAGATGGTAAATATTGGAGTTGTGATGGAGAAGAAAGATGTGACTGTGAACATATCTTGTGAGAGTGTAATGATTTGGAAGTTTTCAAAAATTCCCCAGCAGAGTATTCCGTCAGGAATATTGGGAGAACAAATGAGTGTAACTAAGGAAATGATCTTTTTGAACTGGGATACAGGATCTGAATTATCTGGACATAATAAGGCTTTTTTTTAACTTTAGTTCTGGTGGCTGCCAAAAAAGCAATTATGAGAAAATGGAAATCAAAATGTAAAGCAACTATACCTGAAGTAGTGAATATTGTAACAGAAATAAATGAACAGGAAGTGGGATATTTAGAAAAGGGTAGGAACAAATTGGATGGAAAATGTTGGAACAATACATGCAGAAAAATGTTTTGGAGGAGGAATGAGGATTAAGAGAAGGCAGGAATTGAATAATTTATATAATGTTACTTAGATTATATGATATATAAAATATATGTGATGTATAATGCTTGTAAACATGATGTTTTTAATATTGTTTAATTACTTTTACATAAATGCAAGTTTGCCTATGTCATGAGTGATGATAATTCAATAAATATGCTTAAAAAACGAACTCTTGTTGGTCTTTTGAAGCAGATTTTTATATGTAAAGAAGAAGAAGAAGGGACATACCATTATGTCATCATACTTTAACTGCAAGTTGTTGACTTCTGCAAAAAAAAGATCTTTTTAATCAAAGATTTTGCCTTGTTTGGTAGTGGGAAACAAAATATCACTTCTCAGAAAGAACTCTTGTTATTCTTTTGAAGCCAGTGTTACATAGGAAGAAGATAAGGAAATAAATGTCCAGTATGTCATCATGCCTTATTTGCATGTAAGTGGACGCTGACCTGCAATACCCAAAGTTGTTTCCTTATTTGATAGCAAGAAGTAAAATATTGCTTTACTGAAAGAAGTTTTTTTTATGTGAATCGGAAATACTTGTATGGAGGAGGGCCAGAGGGAAAGTAGTAAACAGAAACGTTTACAAAATTTCTCCTTTCCCTCTGAGTGGTTCCTGGTTTCCTCAATATAAAACAAAAATACTTTTAAAATAGAGTTGTGCAAACTGCCTTTAAAACAAAAATGCATTCAACATATCATGAGGAAAACTATTGCCTTGCCTAGCAGATTTACCCTTAATATGTAATACACCACATTATTTATAATACGGTGTATTCCATATATATTTTCTTGAAGCATATGGAAAATAAATCTGAATAAAAATGAGTAGGGGAATTTCCACAACGCCCTGCAAAAATGTCCAGTAGTCAGTATGAATACCACCAAGGGTCTGCTCTGGAAGTAGGGCACATGTCCTTTGGGACTGTCCACATAAAATTATAAATGACAATATCTGTCTAATACTTTACATTGTTTGCACAGCACATCTCTGAATAATTCTGAGAACATTTTAAAGTGATGATACTGAAAGAATCGAACCACAGTCAGCTTTGTTATGCAAACATAACTTGAAACACATATACCTGAAAGATGCAGCATTTTTAATACATTTTCCAAATGTTAGTTATTTAACATTTGTTTACTGGGAAAGTCTGATTGGGGCAGAGTCCATTTTCAGAGGAGGCCCAGGGAGAAACACTCCAGATGCATGGATTTAGAATGGGGGAGGAAACGAGAGCACCTGGAGGGAACCCATGCAAACACAGGGAGGATATGCAGACTCTGCACAGAAGGCACCCCAACAGAGAATCAAATCTCTTACTTTGAGGTGACAACACTAACAACTGCACCACTGCTCCACCCATGCGTTTGTTAAACTCAATATTTACTGAAGTTATGTTTTGTATTCTTCATTCAGGGCAGAAGCCATGGGTGATAACAACTATTTTACTGAAACCTTGAAGATAGGATCTGGCTGTAAGGGGGGAAACAGTGGTCTACTTTGTCATTTCTGTCAAATGATGTGTGGATGAAATATATCAGTAAATGTTTCAACAAACTGGAGCTAAGGTGAAATATTTCAACACAACAAGCTGCTGAAGCTCTTAGACTAACTTCCCATCTCATAAAACTTTTGTGAACTGGCTTCATAACAGAAATTAGGAAGGAATTCATTGTAGTATTTACAATTAAAGGCAGAAAAACAGGACATGTAAATAATTGCAGACCAGTAAGACTAACTAGTTTGCAGTGGTGGCTTGTGACTTCAAATTAAAGGGGGGTTGCAGGAGACAGCTGAATGGGTGGGGCCAATGGTAAAGGGGTATGGCCAACTAGAAAGGGGTGGAACTATACTCAAAAACACAACAGCTGGAACTTTAATTAAATACGCTGCCCTGGGTGCCAAACTGTCATTACGAGAGTCCAATCAAGACAAAATGAAGTGTAGAAGAAAAAAATATTTCAATGCATTGGCTACATGACAGCTTACTTAATATCTAGATGGAAACACAAAGGTTGTGAGGCATGAAAAAATAAATTACTTTTTAAATACATTACTGGAATACTAGTCAAAATCAAGTATAAAAATACTAAGCTTCTCCTTGCACTGCAGTTCTAATTATAATTTATATTCAGCTTTATAAAAGTACCAAGTAACATGCTGAAAGTAGAAATCTCTGTGAGACCCCCACTTGTAAAAATGTTTCTTATCCAAAAAAGACCTGCTGCCTGACAACAACTATCTACTTGTTTCATGAAGAAAACATGACCAAAGTAAAAAATGAACAGCAAACAAGAAACAAGCTCAAGATAAATTGCTTAAAGGATTACTGCACAGGTTATGGACCACACATGATAGATTGGCATTTTGTTTAGTTTACAACTAAAGCCTGCAAAGATGACTGCAAATCTCCAACAAATGTAATGAGCTTCTGAAAATACTGTAATCCTGTCCTTTATTACAAATACTGTCATATGCATTTCAATACCTAAGGCTTGTACATTATCTAGCTATGCAAATATTATCTGCATGGCATCAACAAAAAGGCTTTCAGTGTTGATAACTATTTAACAGTATGCTTACTAAAGGTTACTTGCATCTTACAATCTCCGACAAGCTTACCCGATGGTCATTAAAGCATTGCTACTTAAACACAAAGCAACAGGGCACTGCAACAGCATGCATTTTCTGAATAATAAGATGCATAAATCAACAGTATAAAAATATGACAGAAAACCAGAACATCTGCAAAAATCAAGGACAGATGAAAAGCCACTGTCATACTTGTATCTACCTTGGATGGGGGAATGTTCTGCACACGTACACTGCATAACTGCTCCTTGCCTTGCTTGGACACATCCAGAGTCACTACATGGGGAAGTGGGGTGCAACAAGTATGTCACAATTTGAAATGTCTCTGGCTAATGGTGATGGCTCTGACACTCATACCTCTCAACCTCAGAGCAAGAAATCTGGGCAAAGCCATACATAGAAGTGGGACAAAGGCCCAAAAATAAGGAAAATTTTTAAATATTGCTCTTATAAACTTAGAAAGAGAATAGTACTAGGTATTGCATTAGTATGAATTTTCTGAAGGGTATGAAATCTAAAACTCAAATGTCTGCCATTATTTTCTAACTTCAATCTTTCATGATTTGCCACTAATTTAGCAGAAAACGACAATTTTATGAAAAGCAGACCAAAAATGTTATGCAAAAATATAAAATTGCCACACAATACAGCTGGGAACCTGTCAAAGAAGGGACACCTTTTTAATATTAGTACTGTTAACTTGAGCAGCTGACAAAATAAGAGCATCTAAATGCATTTCTGAAATAAAAGTAATCTATAACTCTGATCATTACAGTTATTTATAATTGTAAACCCTCCATGTTTTCTTCCAACATTGCCATTTTGTGGAGGGGTTATTAGAGGGAGAATAACATTTTGAGCCAAAATTGGAGACAGCTGAGAGGTTTGGATATTCCTAATTCTATAAAGCAATTTATTTGCACATACCTCTCAACCTCTTAATGCTGGAAATTTGGACAAGGCCAAATAAATATATTGGGGGAACATACAAACAGTACTAAAAATTGCTCTTTTATAAACTTAAGACAGTTAATAGAATAACTGGTCTTGCTTTAGCATGCATTTTGCTGAAGGTTATAATGTCTGAAACTCAATGTCTGTCATTATTTAATGACTTCATTCATAAATAATTTGCCAGAAAACCACAAATTGTATGAGGAGCAAACCAAAAATAAAAAGCAAAAATCTATTCATTCTGCGAAAATCTGGGCAGTTGAGAGGTATAGTTCAGCAGGGGCTGTCTGAGTTTGCTGCCCTTCCCCCCTCAAAAAATCATGGTTGAATGAAGCCTTCCCCCTGCAGCCATTCCAATGTCCCATTCCTTGGTTATTTTGCCCCATTTACCGTAAACACTGTAATGTGCATACTGATTTACTTCTGCGATGATTTGAATTTCATTTGAAAGTTTTATTTTGCATTTTACAGCACAAACCCTAATAGATATCTGCTAAACAAAGCAATGCGGTCTCACAATGAAAATAGACTTAGCATTAAAACTTATCTGCCCTTGAAACCTCACATTCATTGAAACAGCATTGAAACCCACATTCAAAGAAAATACATTTTGCCAGTGGCAGATAAAGATGAACTTTTGGCTGTTTTCAAATCATAGGCCCCTTGAACACAAAACAATACACATGTTCCTTGATACACCTTCCTGATTGTATTAAATTATATTCCTTGTACAATACAGTACAGTTGTTAGAGGGCATTGTAAATTTATTGTTTTGAACATTTTTCCAGTAAACAATGAAACAAAATGCATGTACTAATAATGACAAAACTGCCCAATTCAGAACATTTCCATTATAAAAGTCTACTCAAAGTTCTACAGTCCACCAGTATCAGTAAATATGCACAATCTCTGAAGAAGTAAAAGTCATCTAAATAATTCCACATTAAAGAAATCTGTAACTAATGAAGAGGTTGCTACTATCAAACAACTTTATATGTCATTGTTTCATCTACAATGCCTATGTTGCATTAAAAAAAATAAGCTAGTAATATCGCAGTAGGGAATGGATGTCAAACTGATAACAGGTTCATAGTTACTAGGTATCTTCACCAAAAAGGACTGCAGCAGCCACCCCATTTATAACACATTACAGTATCAGCAATGCATCTACTTACTCTGGGAGCAGAATCCACAGCCTTCTGCATTAAAAGCAAGTACATTACCTGTTGTGCTATTAACAATGCAAGTTGACTCACCATAAGCAGTACTAAACTTTTGTTCCCCTGCAGCTCTCAGCTCTTTGTAAAATCTACTCGACACTCCGCTGTCTCTCTGAACTTTGCAGCACAAGAAATCTGGAAAAAGCCAAAATGTTTTGGGGGGGGGGGCAAAAGCCCAAAAACCAGGGACACATTTTAAACATTGCTTGCATAATGTTGGAAAGTTGCTACAATAAAGTGCTGTGTTAGTTTGTTTGGAAACCTGTGAGAAAGTATTTTTATTTTATAGTTTTTTGAGCCATATAAACAATATAACATTGCTTTTTGCCTGGCAATTCTGGTTAGACTAACCTTTTGGATTTTTATTATAATACTTCATTTTCCTATGAATTTGATTTACTTCCTCATTGTCTTTTGTGAATCCTTTAAGATTACCACAGAATAAAATTCTCCAGGTTATGAGTCCCTTGATCTTTAATAACTATAAGTGGCTGCAGCAGTGGTTTGTAAGTAGGAGATATAGGGAGAAAATGAGAAATAGAGTTTCAGAATATAAGGTAGTAAATGTTGATGTTCCTCAGGGTTCCGTTCTAGAGCCTTCCTTGTTTGTTTTATTTAAGTAATCCTTGGTTGTCTAGCATATCCACCCACCCCCATCCCCACCCCATCAACCCACATAGTGCTGTCAGTGTCATTATGACACTTTTGTATATGCTGTTCCTGCTGTCTATTATATCCGCCCATCCCTGACCCCTTCAAGCAAGTGTGCTGATAACATCAAAGGTGGGGCTATTGATGGTAGTTCTGATGAGCAAGGATTGTTGTAAGAATTATTGGATTTATACAGTTGATTTAGTATGATGCATTTTTAATACTGCAAAGTATAATGCTCATCACATAGGTGCTGGTAATAACAGTTATCCATATGTCACTAATGAAGGAATAATTCCGTAACTAAATATTATGAAAGGTGGAGAAATATTAGATGATAATCAGCTTATGCTGGACACTCACATGCTGGCTATAGTTGGATGTTGCAGTGTAATCCTGTATACTAATAGCAGAAGAGATGAACAGTTACTGATCTTCCTTTACAAGTCATTGGTCTGCCTACATATTCAGTACTGTAGGCAAGTCTGTATGTATTATTCAGCTTCTCAAAAAGAATACAAAAACATTTGCTATGCGCCTGTATGGAGTGCAGCATTTTTGTACATGGAAGGGTTGAAAGAAGTGAATTTATTCTCGGTTAGATATAGATTGCTTAGAAGGGGATTACATTTGCTGATTAAATGAATTAAATGAAACATTGCCAACAACACTGAGTATCAACTTCACATCATACACAAAATGTGTTAAAAATAATTTATTGGTTAATCTTCTTGGGGCTAGATCAAAATAGTTGAAGAATAAATTCAGATATAGAGCAGATATGATGCAGAATTATCTTCCCATTGAGATGAAGCAATCTATATTTTTTCATGAATTAAAGTACAGATAGTTGGTGCAAATTCCTAAGTTCTCTCCTAAGTTCCCTCTGTTTGAGATTTTAACTTGCTATATCATGACACTGAAACATTGAAACACTCAACTTACACACCAGATTTTCCCATAAAGCTAACTACCTTATGTATATACCACCACAATATATATAGAGAGATAGATAGGTAGATTGACAGATAAAACTTAAAATAAGTAAGTAAATTAAATAAATACAGTGATGAAACCCTGCTTTACTCTGTGACAACCACCGTCCCACATAAAAATCAGTTTCCTACTACAATGCTCATACGTCAAATTTTTAAGTGAAGTGCTCATTTTTTTTTTTTATAGCCACGGTGGTGCAGTGGTTAGAATTGTCGCTTCACAGCAAGAGATTTGCCAGTTCAATTCTCAGTTGGAGCACCTTCTGTGTGGGGTTTGCATGTCTTCCCCGCAGTCAAGTGAACTTTAGAAGACATGCAGGTAAGTGTGTGAGTGGGTGCGCCTTCTTTGAAGGTTGAGCACTGGGCTGGCAACTCGACACCATAAAAATTCACTGCTAATTGTTAGCAGACCGGAGTTTCCCTGTTGCAACTCCTAACTGGGAAAAGCCGAAAGACATATTTATTTAATATAATCCTATATTGATACTATTACGTATAAAAATTCTTATGAGATCATTAGTTAATTTTAGCTTTATTTGTTAGGATCTAATATGTTGAGTAATTTTAATTGTTTATTAAACATTGTCTAAATGCAGCATATATAATAAAGCTATCACAGTATTACACTAACTTCATCAAAAATACACCTGGGGGCATTCATGAAGGTACAACCATGTGCATACCTCTGTGACTATGTCATGTTAGCGTTATGGAGTTCAAAAATTCTAACATGGTGCTCTAGTATGAAGACACATAACACTGCATAGGTCTGGCACCACAACTGAGCTGAATGCTAATATAGGGATGGCTCCACAACTGAGCTGAATGCTAATATAGGGATGGCTCCACAACTGAATTTTAATATAGGATGTGATGTTGTCAATCTCATCCTAATTCTCACAGATGGGGTCTGATCCGATGCATTGGATCATTTTCAGCCTGTTTGCTAGCTGGAGGACTTTAACCAAGCTCATGGGCTCATACCCTTCCCATGATGCACCTAGAAAATACCTCAGATCTTGTTAGCTATGTGGAGGACATCTATCAGCTCTGGACTAAGTCTTTAACCTCTTTTTTTATTCTCTTTTTACCTTTGAAGTCAAATTTTCTCTATAACATTGCTTTATAACTGTTTTTGAATCTTCTTAGTGTAGTTATAAGTTCCTGTACTTGAGGTCTGTAAGATAGAGGGCCTCTGGCCCATTTAAATTAGAGGGGCATTTTTTCCTTCCCTTCCCTTTTTTAAATGTATAGGGCTTCCCTTAATCTTCCTGCTGTGTTTTTTGTGTACAAAGTGTGTTATTTCCCATTTTTAGTTAGAAGGCTTGTTGTTTCTCAGTTGCTGTTATAGTAAAAATTTTCTACTGCTGTTGTTAATAGTAGAGCCAGTATTTTTTCAAGCCTTCCCCTTTGTTGTGTTTGTTCCTTTTTTTTAAGTAGCTTAGTAGTATGAAACTGATTAGACACTATGTCTCAAAAGGAATACAAACCACTTAGTTTTAAAAAGTGTTCAGAATACAACAAGAAAATGCCTATAAGTGGCTCTCATTCCCTTTGTGTCTATCATCTTGGACCTCTGCATCTCTAAGAAGATTGTTCTATATGCCATGCATTTACTCAAAGGGCATTGATAGAGCATAAAAACAAACTGATTTCAAAAGGTCTTCTTCCATCACTCTTTGCAGAAGCCCTCTCTTCAGCAGACAAGCCAGTTAAGTTTCCAAAAATGCCTTCTTCTGTTGAATGTTCAGAGCCGCCAAAGAATAGATAGCTCTGAAAGCAAACTCTGGTCGGACAACTTTAATCAGATCCAAGTTGTATCAGGCAAGACCTTCCAAATTCTCAATATCTACATCATTAGAATATGCGACCTCCAGACCAACTTCTACCATTTCAGGCAGATCTACATCTCCTAGTCTATCTTCTCGTTCTACCAGATCCCTTTCAGATGATGATGTGGATAAGGTGGTGCAAAGACTATTGAAGACACCTGCTTTGGCCAGACTTATTCTGGATCCGAGCCCAAGAGAGTCGGAGCAAACCCCCAGGGTACCTATTCCTCCTCCGATCCGATCTTCTGCTTCTGACCAAGAAGCTTCTGAGATCCAGTTTGACCTCCTCCTACTTCTTCGCATCTGACATCTGCTCAGAGTGTCTCTGCTTCTTCAGATTATGAGACCTGTAGGATACGAC
The DNA here is from genome assembly GCF_019279795.1 of Protopterus annectens. Lineage (NCBI taxonomy): Eukaryota > Metazoa > Chordata > Ceratodontiformes > Protopteridae > Protopterus > Protopterus annectens. The sequence goes on along the minus strand of NC_056741.1, from coordinate 958,193,596 downwards.
ATTCTCTGCTCTGCTCCACAGAGCAGTTTTGGATCTCCCCTGATCTGACTCTGCCTTTTGGGACATTGGTGTGGATGAGTCCGGTTCCTACTTCTGCCTCTGAGCGGCTGTCCTCTGCTCCAGAGGCTCCTTCAGTTTCAACAACTCATTTGCTGGCACCAGGGGGCTCTTCAGAATCAAGCCAGAGTGCTTTTGAGGCTATTTAGAAAGTTATGACGTCTTCCCAGACTACCGAACAAGCTACTTCAGAGCTTCGTCCCTGCACAGGTGTCTCAATCTCATCATCCCCTTCCATGCAATCACTGAGATACCAGACCTCAGGAAACCCCCAAGGGGGTCTACATCTCTTCTGAAACTTCTCCAGAATAACCGTCTGAAGAAGTCCCTCTGAAGAGAACTTGCAAGAGGAAGCACCTAGACTCCCCTGAGGAGTCTGCCACTTCAGACACTGAGTTAGATGACACAGAAGGATCTCCACAATCACCCACTGAGGAGGTCTTATTTGGAGAGATCATGGAGATTCTGAAACAAAGGGGTAATTGGCAGCCCTCCTCCCCTTCTGCCAAAGAGTCAGTCTACCTGAAGGCCTTCGGATCTCACCCTTCAACCTTTTGGGTGACTCCGCCTTCTGATGAGCTCATAGACCTACTCTCTCGCAAGTCATGGGAGACCCCAGATACCATAGACCCCACTCTTCAGAGGCCAAATCAGTACATTACTGCCCCAATGGACAAATCCTTTTGGACAAAGGGAATAGCAGTGGATGCTATGGCTGTGGTGGCAGCCACTAAAAACAACCTTCTGAGACTAGTTTTTCTATCCACCCTCCTAATAAAGATTCTAGGATGATGGATAGATACGGAAAGCATGTGTTCTCTTCAGCAACTCTTTCTCTTCAATCACTGAATTACCTTAGCCACTTTACCAGACTGCAGAGAGATCTGATTAAGGAGTTGTTAGACTCTCTTCAAGGAACAGTTGCTGATACAGTCAAAGAGAAAGTCAATGCACAGCTAGACACCCTCAGTGCAGTTACAAACTCCTCCAGGAGGCTTATATCATATGCTGCAGATGGAGTGAGTAGAGCTACAGGTTCAGGCATCTCCATCAGGAGGCAGGCCTGGATGTGCCTTTGCGACTTTGTGAAACCTTTCAGATCTTCATTTGTTAACACTCCATTTGACAACTCATCACTCTTTGGGCCTAAAATAAAAGAGACACTCACCAGATGTGAAAAGGAAGGCAAGACTTTGTCTGCCATTGGAGTACATTTTTCCGCCATTACCAGACCCTTTCTCAAAGGTCAGAGAGGAAGCTGGAAACTGTGGCTTAGGAGACCCCAAAGATCTTAACAAGACATACAAGGTGAAAGTTCTGACACAGGCAGAAGGGAGGACAACAACGGAAGACACCGCTCACATGGCAGAGGAGGTCCGCAAAACCAGGTCTCCAGAGATACCTTCTTTGGTTGGTCCTTTCAGCTCTCCTAAAGGAGTACCTGATTGTCCACCTCTGGAAGCAGTTCGGGGGTGTTTATCCTTGCACCTAACAACCTGACAAAATGTAACCACAGACAAATGGGTGCTGGGTATAATTTCCAGAGGATATATAATACCCTTTTGTTATCCTGCCTCAGTAAAAAAATCAGTTCCACCCAGTCAGCAGAAACAAGCAATATTAGAGATCCAAAAGTTACTAAGCAAAAGAGTCATCCAAGAAGTCCCCACAGACCAGAGAGGATCTGGAAATTACTCAAGATTCTTTTTAGTTCTAAAGAAAACAGGGGACTGGAGACCCATTTTAGATCTCAACAATTTAATCAAATCTTTAAAGAAGGCGAAGTTCTGGATGGTAACACTGCAGTCAATATTTCCGTTGCTGGAAAAAGACAGTTGGATGTGCTCCATAGACCAGCAAGACACATACTACCATATACTAATGGAAAGACAGTCAAGAAGGTACTTACACTTTTGGCTAGGAGCCAGTCATTATCAGTTTAGAGTCTTGCCCTTTTGTCTCACCACATCTCCCAGGGAGTTCACCAAATGTTTTGCAGCGATAGCGTCTCAGCTGAGGCACTGAGGTTTCCGAGTGTTTAGCAACAAAAGTAAGAGCACTGACAGTAGCACAGCTGGGAAATTTATTACAAAAATAAAGAAAAAAATCAAAAAAGTTACAAAGAATAAATCCTTACATTCTTTGTAACTTTTTGATTTTTTCTTTATTTTTGTAATAAATTTCCCAGCTGTGGTGCTGTCAGTGCTCTTACTGTTGTTGCTTTTCACTTTTCACTGACAATTTTGTGCTTAGATTGAGGATATTTACTTTTATTTTGTTTCTGAGTGTTTCCCTATCTAAACGACTGGCTCATCACAGCCCCAACCAGACGTCTACTGGCACAAGCCAAGGACTACAGAATTCAAACTTGCACCTCCCTAGGTTTCACGATAAATTTCAAAACATCAGTTCTACAACAATCTCAAAACTTAAACTTCATTGGAGCAGAATTAGACACCAATTCCTTGATGGCAAAACTCTCCCAAGAAAGAGTACAAGAGCTTCACTACCATTTTCGGAGACCAGTCAGAAAATCTCATCCAACAGTGAAACAAGTTCTACAAGTGCTAGGGAAGATGGCAGTTTCAATAATTCTTCTTCCCCTAGCATGTCTCCATATGAGAATATTACAATGGCTACTATCAGCTCAATGGTCCTTTCTGGAATACCCATGTCTTACAAGATTCTGATTACAAACACTTGTAAAAGGGACCTACAATGGTGGATTCACTCTCCTCTAATCTGTCAGGGATGACCATTCATCCCACTGAAACCAGTGGCAACTATAACCATGGACGCCTCCCAGACAGGGTGGGAAGGGCATTATTTGGGAAAGAGAGTCCAAGGCATCTGGCAAAATCATGAGGCTCATCTGCAAATATATGTCCTAGAGATGAGAACTGTGCTTTTGGCATTGCAAGCATTTCAGGACTCTCTCCCTCTAGGGACAATAACGATCCAGTCGGACAACATGTCCATAGTGTGGTACATAAACAAGCAAAGAGGAACCAGATCTTACCCCCTATGCTGAAAAACATTAAGATTTTGCAATGGCTGATATCCTCTAACCACTTTCTAGTAGCAATGCACATCATGGGGAAATCCAACATGACTGCAGACAGATTGAGCAAAGCCATTCTTTGGCCATATGAGTGGTCCCTCAATCAGAAAGTAGCGGAGTCTATTTTCCAAAAATGGGGCCAGTCTTGCTGCAATCTCTTTGCTTCCCTAACCAATGCCAAATGCAGCAACTGCTTTACCCTGAACCCCCCAGAGGGGGAGTCATCGAGGGATGCATTTGTTCACGATTGACCTCTGGGATTACTGTATGCCTTTACTCCTATTCCCCTGATTTCCAAACTACTACAGAAGGAAAACTTATTGGAGACCACTATAATACTCATTGCCCTTCATTGAACTTGACTAATTTAGTTCCCCTTCCTACAGCCCCATCTTTTGGAAGAACCATGGATTCTGGATCCAACTCTGGACCTGTTGACACATCCATCAGGAATTGTTCATTCCAACATTCAGAACCTCAGATTGACAGCTTGGCTTCTCCAATTCCTTAAATGCCAGGTCTCCTCTTTTATCAGTGAAGAAAATTATATCTTCTCACAAATCCTTCACATGAAGGCTTTATACCAGTAAGTGGAAAAGATTTGCTATTTGGGCTAAAATAGTCAAATAAACCCAGTTTCTGTGCAAATCAATTTCATCTTTGATTTTCCCTTAAAAATGTTCCACAAAGGAGCAGCTGCTTCCACTATGAGTTTCCTTAGCTGCAATCTCTAATTTTCATATAGGCCTAAATGACTATCCTATTATGGCACACTGGCTTTGCAAGGCATTTTTGAAGGGTGTATTGTCATTAAGATCCCTTAAAAGAATCCCACTCTTCCTTGGGACCTTAATCTTGTTCTTACTAATCTGACCTCCACACCCTTTGAACGTTCAGAAACTTCAGATCTCAAGTTCTTGATATGGAAGACCTTATTTCTAATAGCTATTACATCTGCCAGAAGCAGATTGAGATGAATGCTAATATAGGGATGGCTCCACAACTAAGCTGAATGCTAATATAGGGATGGCTCCACAACTGAGATGAATGCTAATATAGGGATGTCTCCACAACTGAGTTGAATGCTAATATAGGGATGGCTCCACAACTGAGCTGAATGCCAATATAGGGATGGCTCCACAAATTGAGTTGAATACTGGAAGGTAGATAGGTCAAGGACAGGTACATTGACTATGGTGTGTGTGTGTGTGTGTGTGTATGTGTGTGTGTGTGTGTGTGTGTGTGTGTGTGTGTGTGTGTGTGTGTGTGTGTGTGTGTGTGTCTGTGTGTTTGAAGGAGAATGACTGGTAAAAAATGCCAATGCTTACACAAGAAGCAGGTTACTACCACGATGTGCAGATCAGTCGTACAGCAATAACTGAGATTTACAGGCAGGCAAATTTGCCGATAATGAGGCCTTACCTTGCTGCAGCTAACATGTCTCTGAATTGCAAAATGCTGCACTGGGAGAGGAGGACCCTTTAATAAATTATTGGGAGTGTCTACATATCTATTTCTAAATAGATTTTTCTGCCAGAAAAAAATCAACGTGCATAAGTTTATTGCAATGTACATCACTTCATATCTGGACTTTAGCTTGTGTTGTAAACTTTTGTTTTCAGTTAATTAAATGCATGTATGTTTTCACATTCATGTATATATCACATTTATTGTCATCAAAATTCATTCTACAACTTGAGGACCATTTTTGTGATGACTATAATTGGTTAAAAGTATACCTTAAGTGCCAAACTGTCACAGCAGCCCATAGCTGTAGTCCTATGCCAAACTGTCAGAGTACATGTCACAAAACCTAATCTCTACCAATAAGTGACCAGTGACCAAAATATTGTGTACATCGACACAGAAATACAATGCACCATAGTGATAGATCTTATGACCATAAATATTTACTCTCAGCTACTTGACTGCTATTCAATAAGTAAAATAATCTTGTACAAGCATCCATCTTCAGCATGTAAATGCAAATCAAATAATGCTGCTGTAAGCTTTTGTGGAAGTATGGAGGACGAGACCAAGTCTATACTAAAATTTGGGACCACAAATATTATTCATCTTCCTGGAATTCTAGGTCTTCACAAACTGCAACAAAACATGATAAAACAGTACTAATAAAATACATATCAAGTATGAACCTTGTAATATAGTGCAGAAGTCCATGTCCATATGCTGATTATAAGACATACCTTAGAGACTGGGGCTTGAGTCAGTTAATGGACAGGATTCAGAAAAATTATCACTGGTGGTGCTATTTAGACAATGGCTTAGTGTCCAAAAGTATGATGGTGATGATCTGAGATTCAAGCACATGCTAAAGCCACAATGAGTGGGCTCCTTATTATGTCTCATAAATGAGCACTATGCTTTTATACATAACCATTCTAGCAATGCAGTTGTATACATATACATACACATAATGACACTCATGCACAATCAAACACACACACACACACACACACACACACACACACACACACACACAGTTTTGCAGTACTTACCTACTGTGTCAGTAACAGCCTCACTATTGCCACATAAATAAATGGCTACATGCTGTTAAAAGACTATGCACACTTTGCTTCACTGCCCAAATAGCTGTTCTTCAAATCACTATACTATAATATTTTAATTCCTGAAAATTGTCTGTGGAAGAGCATGAAGAGCACAAACCTAATTTGCACTAGCTGCATACCATTGTGTGATGCATTTATGTGAGTTTTGCGAGTGAGACAACTGTAGCACTACACACCAGTGCCTTCCTTCCAATGTAATGGTACAGCACTCTGTGAAGGACTGTGTATATCTGCAGAGGACTTATTAATGCACTTCACTAATCTGCAAAGGACAAATCAATAAAGGATATAATGCCTTTTAGAATTCCAGGGAATATCTGCTTACATAGAGTGGGAATCTAAGCAATCCATGTAGTTAAGCCATGATTCCATATACAGTTTGTCATCTGGTTACTCTTTTAAATTATTAAATTAGGGTAATCAGCTTTCTTAGTTGTAATTTGTAGAGCTTAATTTTTTCCTGACTGGATAATAAAGTAACAGTGGCCCAGTTTTCCATACACACACACACACACACACACACACACACACACACACACACACACACACACACACACACACAAATACATACACACACGCACACACACACATGCACAAAGTTAAGATATCCCTGGACTTTGAATTGGTTGAAAATATTTTATGTCCTAGGAAGACTGTGCCATGTTTGTTGACTAAAATATATTCTCATACTAAGAAATGCCTTACTTTTCTAATGAAATTATAGTGTGAAGTTTAAGTATTTTCCTTAGAAACACACTGCAAATCATATTGCAGTGAATATTTTAATGCTAATCCACTGAAGCATGTTTACCGTTCTCTTGAAATTTTGAGAAGGAATTGTTTGTAGTATATATGTTTTCCAGGCAAACTGGCAGAGATAAAACGATGGTGTGGGAGGGTGGAAGTGAGTTGCTTTTGTCATCTCACCCATCTTTGTGAAATTAAAGAATCAAACGTAGTGTAGTGCTGAAATCCACTGGGAAAAGGACTGCATGGTATACAGGATATTGAATGAGGATTTGTACTTCACTGTCCCAAGTCACATTTGCATTGTAGCCTTTATCATACATGTGTAGAAAGTGTAACAGGCTCTCTGTTCAAAAAGTATGTATGTAAGTTGCCAAAAGATATTGTTAGAGTGGCTCCCTAATGAAATGTCGACACCCACACCAAGTACAGAAGAAAATGCAGGAGAAGAGCATGCATCAAACTTTGATCTTCTCCATTAGACTTGTTAATTGCAGGGGCAAGCCCCCCTGCACCATCCTGCACCCTCTGATGTGAGGGAAGCAAGCTCCCCACACCCTGAACTTATGTATACCAACTCTGATATCACCATACCAAAAGGAAAAGGCAATATTCTGAAAAATGGCCATCTTCAACTTGATATATACAAATCCATTTTTTCAGCCGTTCCGTCTCTGTATTTTGCGACTCACTCATGGGGTTCCCAACATTTCATATAGTTACTGTTAGGGCTCAGAATGAAAAGTGTAATACTGCAAAACCATAATTTTAGGAATTACAGTTTTGTATACATTTGTTATAATATTTACACTACTTTGCAAACTATGTAGTTCTTTTATGTTTAAGAAGCCTGATTACAAAGTTTTTAGCCTACCAATACTTATTTTTTCTACATATTTTGAATTATGTCTACCTTTCTTTCTTATTGGGATGATTGCAGCAATCAGCTGCCATCCTTTCTGTGAGAAAATACATTCTTATCTGTTTTCTAGACAAATTATTTTGTACTATTCATAGGTAATGCCTGCTCTTATATAACTTTTTTTTGTATATAATGCTTTTATATACATACGTGCTATGTTATAGTGAAGTGGCAAAATACATTCTTTGTAATATTAGTCTGATAAAAACACAGAGGCGAGATCAACATAATATTCATCAAATAAAGTATTCATTGTTTGCTACAAGGTAAAGAAATATAGACAAATTTACACTGAGGAGGTGTAAGACTTTGGCAGACATAGTCTGCCCTGTTAAGTACCTGTCATATTACCAACAGCACCTGAGGACCCAGGACTGCATGATTTGTCTTCTCTTTTAAAAATTGTTGCCCTGTAGGTCAAAAGTAGCTCCATATACATCAGATTTCCAGGAGCAATGCGGAATATTGATGCACTTGTTTTTTGGCATAAGTATAAAAACTGAAGTGCTAGACCAACTCATATATAGCAATTCTGAGATTGTAATACTTGCTAGAATCACCATACTGCAAAGAACAATGATTTCAGAGTTGGTTCATAGGTAGGTACTAGACTATCTGCCCAAAGACATTTATAAGCCTAGCCAGAATGTGTTTGCTTTCGCCGCCCCTTTAGATTAGGTCCCTGTGCCTCTGTCAGGCAGAGCCATTGAAGTGATCCCTGGGGTAAACTTTGTGTTTCCCATCCACTCGTCAAAGTTTCTCTTGAAGAGGGTTAGCAAGGTGCTCTGCTTAATGTAGACTGGAATCTTGTTCCAGAGCATGGGAAGTCTCTGAGACAGGAATCTATCCCTCCAGCATGTCCTATTGATTGTTGCGGTGAGGTTTAGATCCCTGGAGCATGTGGCACAAGGGGATATGGTTTTCTTTAGGTGGAGCATGTCCATCAGTTCTGGGTTGGACATAGCCTTGTATGTCAGGCAGAGATCACTTCTGAGTAGGCGGTATGCAACCGAGTATAGCTGGAGATTCTTCAGACGAGCTGCATAGGGCATCTGCTTGAGGCCAGTGATCCTCTTGGTGAGGTATTTCTGTAGTCTTTCCAGTTGTTGCAGGTGTCTTGTAAATTACATCCCAAATGGGGCATTGTACTCTATGATGGGTCTGATGAGTGATGCATAGAGAGGCCCAATGACCTCTCTCGATCTGGAAGCAAACCCTTTTGTGAATAGGTGGGACACATAGAAGGATTTTCTAACCACTTTGGCAATGTGATTATCAAAGGAGAGGTTACTATCTACTTGGGTCCCCAGATCCCTTATTACATTTTCTGCATTTAGGGGGTGACTATCTATGTGGTAGCTTGTGAGTACTTTCTTTTTTCCAAAGGGGATGACTGTGCACTTTTTTTTAGCTTGAGGCCATGATTTTGACACCAGGTATATGTCTCAGTGAGACCCTTTTGGAGGTTGTCTGTGTCAGCCAGAGAGTCAATTATAGGCCCTAGTTTGAATTCATCTGGGAACTTGGTCAGCCATAGCCCTCCTGTGCTTACCTGTACCTCTGAGAAGTATATGCCGTACAGGAGGGGTCCTAGGACTGAGCCCTGGGGATCGCCACTTGTAACTGGATTAGAGTCAGACCTAGCTCCTGCAACTCTTACCATGTGAGCTCTGTCCATGAGCCGGTTGGCAATCCATCTTGTGACATAGGGGTTTATGGTCAGGCTAGTGAGCTTATCTATAATACCGGAGTGGGGAATGGTGTTGAAGGCCTTTGCAAGGTCTAGGTAGGCTGTGTGGACCACCTTTCCCTCGTCTATAGCCTTGGTAACTGTCTCAAAGAAGTCCACCAGGTTTAGGAGACATGATCTACCCTTAACAAAGCCTAACTGGGTAGGGTCCAGTGTTTGGAGGTTTCCAATGTCTCTGTTAATGAGATCCATGATGATGCACTCCATAGCTTTGCAGACCAAGTTAGTCAGGCTTATAGGGAGATAGTTCCCAGGGTCCGTTGTGGCTCCACCTTTGTGGAGTGGAATAACCATTGCTGTGCGCCACTCTGTGGGCATGTAGCCTGTGGAGAGGCTGAGTTTAAACAGTGTGTTTAGGTGAGGGGTTAGTTCATCTTTGAGCTCATGTAGGATGCAGCCTGGGACACCATCCGGTCCCATTGATGCTGTGTTTTTGGCTTTGGAGAGGGCTGTTTTAACCTGAGTGTCTGTGATTTCAGGGGCAGTACATTCTTCTGGTATAGTTATGGGCCCTTTTGGTGGTGAGAGGGGTTAAAATTTGCACTGAACCTATTTGTCAGGATGTTGGCTATATCGGTCGGTTCAATATATTTTGTGCCATTCTGCACTAACTCCGAGCAGATCTGTAAATTGCCACTTAGATTCTTGACATAGCTAAAGAATGCCTTGTGGTTATCTTTGGAATCCATGGCAATTTTTCTTTCGAAGCTAGCCTTGGATGATTTTATGAGGGGAATGTAGTTTCTTGCTGATACTGATCAGAGATGTCTTCCTTTCTTGGGATTTTACTCTTTTCTGTACTAGTCTCCTCCTTCTATTGTATAGCTTGTTTATGGCAGGGGTCCACCAGACTGGTTTCCTTTTCTTGGAGGAGTGAGTCTTGGTTTTGTTTGGGATAGCATGACCCATGCATTCTTGTAAGTGCCCATAGAGTACATTAGTAAAGGATTTTGCAGCTTGGACAGCATTATCCTTTAGCATGGGGGCTTTGAATCTTCCCACCTTAGTCTTAAGTAACGTGAAGTTTACTTTTAAAAAGTTTTTCACAGTGGTTTCTTTGACCGGAGGTGGTGGCAGAATGTGGATATCCAGAGTGATAAGTTCATGGTCAGATCTAACCAGCGAGGGGTTCACCTCCAGTGTGGAACACTGGTCGCCCATGTTGGTTATGACCAGGTCCAATATGTTGTCACCTCTGGTGGGGGTGTTGACCATTTGATCCAGGGCGTTTGAGTTTATAAATTCTAGGAAATGTTGGGCAAGGGAGTTTGTACTTGAGTAGTTCTCCCAGTTAATGTTTGGGTAATCAAAATCACCCAATATCAGGGTGTTTGGTAGGACTTTTATGTTTCCCCGTGTTTCCAGGAATGTGTTGTGGGTTCCTGGGACATGGTGGGTGATCTGTAGCAAGTTATAATTTGAATAGCAGTTTTGCCCATTCTTAGTTGCATGTGGATAATCTCTGAAGCATCGTTCTGTGTCACTAACCTGGAGGTGTGGGTATCCTTGATGAATATGGATACTTCCCTGCCTTTTGTACTTCGGTCCGGGTTTTGTGGTCAAAATGTATGGTATAAGTTGTAGCTTGGTAGTGCCGGGGTGCTCTCTGGAGCTTTAAACCAGGTTTCTGTTACTGCACTTATATCAATTTTCTCCATACGGAGGAGTGCCTCGAGTGCATGCATTTTGAGGTTTAGACTTCTGGCATTGAGCAGCATTACCCTCAGTTTTTTGTTACTTGTGCTATTTACGGTGGTAGGTTTGTCTTTTGAGCCTTGCCTAAAAAAGGCACTATGTGGGTGGCAAGAGCCTTGGCCAGTATTCGAAAGCCTAAGGGTGACAGGTGCAAGCCATCTCTAGCAAAGCAGTGTGGCTTGTCGAGCATGTCATCCCAGGCCGACAGACACTGGATTCCCTTTGAATGACACCAGAAGTTTAGCCAATTATTGAAATTGATAATTTTTTCTCTATACCGTGGTATCATTCTTGGTGAGGGCAGGATGCTACTCAGGGTCAGGGTCATACTGGCCTGGGCTACGTGATCAGAGAGCTCCTCCATGTCTCTTTTCATGTAGTCCAGGGAGGTACGGCTCAGGTCATTCACACCAACATGGACAATGACAGAGTCATATTTGTACTTGTTCTGGAGTGACCTGAGTGATTGTGTTATGTGGCGGATCCTGGCACCCGACAGGCAGCTAACAGTAACCTTCTCCTTGTTCAGCCTAGTGAGTGGGATGTCAGTGTGCCTGACTATAAATTCACCTATTACTAGTGTGTTGGGTATGTTATTTTGCCTTAAGGGCTGTGATTGTGTGGCACACTGGTTTTGTGAAGTATGTGTTTCATGGCTTGTGTTGGGGGGGTGGAGGTTGCTTGGATGTCTGCTTTGGAGGTCTCTGTTGCTTCTGCAGATTTTTATTTAGAGCCTCCAAGTATGTTTTCATGTATTTATGTGTGTTTTTGCCGGTGCTGGTTTCATAGGTCTATGTGAGACTGGTGGTGTGATGCAAGTAATTCCCTTCTCCTCTTGACTGCCTGGTCAAGTCTTGGGTTGAGAGAGCTTAGCCTCCAGTTTGGCTGTATAATTGCATCTGTTGCATGTATTAGTGTTTGGTGGAAGGAGGAGAGGATTGTCTGTGTACATGAGGCAATTGTAACATTGCCTTAAAATGCCCAGATTCACCAGTTGGACCGAAGAGTACAACTGAAACTGCCATTTGGACATGCTTGGATAGGTACAATGAACTGTTTTACTGTTTGGCTGGTAAGGTCGAATAGAGAGCCTTGTCCTTCTTTACAGTATAGGGGGGGGGGTCTAGTGCTAAGGTTTTTTAGTGCTTGCTATGAGTTTTGAGCAAGTGCCGATATGAAAAGTGAATGGTTTGAGTGCTTAAGTTTAAAGTTTGTCTTTTTGCAAGAGAAAAATTGAAGAGTAAACTTTGTGGAGCCGGGAATAGTTATACCCTAGAAAACTGCCACTGCCCGGTGTGCAACACCTTGCAAATGCGGGTTTTATAGCAGAGAAATGAAAGCGATAGAAATTAACCCAAAATGGCCAATAAACAACTAATTTCTGGACTGAAACCACTCCTCCAGGGACAGATAGGCTGCTCAGAGCTCCCTCTCTCACAATGAACAGAGAAACATCCTTCAATCCAAGTAAGGTATGGGCAAACACAGAAACTTGTAACATAGCCCTGAATTCAGCACTAACTTGAAAACTGGACTAGACTAGCTTAGAAAGGTGGGAAAACAAGTATCTCTCTCTCTATATATATATATATATATATATATATATTTTTTTTTTTTATTTTAGAAAATAAAGCAGATGCAATCAAAAAAACACTTTAAATGCACAGAAATGGCTATCACACTTGAGTGTGTAGCCTACAACAGTTAAACAGGTAATTTTAAACACAAAAATGATTTTGTTAAAGTGCAGGCAGTAAAATAAGTACAATATGTAGTTGAAACAAGCTTTTTAAATCACAGAAACTCTAGAAAATTGGTATTTTAGGCGGAATTAGCTAAAGGCAGCAAGAAAATGCAGAAAAATATGCTTAATCACTCCAAAGTCTCTCTGCTGCTGTAGAACTCTGCAGGGCATCAGGTAGGAGCTTGCTGAGCTGTATACTAACACAAAAACCTTGCAAATGTGGGTTTTATAGCAGGGAAATGAAAGAGATAGAAATTAGCCCAAAATGGCCAACAAACTACTAGTTTCTGGGCTGAAACCACTCCTCCAGGGACAGATATGCTGCTCAAAGCTCCCTTTCTCTCACAGTGAACAGAGAAACCTACTTCTATCCAAGTAAGGTATGGGCAAACACAGAAACTTGTAACACAGCCCTAAATTCAGCACTAACCTGGAAATTGGACTATACTAGCTTAGAAAGGCAGTAAAACAATACTTAATCACACCAACGTCCCTCTTCTGTCTCTCTGCTGCTGTAGAATTCTGCAAGGCTCCAGGCAGGAGCTTGCTGAGCTGTATACATGTAATAAACAATGTGTGTTGGATTAAATCACCACCAGCAAACAATGAATTATGTCAAAATTTAGTCAAGCAACCCTGAATTTCTTTACCATTTCAGATACCACTATTACTTCAAGAATATTGTATTGAGCATCTTCTGATATTTCAGTGACAAATAATTCATTGTCCTATATTTGCTGAGTCAGTTTGTTTAGTCAAAGTGCACAGTTTTATTCTTTCATACACCTCTTCTGTTTTCTGCGTGGAGATATGCATGAATGGGCATACCTTCGTTGAAGGTTGTGCGTCAGGGCTGGTAACTCGGCACGTAAAACTTAACTACCAATTAGCGGACTGGAGTTCTGCTGTGTCGACCCCTAACCGGGAAAAGCTGTAAAGTCACAACAACCCTCACATATACTATTGATTTCTTTATATTAGTTAAAAGTTACCCTCCCAGACCCTATTGATTTCCTTATGGTAGTTTAAAATTCCCATCATACCACTTTTGATTATTTAATTGAAAGTCTTGCCCAGGAGCTATGCATTGTAATTTCTGTTGCTCCTTTAACCTGCTTCTGAGGCTGATCTTGCACTTTTTTACTCTCCTTACCCCTACCTATCTTTTGATTTACAAAGACAATGTCCTCATGTACTCGTTTCTTTAGACATGTCACCATCATTCTTTTTTAACTTACAATGACTCTGTGTAGTTCAGCTAAGCATAGCATTGTTCTCCTTACTTACCTTTCAGGAATTCTAATTTGAAATATTTATGAGCAGATCCCTTTCCACTTCTGCTGCATTTTTTTAAACTGTTTCAGCATTTTGTTTTGCATGCATACCTCTCAACCTCTTAAAACAAGAAATCTGAGCAAAGCCTAAAACAATGGAAGACAAAAGCCCACATACAGGTCAAATTAAAAGTATTGCTCTCATAAACTTAGAAAGTTGCTAAAATCGTATAACTTGTGTTAGCATGCAATTTCTGAAGGATATGAAGTCCAAAACTCAAATGTGTGCATTTTTTAGTGACTTTAGTCTTTAATGATTTGTCAGAAAATCACAAATTTTATGAGGAACAGACCAAATATATGAGGCAAAATATCTGAACGTTCTCTGAAAATCTGTATAGCTGAGAGTTGTATTTGCATGGGATATAATTTTGTTTGCAGTGAAATGTTTACATTCAGAGTATCATGCTTTCAGGCTAATAGAAACAGAAAACTGAAAATAAAAATAATTTAAAATAAAATTATAGCAATAAAAAAATCCCAGATGATATTGTGCTCCTCAAGGATAGGGCAATGTGGTTCTGTACCACGGACAGCACATTATGTTAGCAATGGCTGATTACATTTACAGCATTATAGGCCATTGAAACATTGCATTTGCTTATGCAGCTGGTCATTTGTTTCAGAAGAAATGTCCAATTACAGATGAATTCTGCTGTAATATTATTCTTATGTTTGGGAACTGAAATCAAGATAATAGGGCATTTGGAATCTAGTAATAAAATACAGCTCCAGTGATTGCAAAGATTCCAAAGAATTAGTTCTCAGCCTGAAAATGAAACCATTGTGTAATTTCCCAGAAACATTTCTTCATTTTGCAATGGCTTTTCTTTATAAAGTATACTGATGAGTAATAAACATGCCTGGATGATTGTATTTCTTGAAGCACCCCAATTTCACTATATGTCTCTCTCTCTCTTTTAAAAGAGCAGTAATATTTTCCGAAGTGTGAGAAATTCTTCCTATGAAATGTTATAATTAAGCAATTATATGATATAAATTCCTATTAATGATTTTGAGAATAAGGATAAGAAAAATGTATAGGGTTATAGAGCAAGGTGATTAAGGACATGTCAGTGGTCTGAGTATTTTTAATAAAAAAAAAAAAAAAACATTGTAAAGGCACAAGAAATTGCTCCAAATCAGCTTTTACATGTTGAAAATGTATGCAGCATCCCTTGCTCAGTTAGCTAGGTAACAGTGTTAGACACTTTTGCAATACTTCCTAGGCTGCAGTAGCATTGAGAGCATGAGAAAAAGGCAGTGTCTGCCATGAGCCCAGGCTGTCAGTAGGCAAAAGTGGCAGGTGCCATTTGGGTGAGAACACAGAACTGCTATTCATTTATGAAGCCAGTAGAACATTGCAACTTCATAAATGAATGCCATTGCTGCATTTTTGGTTGTGGCGGTGTGTTGAAATGTTAGTGTATGCTACTAACTGACTGAAGCATGAAATGGTGTCTGCTTGTTTTTTCCTTTGTCTTCAGCTCTAGACTTTGAAAAGAGTTTTTTTCCCTTTGAGGATGAGGAAGCTACAGTCAGTGGAAATATCTAGCGTACCAGATAAGATAGTTATGACTATGTTAAATATTAATTGTCTACTAATAGCCAGTAAGAGGAAAATCCAAATGTGACTTTATTTCCAGAAAAGTTGTACCTCACTAATAAACACAGGTACATTATTGTTACTAATGTTAAATAAATCAGTACACTGTTTACACTGATGAAAGAGGAGTATTTTTTTAGACAATTAGAAAAAAACACACAGAAAGATTACAAAAATTGTAACTAATAATAATCAGAAACAAACTCAGTGGTATTTTTTAAACATGATAATGTCCTTTATGATATGCATTGGAAAATAATTGATGTTCCAAGAAAATTACGCTATGCAGTATTCATGGCTTGATGTTTTTTTCTATAGAATGTCCACACTGAACAGAAACGTTACTTACTTAAAGTCTGCCAGCATTTTTCTTTTAATTTTAGAAAAATGTTAATTATTATTCAGATTTGCAAGGGAACTGCATATCAACCAACATAAAGCAAACATAATTAATTTACAGCTTCTTTCTGGAGTCTTTTACTACCTAAACAAAATAATGTGCAAACAAGAGATCCTAATCCTGCAGGAAGGTGAAGATATGGCCTATACAACACACCCCTGACAGTCACCCTCAGATAGGAATAACAAAGTAGAGTACATGCCAAAGAAGATTCTTAAATGAAAAGCAGCAGGTTTAATCTTCAAGTCTCCCAATATAACAACAGTCTGATTTGTCAGTGAGCTAATGTTGAAAGAAGATGGCATGGAAATTGTGACACCCCACCTCTGGGCTAGTAATCAAGGAGCCGCAATCTCACCATTGGTACCTGTGAGGAATGTTTACTAGGAGGATAACAGGTACACCCACAGTATCTCCAGATGCAGATCTCTACATCAAGCACAATCAAGCACAATTTCCCTTAAGAGCACAGAGGGAACACAGTCAGTCCAGGGTTTGGTTTCTCCCTCTTTCTTCAAATCCCCAATACAACTCCCCACTGGCACAGCTATAGAGTTGAGACCTCAGCAGAGTGTTCAAGCCAAGACCTTCAGCACCCTCTCTGTTCAACCAGTGCTTCATGTCCCTGCTCAAGTAGCTGACACCCACAATCTTTGAGGTTTGATTTACACACACAAACACACACACACATGGAAAAGGCTGGCACAGGTTTACTAGCCATGCCCCCTTATGCCCAGACTTTAAAGTAGTTATGACTGTCACCAGGCACTCCTGCCAGCTACCTTACGTCTTTTCCAAGGGTACCCAATATAGTGAGCAAAATTAATATTAATGCAAATATTAGTTTTACAAATAGCAAAGCTATTAGGAGGGGCACACACAGTGTCATCAAATAAATATGCAAAAACTCTCCAAACTTAAATATCTCTACAAAGATCAACCGCAATGAAAGGTTTAAATATATTTAATAATAAATAACAAAAGAACAAGAAAATACTAACTATACATTCACAGTGACATTAGAGTTCAAATCTCAGGAAATATTTAAAATAACATTGAAGGACAGTCTCAGACAAATAAAGAAAAACAATATCTAAACTGAGGTTCACTATATTCCTGACTGAATCTAAGATAATCACTATTCCCTCCTTACTTAATAGAGCAAGGCAAATGATGTGGTGAATGACTCTTCTTGTTGTCAGGCCCAAGCCAAAATACAGAATGCTCAGTCTCACTAAGAGACTTCCAAAAATAATATCCAAAATATTACTTTTGCAGAATGACATCACTTTTGGTCATCTAACTTCTAACTCCCATGCAACTCCTCATTGCTTGAAATTGACAGGATTTAGCACCTACCTGTAAACAAACACACGCAAGGGTTTTGCTCAGATCTGTGGCAGGTGCTGGAAGTCATAAAACAATTTCATACCTCCATGCTTCTAGAGTAGTAATTAGTTCACCCCAAAGGCAATGCAGAAAGCTTCCTAGTACAGACTTTGCATCCCTGGCTGCATTGACACCTGTGAAATAGCATCTTTATGGCCTAGCCCATAAAGTGATTTAATTTCAGATATTTTAAAGTTTGTTGGACTGAGGTTAACCTTCCAGTTTCCTCTGCTAAAACATATACATTTAAACAGTTACTGTAGTGAATGTACATTTCTGTTCTCTCCAGTAGCACACACTGTTGATACATTTCAAACACAAGCACTTTACAAATACCTTTTCAACACAAACATCTGTACAAATCATTTTCATATGCACATGACATACAGTTCTAATACATTTGTAACACAAGCATCTTGTATAAATCGGTTTGATATTCACAAATGACATACAATTATTTACATACTTCCAGCTAGCTATGCAGACAGTACCTCCTATCATCACAGCTCTCCCCACTTTGAAGACTCAAAGGTAGTTTTTCAGGAGCCCCTTGAGAAACGTTGCCTGAGAGGAAAGAGCCTATCTGGGAATACATTACTCCAAACTCTGTCTTGAGATTCCATCTGCCTTGGCATTGCTAACCCCACTATAGTGCTGCACTGTCATATCATAAGCTTGCAACCCTAGGTTCCACCATAGTAACATGAGACTTTGGTGACTGGCTCCCTGTAGCCATGGATCCACCTCAGACTCTTCTTGCCTTCTACTGCAAATACTTATCACAAGGGCCTCCCTATCATGGTTAGGTCTCATCATGTTAACATGGTACAATTTGAGTGCTTGCCTCCTGCCTAGCAGTTCTACCATGTAGTTAACTTCACTGACCTTACTTACCACTTTGAAGGGTCCCTTCCAAGCTGCCTGCAGCTTATTGTGTCTGACAGGAATGAGAACCATATCCTGCTGCCCCACAGCATACTCTCTAGCTCAAAGATTCCTGTCATGCCACACCTTTTTCTGCTGTTGGGTTTCTGAGAGGTTCTCCTGGGCCAAGCCCATGAGTTCTCTTAGCCTTGTCCTGAGGTTTAGGACATATGCCTCATAAGACGCCTTGTGGAATTCCTACTCACCCTTCCCCTCAATAAAAATCAAACCTAGAGGTCCCCTCATCCGATGTCCATACAGCAATTCAAAGGGTGAAAAACCTGTGGAATCCTGGGGTATCTGTCAGTATGCAAATAACAGATGGGCAAATATTTGTCCCACTCCCTCTTAAACTGGTCTGCAAATCCCTGTAGCATGGTCTTTAGTATAGATTTTAACCTCGCCACAAGACCTTTAGTCTGGGGATGGTAGGGGTGGTCTTTAGGTACTTTACCCCACAGTGCTTCCACAGATAAGGTGGCAGGTCTGCCATGAAATTAGGATCTCTGTCAGTCAGTATTTCTTTTGGGAAATCTACCCTGCTGAAAATCTCTAACAAAGCATTTGCCACCTTTCCTTCCTCAATGGAAGGCAGTGCCACCACTTCAGAGTATCTGGTTTCATAATCTAGTGCCACTAGGATATACTTCTTCCCTGTGGGAACTTGAGGTATGCAGAGGACCCACAATATCAATAGCTACCTTCTGAAATGGCTAATTAATCACAGGCATAGGCACCAAAGGAACTTTTACTTTGTCTCCTGCCTTGGCTACTCACAGGTCCTATAGTACCCTGTCACATCTCCTGCAATGCCAGGCCAATAAATGTTCTGCATAATTCATATTTTGGTATGCTTTATACCCATATGACCTGCAAAGAGATTGCCATGAGATATGACTAGAAGTGCCAGATAGTAGGCTCTGGGCACTACTAAATGCTGTATTCTCTCAACTTCTAGCCCTCTCTCAGTAGTCCATTCTCTGTGCAGTAATCCTTTGTTCCAGTATATGGAATCCCCTTTTCCTTGTGAATCAGGTGCCTCCCTAGCTACTCCCTCAAGCCTTGTAATGTAGGGTCTGAGAGCTGGACCTGTCTCAACCCTCTCTTTGTAACCCTTCCCAGTTCCCCTTCCACAGCAAGCTTGGTGTCCTCTGACAGCTGTGCCTACCTGTAAGCTGGGTACTACTACTCAGCTCTGCCCTAGCAGTCACTCTGTCTAAGAGAATATCAGTACCCAATAGCAGCTGTGGCTCACCTTCAGTCTCACTGCTACAGGGTATCTTCCTCCTTGACGTAGCCACCTCACCAGTCCTGGCTTCAAGTGTGTGGTCTGTCTGCCCACCCCCCCCCCCCAGGCTACCAGAACTACATGCCTGGTTCCAAGCCTGACTGCATGCAACTTCATGCAGACAAGGTACTGCATTATCAAAATCATTCCCTATCAGGTCATTTTGCAGGGATATCCTCAAACGCAACTACTTGCTTGCTTGCTTCCTTTTCCACCCTCCCAGTCAATGTAATCCCTAGCCAAAGGTATTTGGACTGGGGCCCTTCCTAAAGCTCTGACCAGAGTACACTGCTCAAGCAAGTAGTTCTCCTCTTTAACCATTGCAGGCATCACAATGGTTAGGTCAGAGGCTGTGTCTCTCTTAGCAGTGGCCTGTTTCCCATATACTAAGATAGGATATAACCTGTTGTGGTAGTTTGGTACCCTTGTTGTATCCAGACAACTTACCACTTTAATTCTGTTATTCCCACTTGCTGGCACCCCACCTTCTGTTCTCCACCTTGCCTCCATGGACATCTATATGATACATGGTCGCACTGGTTACATTTAAAATATTTAACCCCTGATCCTGGCCTTGTACCAGAACTAGTGGCCTCAGCTGTTACTGGTGAACTCTGTTGGGATGGTTTAGGCTGCCAACTATGGGTTCCCTTATATCTATGTGCAGCACTGGGTATCCCTTTCCTGTGCAGTGATGCCCTGCTTGCTATGTAGAAATCCCCTTTTTCCCCAGCTCATCTCCAGTGTTGCATTACCTATCTGCCAACCAGATTCTCATGTCCTCAGGCAAAGTGATAAGAGATTGTTCCCTCAGCACTAGGTCTGTCAGCCATTCAAAAGTGGTGACTTGACAACCACTCACCCACCTATGAAAATAAGTGCTTAGTTCAGCAGTATAATCACACACACTTTCATCTGCCTTGCGTCTATACTCAAAACATTTTTCTACATAATTCAGGTGTTAACTTAAAACACTCTAATAAACATTTCTCTACTTTGTTATAGTCTAAACAATCAATATCAGACAATTTAGAAACAGCAGATACAGCTCTACCATGGAGTAAGGGAGTCATGAACTACACCCAGAGCCTTCATTCAACATTATACTGTTTGCATACTCTTTCATGTATATATGAACAACACTATCAAAATGATCACCTTCTTGGTATTGAGGAAAATGTTCACTGACATTTATTGCTTCTGGGGTACAGTTACTCTCTTCCCTATTACCTCCATGACCCTGCCAGAGAGTCAGCATTTCCTTTTCATGTTGCCTCTGCCTCTCATTTTCTTCAGCCTCCAAATGTCTCAGTCTCTTTTGATTCTGCTTTGACCTCCAAATGCGTCAGTCTCTCTGCCTATTCTAATTCCAAACATTTGGACTCCAGTTCAAGTCTCTTTAACTCTAGATGAATTTTTAAGTCCTCTGAGGAAAAGTTGAACTGTCCTTTTTCTGAGAGTGGTACATCCCGAATGCCAGTCTGGTTATCTTCCTCGTTGCTCATCTGTGATACAGCTGTGACTAAGGCTGCAAGTATTTCACCTTTACTCAGATTGACTCCTTTGACTTGGCACATCTCAGACAACTGGCTCCTTGTCAGCTTGCCATAATCCTCTGTTGATATCTGTGCCTGCTCTCACTGACTAAGCTAACAAAAAATAAAAAAAAACTATTGTGATATGAGACTCTGAATGTTCACCATGTGGCTGTTTGAGAGTACAAACACCTTTACTGACCACAGTTTACAGGCTACAGGAGTTCAATATTCACACCACTGAATTTCAATATGTGATGTGGTAACCCCACCACTGCCAACCAATATGTGACTCTCCACCTCTGGGCCACTAATCAAGGAACCTCAATCCACACCAATGGCACCTGTGAGGGATGTTTACTGGGAAGATAACAGATATACCCACAATATCTCCAGATGCAGCTCTAGATCAAGCAAGATCAAGCACAATTTCCCTTAAGAGCACACGGGGAACACAGTCAGTCTGGGGCTGGTTTCTCCCTCTTTCTCCAGAACACCAATAAGACTCCCCACTGGCACAGTTATAAAGTTGAGACCTCAGCTGAGTGTCCAAGCCAAGCCAAGACCTCCAGCACCCTTTCTGTTCTACCAGTGCTTTGTGTTCCTGCCAAAGTAGCTGACATCAACACTCTTCAAGGTTTGATTTACACACACACACACACACACACACACACACACACACACACACACACACACACACACACACACACACACACACACCTTGAAAAGACTGGTGCGGGTTTTCTAGCTATGCTCCCTTCTATACAGACTATAAGGTAGTTATGACTGCCACCAGACACTCCTGCTATCTATCCTAAGATTGTTCCAAGGGTACCCAATATACTGAGTGAAATTGATATTAATACAAATGGCAGTTTGACCAAGAGCAAGGCTATGAGGAGTAGCCCACACAATGTCACCAAATAAATATGCAAACACTCTCCAAACTTCAATATATCTACAAAGATCAGCCACACTGAAAGGTTTAAATATATTTAATAATAAATAGTAAAAGAACAAGAAAATGCTAAGTATATATTCACAGTGACATCAAAGTTCAAATCACAGTAATATTTAAAATAAAATTGAAGGACAGGCTTAGACAAATAAAGAAAAACAATATCTAAACTAAGGTTCACTATATTCCTGACTGAATCTAAGATAATCACTATTCCCTACTTATTTAACAGAGCAAGGCAGATGATGTGATGAATGGTCCTTCTTGTTGCCTCGCCCAAGAAAGAATATAGAATGCTCAGTCTCACTAAGAGATTTCTAAAAATCATATCTAAAATATTACTTTTACAGAATGGCATCACTTCTGGTCATCTGACTTCTAGTTCCCATGCAAACCCCAATTGCCGGAAACTGGCACGATTTAGCACCTACCTGTAAAAATACACAGACAAGGGCTTTTGCTCGGATATGTGGCGGGTGCTGAAAGTCATAAAACAATTTCATAACTCCATGCTTCCAGAGTACAAATTAGCTCACTCCAAAGACAATGTAGAAAGCTTCCTAGTGCAGACTTTGTGTCTCTGGCTGCATTGACACCTGTGAGATAGCGTCTTTATGGCCTAGCCCATAAGTGATTTAATTTCAGATATTTTAAATTTTGCTGGACTGA
Source organism: Protopterus annectens (assembly GCF_019279795.1). Taxonomy (NCBI): domain Eukaryota; kingdom Metazoa; phylum Chordata; order Ceratodontiformes; family Protopteridae; genus Protopterus; species Protopterus annectens. Next base: position 958,170,926 of record NC_056741.1, on the reverse strand, counting down.
GGTTAACATTCCAGTTTCCTCTGCTAAACATATACATTTAAAAAGTTACAATATTGGATGCACATTTCTGTTCTCTGCAGTAAACCACACTATGGATACCTTTCAAACACAAGCACTTTACAAATACCTTTTCAACACAAACATTTGTACATTTCAGTTTCATATACACATCATAGAGTTCTAATACATTTGTAATACAAGCATATTCACAAATGACTTATAATTATTTACAGAATTCCTGCTAGCTGTGCTTGTGGTATCCGCTGTCATCACAGAAATAACTACTGATTGTATACAATTATTTCCTTGATGAGTGAAGTAGATGATGTGCTGGGTGCCAGGCGGAAGTTTAAGGCAACACTAATTAATATTAATCAATATTCAAAAGTACACTAGCAAAGTGTGAGTTCTATGGACTGTGTGCTAAACTTGAAAGAATCTCCGAGAATTCCTTTACTCCATGGCACAACAATCTCACAGTTAGTATACAAATGTAGCAAGAGTTGTTGGGAGGACATCAGGGGTGAAGCTGCCCCTGTAAAACTGATTTGTTAGTGCTTGAGTAAGTTTTGATTTTGATGTTTCTGGGATTATGCTTCTCATCACTAGTCATAGTTTGTCAGAAGTTTGTCATGGAGTCACATGGGCTACAAGTCATTTTTAACTCCATGCATGCAACAGCCATGCCCATAGTATCACAACACACTAATAGACCTGAACTGAATTGAAATGATTTAATCAACAGTGACATGTGCTGGATTCAATCACTCAGTATGACCCATGGGATATGCAGCACAAATGATAAGCTAAGCATTGTCTTCAAAGGTATCATCTTTATGCAAAACATATTGGTCAGGATTCAGAAACAAACAATGTAATGTGTAAAGCAAAATATCATTGCAAATGTCAAGTGCAGATTGGGAGCCATTCAGAGACATTGTTAGCTTGGTCAAAAATGGGACTGAAATACCACAGCTGGCACATTATATGTGTTCATATATTGAGATGAAAATGGCAAAAATGATAATACGGACAACAGTGAATGTAGATGAAGGTAAACAACATGGCAGAGTAATTCAGAAACGCATAAAAGCTACAAGGTGCTCCTTGACCACCAGTGTAGCCATATACCATAACAATCTGTTGGATAGAGACAGAGACTGCATACGATGCTATGGGCAACAGATTGATTAGTAGAAATATACATGATTATAAAGATGTGAATCATAGTTCTCCATGCAACCAAAGTACCTGACCATAAACTAACATTCAATCACCTCTATTAAACAGAAATACTTGTCTGCTGGTGCTACAGTGTGGCCAGGGACACCACAATGGAGCTGGAACCCACATGTTGCCTTCACCTGCAAGCTCATGGGATATGTTGAATATCCCTTCCTTGAAGAACGGGCAGCACTGTCATTTCTTGCTACAGGGCTCTACCAATAACCAGCAGGGACACAGTGGCTATATCTCAGACATCTGCCTCATGGATACTAACCTGTTTTTGATGGTATGCTACAGCACATGGAAGAATTTATTGTGTTTTTTGCATACAGCAAAGTAGAGGAGCAATAACGTGGGCATTCTATGGTCTAGCCCATTGCCCTGAGGTACTGGATACAACTGACTGAACCGCATCAGGATCAAAGTCCCACCAGAAACACAGACACAACAGTAAATCAGCAGTAAGTGACTCCATTTCATCAAGAGGGTGTAATATACAATGTGACAGTGTCAGAGGTAGATGGAAAAGCTCTCTAAGTACAGGGGTATTTATATACCAGTGATATTTAGCTACATATATTTTACCTACAAGCAGAATTGTTTATTCTTAGAGTGTTAAGAATTGTGGAAATCTTTTGTGCCTATGTTAAATGCATTCTAGCGCACATGCACTGTGCATTCAGACTGATCTATTCACTGACCCACCCTACCTCTAAGGAGTGCTAACACTGTCAGGTTATCAATCACTGGCCTGTCTATGAGTGTTCTTCCAGTATGTCATTTGCCATACTATACAACACACTTAAGTGTTTGACCCTTACCTTGGTATGTAGGTGGACTGAACACTATAAATGGGCCATAGGTGTGAGTGTGCATGTGTGTGTGTGTGTGTGTGTGTGTGTGTGTGTGTGTGTGTGTGTGTGTGTATGTGTGTGTGTGTGTTTGATGGAAGAACTAGCATGGCAGGGCCAACCTTGGCTCTAGATGATTGGCACTATTGAAGTGACACCCTGACCCCATTTGCAAAAATGGTAAAAGTGTTGTGGATGGATGGATGGTTAGCTCTTTAGAAGATAACACTGCTGCTCTTCATTTACTAGTTTTCGCATACCCTGATTTCACTGCCCTCACCATGGGTTAGGAAGCTTCATCAATAATACACACTTTCCTCTGGTGCAAATCTAGACCTGGAGCTAAGTTTAAGCTATATGTGCAGAAGTCACACGTGGGTTCTAAAACTTTATATGTAATAATACACTTAGTCAGCTGTAGAATGGGCATACTGCTTAAAGCTATGCAATATCACATGTCTTAGGCCAAGAGCGTGTGCCAGATAACATAGCCTAGGGCACCACTAGAATTCATCCTCTTAGTCCCTGCTCAAAGCTGAAAGAAATGTCATCTACCTGAAAATCTTATGCATATATGTAGGAGATTGCAGAAAATCTAAAGAAAAATTCTTTAACATAGTGTAAAAGCAGATTTTGTAATATTCTGGCATGCTAATATAAGCTATATATAAGCTAATATATGCTAGATATAAAACTGTCTGACTCAGAACTCACAATTTATCATTTTTGATTTATTTTCATATTAACATGCCACAGTGTGTAAATAATAATTTGGTTAGTGTGCAACTGCACTGCTTAAAATGTTTTGTACTTCCCAGTATTGCACTGCTGTTACATCTTTTCCATGCCTCTGTACTCACAATACATACGCTTTTGCTTTGTTGTTTGATTAGTGTTGGTGTTCAGTATCCTTTTTTTCTTTATGAGTTACTATATGTCATTTATAACCTCACATTAAGAAAAAAAATACAAAAAGTACTTTATTTTATTTACCATCCAGGTGCTCCAGTTTCCTCCCATATCCCAAAGACATGCAGTAGGTGGATTGGACACTCTAAATTGGCCCTAGTTGTGAGTCTATGCATGCCTTCTGTGGAAGGTTGGGAGCCGGGCTGTCAACTCAACACTCTAAAACTCCACTGCCAATCATGAGCGGACAGATGATCCCTGTGGCAACCCCTAATCGGGAAATGCCAAAGAAGAAGAAGAAGAAGAAGACACTGGTAGCACTGTCCAATTTTTCCAATTACTGACCATGCTTTTGTATGCAAGATATTCTATCCGATGCCTTTTAGCGTCAAATACAATATCATTGCATATGTATATGCTAACCATTTTGAAAATTTAAAGCACATGCATGTGTTCTTTGATGACTCAGTAAAGGCTTTAGTAATTATAGATGTGAAAAACAACTGTTTTATATAGTATTGATTAACTTAACCAATAATTTGATTCTGCATAAATAAATACTGGTCATGACAGCAAAAGTAACCCTCCACATAAAATGATATGACAGTGCAATCTAAAAATAGGTGCCACTTTTAGACACATGAGTTTCCATTTGACCTCTGAGGGAAACTATTCCCTTATCCAACACTCAAGACATGGAGAAAATAATAAGCATCAGAGCACAGATGTAATTGTGCAAGAAAGGTTAAGCATTAACTATTATTAAAATCTCACAGGATAAACACTGCTATTCAAACACTAGCTGAATAGTAAGCAGATGACAACTACGTTTACTGTTTCAGCAAGACCAAGATAAATCGGTGCAAAATTAAATGGTTTAGCAGGGTAAAGAGACATCCGCAGTCTGAAAGTTTTTTTTTTTTTCACTGCACTACATTATCGGTAATTACACCTTTTTATTTTCTGCGTTTGGGTAAACAATGCATAATTAGGGTAAACAATGCTTAATCAAGTACAGAATGTGCTGTCCTTTTACACTCAAAAAATTCCTTTATCAGCAGTTATTACTTGTGGCAGTATTATATGCATGGAGACACACACACAAATACATGTATATTTAGCTATAATGCATATATTTATTATTATACCTATGTTTCTATTTATCAATAGTTATATATGACAGTGTGCATTTGTGTTTGTGTGTTTTTGGGAAAGATGTTAAAGTTTGGTGTGGTGTGTATGTATGCATGTTTGGGAGGGGTGTTTATGTGTGATGTGTTGTATATATTTATATGTGTCTGTCAAAGTATACAGTGGAAGGATGATAACTATAGCCCAGAAAAATACCTCCCCAGTCAACAGGACAATGAATGATGCCCAGAAATGTGGTTGGGGTCAATATAATAATTAAGGTGTTTATCTCACAATCACAAGGCACAGACAGGATTTGTTTCACACCTTTGGAAGGAAAATTGACTAGGCTTAAAATGGTCCACAAGGACAGCTAGCCTAGTATTTACCTATGAACTTGTCTGCACATTTCATTATGTATTCCTACATAGCACTCTATTTATAGACAGTATACAGAAATTCAGTCAAACTACCCATATGTAAATTATCTATCAAACACACATTTAGACAGATTGTTCACTTTTGTAATTAAATCTTATGTGACAATGTAAGGTATTGCCAGCTATGCAAGGAGAAGTAGGGCAATGGATGTGTAACATATGCCAGCACATCTAGCTGGAATTTTGTGAAGAATTATACGTCATTTGTATATCAAACTGATTTGTACAGATGCTGTGTTAAAAATGTATTTGTAAAGCTGCTTGTATTAAAAAATCTACCAACAGTGTTTCCTGCTGGGCAGAGTAAGAAATACACTTGTATGTCAGACTGTATTATAACTATTGAAATTAATATTGTAACAGACGATACTGGAAAAGAAGAGGTTAAGCTCAGCTCCAGCTAACTTTGAAAAATAGTATAAAATTAATTTACTTAATTTAGGCCATAAAGATTGCATCTTACTGTTCTGATTACAGCCAGAGACAAAATGTCTGTGCCAGAGAATGGTTTATTAGCTCATGTAGGAAGAGTGGGAGTGTTTTATTATTTTATGATTTCCAGAACCTGCAACAGATCTTAGCAAAGCTGTGTGTGTGTGAATTACTGATACATATGTGTGAGATTCTGGGTCAGTTGCTAGGAAAGGGGGTAGTATGGAAACCAGATGTGAGATGACCAGATGTATGCAATGTCATTCTGTAATCCAGAGTAAAAATTATGTTTTCATACCAAGTGAGACTGAAGTCTCAGAGCAGTCTGTTTTTGGAACCTGACAAAGCAGGACCCCTCACCTACTTCATCTTGCCTTGCTCTAATAAGTGAACAAGGGAATAGTAATTATTTAGATCAATCAGGAAAATATAGTGAAATTAGTTAAATATTGTTTTTTTCTGTATCTGTGTGAATGTAGTCCTCTGTGTTATTTTAATTTCTGAAACTCTGGAGTTTATTGTAAATAGATATTCCATATGTTTATGTTCTTTTATTATTTATTATTAAATATATTTAAACTTTTCATTGCGGCTGGTCCTTTAGTGAATATTTTAAACTTTGAGAGTACTCATATCTATTTGGTGACTCTGTGGCCACTCCTGAAAGCCTTACTGCATTGCTCAAACACTTTCCTTTGTAACAATATTAATTTCACTCAGTATAACTGGGTACACTTGTAACAGCCTTAGAGTGAGTGGTTTTGTACCATCTGTTGGCAGTGCAACTACCTTATAGCCTGGACAGAAGGGGCCATAGCAGGTAAATCTGTGCCAGCCTTTCCCAGGTGCTTGATGCAGAGAGCTGCATCTGGAAATACTGTGTCTATCTATTTGTGTTACAAGTGAATGCCCCTCTCCAGTGTCATTGGTGAGGATTTAGGCTCCTTGATTACTGGTCTAGAGAGGGGATGTCACATCTTACACTGCTGGTTCAACCCCTGCTGCCTTCCTAACATTTAAAAATGCACTCTGCCTTCCAAATATTGCCACCAACAGATTATGGAAATTTAGACTTCATTTTATCTGTTCCACTGCAATCATAAAAAGGATATTTCTTGGGGGGGGGGTTATATCACTGCAAGTAAGCTGTGTACACACCTATGTTGCAGAGATTACTTTAGGACATTCAGGGATGATTGAACAATAACTTTCTGGAAAGGTATTTAGAAATGGAATAAACTGAATATGTTAATTATTCCCAACAGCTACATCCACTCTCTCAGATGTGTCTTAGCCAGGATCACTGATCTCTAGTCACAAGCTAAGGTTGTTTAACAACTCTTTCTTAGCAGTACAGTCATGGTACACTTAATGATTTCCTGAAGGCTACCCATTAACAAATAATCCATTTACTTGTGACAATTCTGGATCCTTCCTTGTTTCTACACTGAGAATAGTCTTTATGTGTGGTCTTGCAACATATATCACAAATTAATTTAATCCTTAATATGTTCACTAGCCCTTTCCAAGTGTTATTATTTATTTATTGTCTTATTTTATTAGCCAGGATGTCCAATTATCTACGACCCATTTTCAGTGGCGGTCTAGGAGAACTGCTTGGTTAAATGACTTGATCTGGTTCACACTTCTGTCAAAGGGAGACTAATGGAATCAAACCCAAGACTACATCAAGAAACTCATTAGCAGTTCTTAACCTTATTGCATGCTCTAAACTACTAGACTCATCCTGTTTATGCTGCTCTCCCCATCAGTGAACTGTTTTTGCTTTCCGCTTCTACCTCTTCTGAAACAGAAAATATGCTTTTGAAGTATGTGTATACATTTTGGTACTTAATAAGTTTAGCAGCACTTCATTTCCTTCCCTGCAATATATAATCTGCTATGTAATTTACCTCCACTCTTTCTAATTAAGATGCTTAACATTTTATAGTAGCATTATGCACCTTAATATGCCCTGCAAACATGGGCACATCTGTCCAGAACTTCTTGCCCTTTTTAACTTGTTTACTATTTTCCAGATATTTTCATGTTTTATGTTCCAAGCTGATAATATCAGGTATCTTTCTTTTCCATACTAAAGGCAATAAGTACTGAAAGACACGTTCGGCATTTCCATGCTTCATGACCAGCCAACCCATGATGACTATATGATTATTGACCATCCTTGTAAGTCATCATTTCACTGAGGTAGATTGAAAAATGTTTTTCTAATAAGCACCTCCAGAACAAATATCATGGCGATAAAGATATGAAAATAATCTTCATACATGTTGCACTTATGTCATTTACCACACCTCTTATTACCCTTTTTGGACATGCATATGAAAGAAAATATCAAATAGCACTCTTTTTCTACAAACTGCTCTTTAGCGGAGGTCAAGCCTCTCTGCACCCCACAATCTGGGGAGCAAGACCCTCTCCCCAAACTTATATGTACTAAATCCAAGATCATTATACCCAAGAAAAAAAGACATATTCTAAGAAATACCAGTGTCAGACTTCCTACAGGTAAGTCTGAATTTTTTTTTTTTTTTGCCATTCAGTGTCAGCATTATAGGCTTCACTATAGCAGGTTACGTTTTTTCATATGTTTACCCAGGAATACACTCTGTGCATCCAGATAATCCCTATCAGAAATACAACAGTAGTGGATTTAGGCCTTTGTGCAGGGGCGTGCATCCTTCCCTTTTAAACCACAATACAAACTGGTACCAGAAAAAAAAGAAAGAAAAAACATTCTAAAATGCGTTTGTTTAAATTGGAAAAATTGCCACCAAAAACATACACTATTCAGTGTGTTCCTCATTTTGCAGTACACTTGCTTCTTATTTTTTTACAGTCCCTGTCATAGTCACAGCCAGATCCAGCACTAGCGACCTAGGGTACTTACCTAAGGGCTCTCTGGCTTGGGGAGCCCACTGGGCAGGTGGTTGTCAAAACATTTAATTTAAACAAACAAAAAATATAGTTCTACTTTAAGGATGCACTATAAGTGAGAATTCTTCTTCAAGGATGCACTCATTCTGCGGGTGCGTCTTTGCGTGCATTGCACTAAAGATGCACAAAAAAAAATATGGATTTAAATGTTGGAACTGGCCTGCTTTTACTCTCAATTTTAAACAAGGAATTCGAAAACCAAGTGTGTGATCCAGTGACCTGTTCAGTCGGTGAGTGAAATGAGAAGTGTGTGTTCATCAGTACTGAAATGAGTGAGGTATGTGTGCTCAGTCAGTGGGTGAGTGACATGAGAGCTGTGTGTTTGTGTGTCCGTTCAGAGCATGAGTGTGATGTGAGAGTTTTGTGTGTGTGTGTGTGTGTGTGTGTGTGTGTGTGTGTGTGTGTGTGTGTGTCTCCATTCCGTAGGTGAGATGAAAGGTGTGTGTGTGTGTGTGTGTGTGTGTGTGTGTGTGTGTGTGTGTGTCCATCCATTGATTCAGAAGGTAAGTGAGATGAGAGAGATGTATGTGTATGTGTCCATTTTGGAGATGAGAGAAGAGTGTGTGCATGTCCAATCTGTAGATGAGAGATGAGTATGTGCATCTGTTCAGCAGATGACTGAGATGAGGGAGGTATGTGTGTGTGTGTGTGTGTGTGTGTGTGTGTGTGTGTGTGTGTGTGTGTGTGTGTGTGTGTGTGTGTGTGTGTGTGTGTGTGTGTGTGTGTGTGTCCCTCTGTTCAGTGGATGACTGAGACAAGAATACTGCAAAAATCTGTACCTCTCAACTGTACAGATTTTTGCAGACTGTCCAGGTTTTTTGTCTCATATTTTTGGTCTCATCCTCATAAAAATTGTGTTTTTTTTTGAGAAACCACATTTTTTTTTGAGAAACCACTAAGAGGATCTAAGGATCAAAGCCACTAAATAATGACATGAATTTGAGTTTCAGACTTACAGTCTTCAGAAAATGCATGCTACCACAAATCCTGTTATTCTATCAACTTTCTAAGTATATAAGAGCAATATTTTAAATGTGTCCCTATTTTTCCATCTTTGTCCCACCATTATGCCAGGCTTTGTCCTGATTTCTTGAGCAAAGAGGTAGAGAAGTATAATGTGTGTGTGTGTGTGTGTGTGTGTGTGTGTGTGTGTGTGTGTGTGTGTGTGTGTGTGTGTGTGTGTGTGTGTGTGTGTGTCTGTGAGTGTGTGTGTCTGTGTCTGCTCAGTAGTTGAGTGAGATGAAAGAGGTGTGTGTGTGTGTGTGTGTGTGTGTGTGTGTGTGTGTGTGTGTGTGTGTGTGTGTGTATGTGTATGTGCACAGGCGTGTGTCCGTTCAGTAGGTGAGTAGTGAGATGAGAGGTGTGTGTGTGTGTCCATTCAGTAGGTGAGTGATATGAGAGGTATGTGTTTGTGTGTGTGTGTGTCTGTGTGTGTTCGTTCAGTAGGTGAGTGAGATGAGAGAGGTATGCGTGTCCCTTCCGTAGGTCCGTTAGATGAGCGGTGTGTGTGTGTGTGTGTGTGTGTGTGTGTGTGTGTGTGTGTGTGTGTGTGTGTGTGTGTGTGTGTGTGTGTGTGCGTGTGTGTGTATGTATGTTTGTGTGTCCATTTAGTATGTGAGTGTTCTACTTCCTTACATCTCACCCTCTACTTCCACAATCTACTTTCAAGACGGCACCTGCAAATTCCCGGATCTGCCACTGTGTAATATGTTGCACTAATCAAGTTTGTTTCACAGATATCCGTCTTGATGATGCTTGAGTAAGGATGAAATCATGTGTGATAATTACTCAATGACTGCAACATTACTTCCCTAACAATCCATGCTATTGTGAAAAGAAAATGACCAACTGCCAGCCTGCTTTGAAGTTTTGGAGAAATGCTACTTAAAACAGTCTTCATTACCTCTTTATAGTCCACTGAGTAATCGATGTCAGTGGTCTTGGACAAATATCAACATGAACTAAAATACACATAATTAGTTTACACATCTAGTGACATCATAAATACCTAAAATAGTCAAACATCTAATGACTGTGTTTACCATTTGTCTTGGAATTGATTTAATAGATGTTTTACTAACAATGAAACACACCTATGACCTTGACTGACAGATGTAATCTTGATACATTTGCTAGTATATAATTATTCCTGTCCCATCACAGAGAATGAATGGTTATAGCTCCCAACCCCTGAAGCATTAACATTTACATAAATTTAATTGTGCGTGTGCACATAAATCATACTATTCATTTTACTAACACACTTTTTGCATGTTTTTAAGAAATGTCTCCTACTTGCCTGTTTGTAATAACTGATAATAACAATGTAGCAAACAGCAGTAGAAGGGTCACTGTTCACAAAATATTTACATGTCATTATTTTACTGTGTAAAGATATACATTCACAAATATTTTCCACATGAATAAAAGGCTGACATTGCATAAGTCTACGTATTGCACAATGTAAAGTTTGCATTTTTTTTGTAACCACGAGGAAAAAAACTAGCAAGAAATGGTAATTTTTTAGTCTTAAATCATGCTGGAAGGGCTGTTTACATATTAACTTTGTAAATCTTTATTTCTTTTAACGAGTCTCTAATTGCTTGGGAAATTTCCTAGAGAACAGTCATGTTGCAGTTTATTCCATGAAAAATGCAGTTCTCTTCTTATATCATTAGTGCTTATTGTTCTAACATTATTATCGTCATAATACACACATAAAGCCAATATATCTGTTCTGTTAATTTAAAACATGCTTAAACTCACTGAGAGTTTAGACTTCATAGTCTTGCTTTGTTAATTTATAATCCAGCTTATTCAGACAGCTATTTCACCCAATATTTTTAATAGCATTCTGGGAAATGTTTATATTTGATCTTAATCATTTGTCATTTTGAAGGTATAGTTGATTTAAATCAATTGGCATGAGCCTAAGGAATAAGAGAGTCAGACCATGTTTTGGTAAATAAAGCTTTTCAGCAGCTTATAGCCTTAAAACAACTATGCTATAATACTAGGCTTTCTGAATATAATCTTGTTTTTGCATAATATCATTAGAGTCACATTATAGAACTTACAAACTCTCTTTTTTTTGTCATTAGAAAATTCACTGCAGCAACCAAAAACTCATTAAAGAAGCACACTGAAGCAGCAAACCTTGCACTTCATACCCCTAACTGATACTTATATAACTATGACATTCTTCTTAGTGAGTTGTACATCAGAGAAATTAAAAATTACATTTCAAAGTTTCTAAAGTATATAAAGCCATACTTACTTGGCTTTGCTCCCTGGAATTATAAGAAGTATAAAGAAAATAAGTCTTGGGATTATTTATGCCTTGTTAATACTGAAACGGTCTTGTAGCTATTCATGCCTTTGCAGTACCCACCCTTAAACTATACCTCATTTTGCAAGGAGGGCTAAGCCAGTCTATCCAGGGGTGTATTTGTGAATATCCATCCAGTCATCCATTTCTCGTTTGAAGGAAGATAATGTATCACTCTGTTTGATTTGCAGTGGGAGTTTATTCCAGAAGTGCAGAAGGTGCTGTATAATGAAACTCCCTGTACTCCATGGTTTATTTATTTACTGATGACATTTTTAGATCCCAGCTCTGGTATTTGTGTGGCTATTTAATACGTGTGATACAAAAGATCCAGAATCACTGGCTTCCTAATGGCATAGAAGGCAGGGCATATATCTATCCTTAAAAGTCAATAAGATACTTCACTTCACCATTCAGTGTTAGAAATGAAAAAAAATGTTTCATACAGGTAGTGGAGAAAGCATTGAGGATGTCTTTTGCTTAATTAACATGGGAATTTTTTCAGAATACATGGAACAGACCTCTTAGGATACTTTTCCAAGGTGCTGTTGGAGGGAACTAGGTGATAATAGCTTGCCTGCACCTTAGAGGCATTAAACTTATTTGATATCCATTCATGTTGAATGAGATAACAATTTCCTAGAGGGAAAATGTTTGGATACAATTTCTTTGTTATGTGTTATAGCAGCATAACTCACAAAAAGATAGTCAGGATGAGGAGGCAAGCCAAATAGGAGCATAACAAAGGAGAAAGTCAGACAAGGAAGGGTGAAATTTAGTAGTGGAAAAGTAGGCAGCGGCAGCTGCTAACTAAATAAAGGCATGACTAGATGAAACAAACAGCAATAGATAAAAATATATATATAAGGACAGCATTCAAACAGTGAAAAAACCAAAGGACTAAACCAGAAGAGGAAGGCCACTGAAAGAAGAAATAATAGGACAGAAGAGAGCTGAGGGGGTAAGGTGGTCAGGTGTTTTAATTGTAATGTGGTAAGGGACCTCTCAGGGATAGAGGTGCGCTCAGTGACAACAGGACTGAGATGACAGAAATTAAAGTAGTTGCAAGAGAAAAAAACAAATCACCCTCTTGTCAAACAATGAGGCACTCAGCTGCAGGCAGGGACATGCATGTTTTGTGTAGATGTAGTACAAAGAGATAAAAGGGACAACAGAAAGATAGGACAGGAAAGCAGAGATGGGACAAAGCAGCTAGTGAGACACAAGAGTAAGAACAGAATTAGCTATGATGAAACTCCAGCTTTACGACTCAAAAAACTCCAGCTTTACTCCGTTGCATATCGCCTACTCAGAGGCGATCTCTGCCTAACATACAAAGCTATGTCAAACCTAGAGCTGTTGGACATGCTCCACTTAAAGAAATCTAAATCCCTCCAAGCGACACGCTCTAGGGACATAAGCCTTGTTACCGCAATAAACAGAACTTGCTGGAGAGATAGATTCCTGTCCTAGAGAGTTCCCATACTCTGGAACAGACTACCTATCTATGTCAAACACAGCTCTTCATTAGCACTCTTCATTAAAAATCTTGATGATTGGATGGGTAATAGGAATTTCACCCCAGGGATCACTTCTGTTGTTCTGCTTGACAGGAGCAGAGGAAAATAATTATCTTGGGTGGCAAAAGCCAGGGTACTTTTTTGTCTAGGCTTATATAGGCCCTAGGGCCAATAGCCTAGTACCTACCTATGAACCTATTAGAAATAAACAGGTTAAGACAGAAGGAGGAGAGGTAGAGGGTGTATGTAAAACTGGCCAGGAACAAACACATTTGAAAGTGTATTACAGAAGATACGGGCTATGACACATATATGACGAAGTGAAATAAACAAAAAGAACAAAGCAAGGATTAGAAGAAATAAGCGTAACAGGTACTGGAAATGCAGGAAGGAAGGAAAAGAAAGAAAGAAAGAAAGAAAGAAAGAAAGAAAGAAAGAAAGAAAGAAAGAAAGAAAGAGAAAAAGTAAGGAAGACAAATCTTGTGACTATACCAATGCCAATATTTTAGACAGCTGTGTGATGCATTTCAAAAACACATTAATACATGTTATAACTACTTTTTATTAATTGCTTCAATTAATTTTATGCAGGGATCAATTATGTAGTAACATTGTTATGTGTCGTAACCCCACTAATATTTTAATTATGTAACAATACATTGCTGTGCTGCAGCATTTTTCTTTTTATTTTATTTTTCTATCTTTCTTTAGCTTTCTTTTTTTCCTCTTTTCAAACTGTTACAGCTTTCCTGTTCTGATTATGACCGGTCTTGACTGAAAATGTCACAGGACCAGTTCAGCCATCCAGTTTTCAAGATTAAAGAAATAAATAAAAATATCCCTCTCTCTCTGTATATATATATATGTATATATATATATATATATATATATATATATATATATATCAGCCCTATTAGTAGATTGAGTTTGCACAAACTCAAAATTCATATCGGCAGGACGAAAACTCGAAGCCTTTGCATGGAGATTGCTGTACAGTGAGTATTGGGAAACTTACCTTTTTCCTCAATGTAGTGCAATCTTGGAGCAGTGGGGGGCACAGGGGGATACAGGAGAGGGGGACATAAAATAAAAAAAAGATTTCCGTGTTTTTTTTTTTTTTTTGTTAATATTTGGGTTCTCAGAAATTTGCTCATATAATCTCAACAATTTGAATTTTGAGTTTCTGAAAACTGGACAACTGACACAGATCCATATATATATATATATATATATATATATATATATATATATATATATATATATTATCTTGTTGCAAACTAACTTCAGCAAATGGCCATTTATAGAACATAAATCAATGAATGGCTGTTCATCGAACATTGACATCAGAGAAAGTTTTTCACACAGCAGTGAGTTACTTGGCTAGCATTAGGATATTTTTCCTTTTCCCCACAGTAGTGCGATCTTGGAGTTGATATAAGTAGGGATGTCGGGTTCACAGCCCCTCACCATGGTGGGTTTGATATACTGTAGTGTGTGTGATGGTCAGTATGTTGGTCCTGTGAACAAATGTTTTCGGATGTGAATCTTCAATAAACAGACATTTGCTGAAGTTGGTTTTCGACAGACTAATATAAACCCTAGATATATATATATATATATATATATATATATATATATATACATACAAACATACCCTTGTGTGTGTATTATATCGCTATATCTATATTTTTATAATAATATGTATATATCTAGCTATATTTGTGTATGTATGTATATATATATAGATATATATATATATATATATATATATATATATATATATATATATATATATAGCTAGATATAGATATAGATATAGATAGATATAGATATATAGACATAGCTATAGATATAGATATATATCTGGATCTATCTGACTTTGTCAACTCTCAGTTCTTTGAGATGAAAATACTGAAATCCCACTTCATCAAAGCAACAGAACAACAAAGATCTTCCCAGGGTAAGTAACCTGTTGTGAGAGGTTATAAACTTTGCCCTTTTCCCAACTGTAGTGTGATCTTAGAGTAGGTATATTTAGTTAGGGAAGTGGGTTAGGGATGGTGCTGTTTAGGTTTTCTTTGTTTTTGGGTAAGTGGTTACTTACCCTAGGAAGATATTTGCTGTTCTGCTGGTTCGATGAAGTGGGATTTCAATATTCTCATCTCGATGAAGTGAGATTTCATGACATGGGATGTCGATGAAGTCAAGTAGACTCATATATTATGGATATATATGTATATATATATATATATATATATATATATATAGAGAGAGAGAGAGAGAGAGAGAGAGTGATACACATATACACGCACACAGACACACACACACACACACACACACACACACACACACACACACACACACACACACACACACACACACACACACACACACACACACACACAAACATAAAATAAGCAGATTAAGAACTACACATAAAGCATTTCACATGATATGCAGTTTCTGTATCTACCTAATTAGCATGTGAAACTATCCAGTAATATAGGAGTTATGATTTGCAGTAGATACATACATATATATATATATATATATATATATATATATATATATATATATATATATTAATATATTTTCCTTTCTTTTATCCTTTTTAGAAAGGCTACAGATATCAGTGCTAGCATGGTAAGGAAAGAGAAGGTCCAGTACTACAAATACCTGAATCAAAACATTGACTGATGAGCATAGTTTGCTAATTGTTGGCTAGAGTGAGGCATGGAAAAGGATAAATCTCTATACTAGTGGTGGACTTCACCTTTCTATAGGTGGAACAACTTACTTGAATTCTGGAAATCAAAATACTATTGTATTCCTTATGTCATTAAACTGGGGTGAGGGGTAGACTTACAGATGTCCAAAAGAAGGACAGTAGGAGCACTTAGGTAAACAAAGCCTCAGAAAAGGAAGCAGATGAATCATCAGAAAAGACAGATTACACAATTAGAACAGAATACACTAGTAAGATTAAATTAGCTGTGGTTAGATTATCACAAATCATATTAGCTTGGGTGTATTGTTTTAACTTCTTGGCCCCAGATGTTTTTCAATAAGGTAGCAATGCAACTAACAATAATTAAAAACAATATTATAGTGAATACAGCACTGGCACAAGGAACTTCTTAGGATATAAGATTAAATGAACAATTATTAATTAAAACGTATCTAACTCATTTAGAAAGATCACCAAAAAGATGCATTAATTTTAAGTGCACTGTCTGTCAAGAGCTATGATATACTGTTCTAAATTGATGGTACTTAACGTACTCCCAGAGTAAACACACTGAATCACTTGGCAAAAGCTGGTAAAAAAGTAGGTTCCACTGAGGAGGACATGGACATGGGAAGGGCTGATTATACCAGCTACAGCTTGGAAAGCAATAGAATTCCCTCATGAAAAGAGAGAAAGTGACACCCCATAGGACTGGTACCAGCATCTCTTCAGAAAGGCATGGCTCTGGTTATGAAGGAATCAATAAATCATAATCTTAAAGATGTCACTCATGTAGTATAGGGGTCATTTACTGGATATGCAATGCTAAACTACAAGTGTAAAAAGCACTATGATGTAGGGCACAAGTCAAACATTTGAAATGGCAAACATGGTGAGAATTAACAGAAAACAGGGCAGGCATGATAACTAGAAGGGAGTGAAGGTCAGAGTGCATAACGGCAGTTAAAATACAAAAGTGAAGAAGTTTCAGATAGTGATATGACAGCGAAGGAGGCAAGTGACAGAAATGTGGGCAAATGATCAAAGATATGTAGATATCTAGAGCCCTGAAAATTAGTTTTCATGCAGTTGCCAAATTGCATGACAGAGGGAGAAATAGCTTTCCATTTAAATAATACAGTATTGTGGGGAGAGGAACAGAGCATTTATATCACGTCATCAAAAGCCGAAAACACCGAACACCATTTAATCGAACCTAAATAATCTAAAGCACACAATATAGAACATTCAGAACAGCAAATTTTTTCCCAGGGAAAAAATTCGCTATTCCGAAACACATTCACACAACACAGGCACACCAAAAAAACAGCAATCCACACACTTACACTTAAAATCATACATCTAACCTTATACTAAACTATACAAACACTACTATCTATCCACTTATCTTAACCCAACCCTAACCCTAAGGTCCGTCACTATCGCACACTCACCTTACCTGCGCCCTAACCCTAACTCACTTATCCCTCCCCTAACCCTAATCTGTTTCTATCGCACACTCACCTCACCAGCGCCCTAGCCCTAACTCACGTAACCCGCGCCCTAAACCTAACGTCCACACAATCACACACTTACCTGAACCCCCGTAACTTTCCACCACAGTGCTAAAACTAGCGAAGCCACAGAAACAGACAACCAAATTCTTTCCCTAGGAAAGAATTCGATGTTCTGCAGCTTCGCTATTTTTAGCGTTTGATGCATAGGGTTTGACATTGTGGCATTCAACGTTATCGGCTTTCAATAATGTGATATGAACCCAGAACAGAGCAGTGAAGAAAACAGACAATCAAATATTTAAGAGAAGAAAGAGGAACAAGAAATGGACAAGTGCTGCAGCTTAAGGTCTCTAAGTTCAGCAGACATTGGAAAGTATTTCAACAGAGTAACAGAGCTGAGTCATGAAACAAATCATCTGAGAAGATTTTGGAGTGTAAGACCACAGAGTCTTTAAAGAATGCCTGGATTCGACTGTAGAACTTAAAGAAGGTAAACAACAGTGGCAATTAAAATATACTAGCTATATTCATAGGGCAGACTAAATATACAACTTGTCTTTTTCTTCCAGAATAATTAAGTAATATAATGTATCTAGACAATGGATTAGTAGCTGCAGTGTTCTACATTAAATCTGAAAAGATGCTTACATTACGTCAGTATAAAACACCACCGTCTGATAAATGTGATTGATTATTTTATCATGTCAGCTTGTTTCAAAAAGCTATACCTTTTATTCTCAGCGGTGGTACAGTGGTAGTGTTGTTGCCTTACAGCAAGAGGTTCTCCTGTTCGATTCTCAGCTGGAGTGCCTTCTGTGTGGAGTCTGCATGTCCTCCCCATGGTTGAGTGGCATTTGAAAGACATGCGGGAATGGGTGTGCCGTCATTGAAAGGTTTGGCGTTGGGCTGGCAACTCGGCACCATAAAAATCTACTGCCAATCATTAGCGGACTGGAGTTCCACTGTGGCGACCTCTAACCGGGAGAAGCCGAAAAGACAAACATTGTACTGGAGTGCTATGCGGTGCATCACCAGATTTTTTTTTTTGTAACTAGTTTCTGTCTAAAGAAGGACTCATGATCTAGTTAAATATGTGATGTCTCATTGTTCATTCAGGGTTCAGGACTTAATTAATGGTCATGTAATAGTACAGCTCCAGCCTGTCTCACTTTAAAACTATACTTGTAGTATAATAACTGAGCTTATTTTTTTTTTTTAATTCATGCAAAAGCCTACAATTATTACATATTAGGATATTTCATTTTATGGGCATGCAATTTTTTTTTTATGGAAAAGTGCCTCTTTATATTAGCATGGTGTCTATAAGCCACTCGATGTAAATTCATATCTCAAAAAGGCAAAATATTGAATGGCACAATAAAAGAATACATATAAAATAAAAATTGACACATGCAAGAGAATGCCCATGCTTTCTTATATAATGGATTAACAGTGCATATTGTTCATCAGACATATGCTAACAAGTAAGGGTGTACTGAAGGCAGGACACAGTTATTATCATATGCATAGGTGGGCAGGGTCATTTAGTTAAGTGCCAACAAGTGTCACTGTGGAAGTTGGGATGAGGGTGAGGGAACAATACTGTACATGTGTATGTGGCAAACATGGGCAGATGACAAGGGAAAGCTGGGTAGACTGGCCCATGAAGGGATAATATTACTAGTGTTTTGCAAGTGTTTGGTGGTGGGAACCACAGATGTGTGTGTGTTTGTGTGTGTGTGTGTGTGTGTGTGTGTGTGTGTGTGTGTGTGTGTGTGTGTGTGTGTGTGTGTGTGTGTGTGTGTGTGTGTGTGTGTGTGTGTGTGTGTGTGTGTGTGTGTGTGTGTATGCATGTGCAGTGGGAAACAGCTTCAGCACATGATGCAGCAAGTGCTGGAATGTTTTGGAGAACTCCAGGGCAACAGCAGGAAACATATGTGTTAACTGTACATGTCCATGTCCATGGAATGTCTTCTGCTGGAAAAAATCACAAGCATCATCCACACCTTCTGTGTGGAGCCTCCCTATGCCACATGTCCATGATGTTGCAAATGTGACTGATGCCTCCCTAAAGGTTGTCATGCAGACCATATACCTGTCTTCATGGCCTAGGGTGTTGTCCTGAGACTTCTGTGTGGGCTGCACAGACACAGAAGTTGTTTCCATGGAATAGGGGATGTGATCATTCCATAGTTTGAGTCTGCCATTTACAGTATGTGCCCTGATTGTCCTGCAGTGTGGCTGTCATCTTTATCATCATCATCATCATAGTGAAACAGTTTCTCAACTTCCAGCACAGCTATATATATGGTGTGGTACCCCCATAACATAGATGATAACTCCAATAAATTATGCAGACTTAGTAAGAACCCTTCACCAATGCCTGCAGCCTAACAAATATAATACTACTGCTTAATAGAGTGGTACCAGAAAATAATGGGTAGCATTCCTTGGGCAGGCAGCCTCTGCAACTGAATCTTTGCTGTTTCTGCAAAATAAGGAAATCATGTATGTTGAATCAAGTTTCAGTACACTACAATTTCAGATAGTCCATACAGATACACATGGTGCCTTGTTTAACTGGGTCTCAACATCTGTCATTCCATGGTGGATTTCAGATAATGAACTGCCATAGTCAAATTGGTACCTTCTCAAGTGTCAGTCAACCTAGGCTGCTTAACTGTCAGCCAACCTAGACTATAGCAGTGTTTTTACAAACACACATATGGTGTCTGAGGCAGATGCGATACCAATGTTGAACTGAAAGACAATGCCACACAATCTGCAATCATCAGTACTAACACTGACACAGCAGACTCCTATTCACTCTGTGGACAGACAGGCTATGTATAACAGATCACTCTTCAGAAAACACAGCTCTACATACAAGTACACCAAACCACGCATCATAAGCAATAGTGACAGTTATTACACTTGAATGTAAAATGCTCACCTTCCAACCTGTGTGACGCAACAAACTCTCATTTAGATTGTAGATGTATTGTTAAAAATAGATAACGAAATGAATCAAAAATACAGAAAATATCAACACTATAAGTTTTATACACAATTGTAATGAAAGCTTCCGTTTGATGATTTCAATTACCTCACTGATGCATGATGGATATTCCTGCATTCTAATAAATAAAAATATTAATTTGAAAAAAACACAGGCTTGAAAACAGTGGGATATGCATTTCAGCTCATAATATATGTAAAATATTCAAAATACCTCTCTCCGTCTGCTGCTCTTCAACCCTGCGCATCCACTCGCTGCACATCACTCTGTTCCGACTGCAGTCCTCATTGTCTGAAATAAAAAAATATATATTTTTAAAAATGTATTCCTCAAATAATAATGATATACATTTCTCAACACACTTTGTACAATGTTTTTGTTTTCTGAAGAGCATTAGATAAGTACAGTACCCAATCAACCTTTTTACTTTCAGGTGTTGACATCTTTGAGCATGGATTGGAGGACATGAGATTCAAATCTGCAACTGCAATCTAAATCCAAACTCTAACTTGCCTACCTAACACATCTTAACTGTAAAAGCATGTTTTCCAGGCAGGGAAAATAGTTAATGTTATGACATCATCTTGATGGGGGTTGGTCTACTTATAATGTGATCTTGGCTTAGGATTGCAAAGTATGAACCCAACATGTGATCCTCATGTAGCTAAACTGTGTCAAAATTACATTTATGTCAGCACTGTGTTCAGAGAAATTAACAATAATGGAGAGCAGCCATTCCTCATTCAGTGTGACAGTGTCATGTAACATCCAGCTTCTGTGAACAAAGCCAGTCTTGTTGCTGTACATTATGGACACAGAAAGTTTGTGGGAGGACCATTATTCCTTGTTCAATTGCACATCACTAGTTAAATATATACATCTTTACTGGTCTTCATTTCAACTGTCAATGTGGCCGTCACAGTCCCTCAACGTTAGAGGTTGATTTTGTTCATTAATTACCTTCAGTATTTCATGACAAAACAGACCTTCATAGCATTTTTAAAAAGCATACAATATTAACATAAAATTATTCAGACGTAACAGGATTTATCAAGATGTACTGGCCCCACTATTAAATAGCTGATGTTAAAGGAATGTTATGGATTACAGAGATATCAGAAGGAATTTGACAAATAAAAGAGTTCCATTTCCACATGTAAATCATAGCGAAATTCCTAGGGCTGGATCTCATCCGCTGCTCTAATCTGGTGTACACCATCAACATCTGGGTCATCCCCTCATCATTTCAGCTGGGAGCATGGACATGTCTCAGCCTCCTCAAAGCAGCCATCATGATCCTCAAGTAGAAGAAATCTGCAAAACACAAAAACACAGAAATGCTCACTGAGGTACCACTCAGTCTGTAGTTAGCAATGGTCTACTCAGTAAATGTATCAAAATCAGTACTGGAAAGCGGTGCTCATGTCGTGTTCTAAGATTATTGCAAGATAACAAGCATGAGCAATACACGGTCCCATTTATCAATACCTATTGGGTGTTTACACGGTACATATGGGTGTTTCAGTGCAAAATGGCAATTTACGTGGATGTGCATGAATGGGATTTGAAAAACTTGAATTTAATTAACGTCATTAATTATGTATGGTGCAAATAGTACTTAAAGCTGGGTGTACACAAGGTGCCCTTTGCTTCTATGAGTCTGAGTGAGAGGTACATTGGCAACTGGTGGAAGTTCTATAATGGCAATTAGTAAATCTGTTAAGGAATAAATAAAACTATGAAAAGAAAACACACAGAGCCAATACTGACTGCCACGATTTTACTGGTGGCTCCTGATACCTTGGCTACTGCGTTCATGGGATAATTGCTTACACCATTTAAATGTTTTACCCTCTTGTATATTTTACATTTTCCACATGGGTGACAACCTGTAGGGGAACCATTACTACTTGATTTGTTTTTATTTTATGGTTAAAAATTTAAATGGGACAAAATCAATAATAGGACTTCTAGTACATTCAGCAATTTTAATTGTGGCAGTTGTGGGGTGGTTTATGTAAATGGATGTGGTTGTACCCCCATCAGATGGTACATAAGACAAATAAGAAATGCAGTCAAAAAACATATCATGGGACATTAGGCATAAGAGGATTGATAGCCCTGTAGCTCACCATTTTCATGTAGCACATGGGGGATCTGAGGTGAGCCTCTTTTACAGTGTTCTAGTTAAACCCAGTTATGTACAAGGGGATGATTTAATTGCAAATTTATTATGTTTGGAAGCTAGATTTATTTTAATTATGACACCCTGTATCCCAGGGCTATGAATTTAGAATTAAATCTTAATGTTTAAAAGTATGAAATTGTATGATGGGATAGGTTTTCATATCCTGTATGGAAGTTTTTATGCACATGTCTAGCACCTTGCATGTAGACTGGAATTTGCAGTTGAAAGGATTTTTGTATGCGTTTATGCACTTGCACTTTAAGGTTAATTGAATGTAATTAAAGTCTTTGTATATGAATTACTGCAATTGGTGTAAGCGATTATCCCATGAAGGCAGTAGCCGAGGTACCAGGAGGCACCAGTAAAATTGTGGCAGTCAGTATCAGCTCTGTGTGTTTTCTTTTTGTAGTTTTATTTATTCATTTATCATTTCGGTTGGTTATTTATGCATTGTGATGGCAGCAGGAGCCTCAATGGGAACTATGATGTCTAATATGCAGTCTGAACATGGCCAGTTTCATTTCGCTGAGTTCTGGAAGGATAGAGAGAAAAGGTCTGCTGTGGTCAATCCATGGACTGTTAAAGATGGTGAGATGTATGAAACTGACTTTGAGAAACATGAAAAGCTTTTAATAAAAGAGTTAATGCTCTTTTATCATACCCGACTGTTAAAAAAGTATATTGCTTCCAGCTTAACACCACGCGGCCTGAGAGTGGATCGTTTACCTGCTTTCAACTTTGTGGAGGATGACATTGACTTGTTGAAAGAATGGAAAGCAGTATCACTTACTTGTACCCTTGGTTGGCTTAAAACTTTAAGTACAACCTGAGGACAAGTGAAAAGGTGCGAGCAGAGATTTTGCATTTGCAAGAGACTTTGAATGCAGCAATTCTGGAGGATGTGTTTGTCAGTAGAATGAAGGGCATTAAGGCTAAACTGGACAAAATTGAGTTGGAGGTCATGCAACATAAAAAACGAAATCTGGAATGAGATACAAAGGATTATCAGAACAATCTTGTGTTTCTATGGCAACGCAAACCCAGGCATGGAAAAACCAATAAAGGTCAGCCGGCAGTCTGGTCTCAGATCTCGTGAGATTCATCGGTCTCCTCCATAGAAATAGATTCCAACAGTAAGAAAAGTGTCACCTTTGAAAGTTTACATGCATTGGCCATGGAATCCATGCAGGAGCAGTTGTGTTCACAGCAAAACAGGGGACAAGGACAAAAATGGTGAAACAACAGTATTGGCAGCAACAACGGCAGAAGGAGAAGAAAGTGAATTTGCAAGAGCTTCTTGACTCCATAAAACATCTAGGTTCAACTCAGTGTTCCTTTCAGAGGTATGGAGAACATGAATGGTTCAAGATTATTAATTTATCAGATTTGAACTTGACCAATGACATTAAAAATGTATAAAATAAAGGGATGAAGTTTGTACCGACTTGTTTTCTGAGTCTAGCTGACCTCCTTTCAGAAGTTGGTCGTTTTTGTAAAAAATTGCATTACAAGGTACTTTTTATAACAAAGCATTACAAGCAAATGAAGTATGCATTGAAAATGAAATTGATAGTGGAGATTCAATGTTGGAAATGTCTTTGTATAATTATGACTTTTCTGCTTTTGACAGTGTGTATCATGAAGGGGATCGGAATGTTGTGAGGGTGAGCATTTTGTGATGTGCTATGGTAAACTCGAGGTACCTCAGGTTCCTCATGTGAGTCCCCCACTAGAACTTCAAGCACCATTAATACCTTTGAAACAGTTTAGAGTAGGCAAATTAGGAAGGAATATCATAAGTCTATGAAAAAAAAAACAAAGGGATATAATCTTACTAGGAGTAAATGGCAGGCTTTACAAAAAATTGCATTCATTCAATAAGGATTATGCTTTTGCTCAAGCATATAAGGGAGGCAATTGGGTAATCTTATCTAGGGTTGGGTATAATAAACTGGCCCAAGATTTGTTAAGTGAGGAGAAGATTTATCAAAAATTGTGTGATGACCCAGTGTCAGAGTTTAATACATCCCTTCTAGAACTGTGGCAGAGAGGTGAAAGGCTGTGATTGCTCTCCTGTGCTGATGTCAAAAGGTTGTATATTAAAAACTCAAGGGTGGCTAGGTTTTTTACCATTCCCAAAATACATAAAAGTTTGGAACCCTCCCCCAGGAAGGCCGATTATTTTGGGAGTGGGTGGATATCTTCAAAATGTAGGGATTTTTTTGGATGAACAGTTAAAAAATATGTGATAAAAATAGAATCCCATATTAGGAATTGCAGAGATTTTTGTGATATCATAAGGGGAATGGCAAGGAATGATGAATTATTTTGGGCCAGTGTGGATGTAAGAGCACTCTGTACTAGCATTAGCAATACTCAGGGTTTAGAAGCAGTACATAGGCTGTTAGGGGATGGTCCCAGAACTAATTATATTTTGCAATTATAAATTCTCTCTGCCTCTTAATTATTTTAAATTTGAGAAAGATTTTTTTGTACAAAAAGATGGTACAGCTATGCTGTTTCCTAAAACTGTGGTAAAACAGGTGCTTTTGTTGTTATGTATATTTCTTCAGTGATACTTCTAACAAAGGTGTTATCACTACTCTCTCAGTTTACTGTTGATTTATACTGCCTACAGATCCTGAGATATTCTGATGCATTCATTAAGTTGTTTATTGTTAATTTATGTAGTATTTTAATGTAAAATGCAAGCAGACTCTGGTGGCATGATGTTGTTGTCTTTGGACCTCCCGTCAACATATATATAGAGTCAGGGGTTCTAATTCCAATTATGCAGATATTATAACCGATGCTGATTTTACAGATGCTGTATTAAGGCATTGATGATACTTCTTACATGTCATATTAGTATTTATTGCAGACAGTGTTATACAGATCTTTGCATTGTACAGGAATGCAAAGTATTTATTCTGACATATACTGTTAACAGAATCAAATGCATAAATGTGATTATTATTATGTGTGTTTCAAAGTTTTTCAGATGGCCAAGCATCCTAGGGATGACAACTTTCCACTGAGGAAAACAACATCATAATTGATGCTTACCACCAACATGGAAGGAGACTCCTAGTTGATTCAGGAGATACGGTTTGGGGAAATGAAATCTGGATAGACCCCACCAACATGATCAATGCATTTGGAAGGCACATCTAATCCCATGAGGCTTGTAGACAATACTGCTTGGACATGATTCTTCATGCAACCAACAGAGTGACACATTATGAGAGATTGAGGGATGCCATTGGTGGTGGACCATTACTGACTGCCCCCATGACATCACAGTTTTTTGGCCTCACTGCATACATACAGCAAGATAGGAGTGATGCATCCATGATTGTAGGACTGAAACTGGAGTTCTGGGATGGACATGTATGTCTTTATGTCCATTACATGGATGGGTATTGTGACACTCACTGCATATTGCTTCAGCATACATATTCATGTATTGCTATTTAGGAATTACAGCAGCAGGGTTGAGCAGTGAACACAATTCCACACAGGGTGAGGATGAAGAATGTAAGTATAATCCCATGTATTGGTACATCAGAGTTACAGACAGAGCAGTGCAAACAACATATGTAATGTTTATTGCATTTATTCACAGGTCCAGCAACTTCAGGCGTACACTAGGGAGCAGCAGGTGAGTGTCTCTGTACTGTTGCTGTATACACTACCTTGTTAGTTCCTGCACCTCATTTAATGGTACTGCTGTTTACTGTTATAATCTCCAGGATTCAACAAAATCCATGCAAGAATAAGACTATTCTTGCACAAAGTGGTTCATGTCCATTTAGCACAGCAGCGCACCTTAAATATTCATGAAAGTGCACTGCTATACTTGCTATATGGACACAAACCTTGAACAAGTGCAGGGGGCATGTCCAAGTAGTGCACAGACACTGAATATGCCCCCTGCACTCAGAATGTGCCATATGGCAGTTTCTAAGCCAAACTGGCATAATATTAGAGATTTACTCTGATATTATGCCAGTATTTCAGTGTCCGCGAACACTGAAATAAACATTGGCAACAAGAAAGCAATGCAGGGGGTGTATGACAGGTTCCATGACACACCCCCTGCATTGCTAAAGTGCCGTATGACACTTCTGCAACCTGATTAAGCAGGAAATGTGTGCAAATGCACATATAACGGGGCATAAATCCCCCAGAAGTGACAAAATACACATATGGCCCTCACAAACATAGAAAGTTGATAGAGAACAGGTACTGCATTAGCATTAATTATGGAAGGGTAGAAGACTGACAGAAAATGTATGTCAATATTTCTTCACAGCAGTGCATGTTGACAAATGCACAAATGATTGGGGGGATAAATAATACATTAGGGCCATGCCTGAAAAATTGCCCTCACACACTTAAAAAGTTGATAGATAACAGGATATGTATTAGCAGGAGTCCCTGAAGGATAGAAGTCTGAAAGCCAAATTAATGCCATTATTTCATGATTGTAGTCCTCAATGAGTTGTCAGAACACCACAAGACTCACTTATATAACATAATATAAAAATAATATAAGCTGTTTTTTTTTTCAAGCGTAAGGAATGTTTAAGCATAGCTAAGCAGGTGTGCGCGTTATGGCTGTCCACTTAGCATAGCTTAAACATCTCCAAGGAGATAAATGCAAATATAGAGGTGAAGTTTCCCAGCTGAGATAGTGTAGTGGTTAGAATCCCGGCTTTACATGCAGGTGTTCACAGTTCGAGTACCAAGACAGGTAGCTTATTTTTCTATGGGAAAGTAGTGTGAAAATTATTTTTGCAAACTTTAATTATGTAGCAACTGTTTTTTGTCAACCAGGGTAGTGTAGCAGGTCCAAAAGTGAGATGTCAGCCTAGAAAAGAAGTGAAACTCCCATATAAACACAAGTGCCCCATAATCATATAATATAATGAAAGCACATAGGGGGATGTCATGGAAGGTAAACATAAAATTATAATATGTCAATAATGAGGAATCGGTCCCGCTATCCTGATACTTTATAAAATGAAATGTGGGCAATGCTAAGTAGTGCTCAGCGATGCTAAGCTGGTGTAAGCATTGCTTAAATGTAAATGCTAAGCAATAAGTAGCCCAGCTAAGCGGATTTGCTCATTGGTAAGCAGTGTTCAACATCTATCCCTTTAAGTACTGCCAACCTTAGCTAAGTGGGTTTGTCCATCACTTAGCTCAGCATATTCAAAATGGTCCAATGATGGCAAAGGGTGAGAATGTGGCCCTATTTAAACCTTGCAGGTGAAATACAGCCATAACCAGTTGTAGCTCATCCTTACAGGTACTATGTCTGGTGTAGGACAGGGTTCACGCTTTTGGGTGCAATGCTGGGGCATTCAGGAGTCCAGGTCATGGTTGGACCACTAGTGAAAGAACATGAGGAAAGACTGCTGCAGTGCCAGTGCCAGGGCTCCAGAGGCAAAGCGGAGTCCTGGGAGCATCTCACACATGATCTCACCAGTGCTACAGGCATCCCTCAAACTGGTGAACAGGTCCAGCATTCCACCATTTTGCTGAACTCAAGCATAGGAAGAGAGAACTCTTGGACCAGTGGACCCAAGGTGCATGGGCACAGAATGTACAAGAAGTGTATAAGTATCAGTATCAATTAGTGTTCATCAAAGTCCAGCCTGTGTATGTGATCTATATGTATGCATCAATGTTTTGTCATCTCCTGTACAGCTGCAGATGAGAGGGCTGCGAACATAGATGCCCATGCCAGCAGGTTGCTAAGGCTGTGCCAGGAGGCTGCTGAGTACAAATCTAGCTTGCAGTATTCAGGGCAAATAAATAGA
Organism: Protopterus annectens; assembly: GCF_019279795.1. Classification (NCBI taxonomy): domain Eukaryota; kingdom Metazoa; phylum Chordata; order Ceratodontiformes; family Protopteridae; genus Protopterus; species Protopterus annectens. The sequence continues at coordinate 958,142,850 of NC_056741.1, read as the reverse complement.
GAGGAGTAGAATGTCTGTTGCCAGTAGGTTAAAATGTGTACTGTGTGTAATGAATAAATGAGACATTCACAGAGCAATATTGATGTACAGCATATCTATCAGTAAAAGTGCCAGTACCCTTCAATAAAACTAAAAACCCCAGACTGTTGTGTTTACTTTGGTATGTGATGGTATGAATCTAAATGTGTACAGGTTCTGCACAGCAACTATGGTTCTGACAACATGAATTAATTGAGGCTCATCTGACAAAGGTTGTAGAGGTGTAAAACAGGAGATGAACTATATGAAATATTCCATACACCAAGGTCAGATCCCTGAATAGTAATCTGTAAATTAGTATATTGCATCCCCCCTACAGCAGTGCTTAGTGTTAACCATTGCTTTCCAGATTTTTATATGTCAAAGTATTAATACACGGTAGAAGAACTATCTGCCATGCATAAATGTCAGAATTACAAGGTCAGATTGTCCAACCAAGACAGTATTAGGCAGAAAACAGTCAAGCAACAGACAACAGTTCCCCAATAGGTCATTGTGTTGAAACACAGCCTTGTGGTACCTTTTTGCACAAACAGGCACAAGATGAATCCCAGGAGTGGTAGTAAGCTATGTGTATAATTTCACCCAAGAATATGTGTATATGTGCAGAAACAGTCAGGTAGTGTTAACAAAGATTTTCTACACAGGTCTGCCAGGTAAGTAAATGTTTCTATTATCCATAAGAAGGCTGTACTAATACACTGTGTACAACACTTCCACTGTCTAACCCCAAGGCTGCAAATGGCAGCAAGATAAGTACATACACCAAGTGGTTTCTCCTGATAAATGTCCCTCAAATGTCATGCTGTTATGGCTAGTGGTCACTGCTGACAATACCCAGGGTGACAGATAGAAATCCAGGCAGAGCATGGCAGTAGCACACACACACAACATGAGTGCAGGGCACCCCTGTCTGTGTCACATATGTAGCCCTGAATATGTGATTATGTGTAGAAACAGTCAGGTAGTGTAAACAGATATTCCCTCCGTGGGTCTGCCAGGTAAGGAAATGTATGTGTTAGTTTTAAGAAGGCATTAGTAATACACTGTGTACAAACAATCCACTGCCCAACCCCAAGCAATAGGTAGATGGAAAGTGAGGTCATACCTAGAGAGTAATGAGTACAATAATGATCAGTACAGTTGTGCACAATAGAAGCCTATACAGTTGTTAATTGATATCTCTCTCTCTCTCTCCCACCCTATCTGCACCAATAATTGATACACATAATCAACGGGTATGTTTTTCTCCAAAACTACTGTTGGGACATGAGTCCTATTGTTCTACAAATATTGAATCGTTTGATTATTAATGTCCCCTGTTCAAATGCTATCATTGGTGGCCTGTTGCCATCAATATAACCTGCATGCCAATATGATCCCTACTGCTGTTCCATTTATGCATGTGTTCTGTTTGCTATGCAACTGTTTCAAATATGTCGGTTTGGGATAACTGGAACACCCATGCATGCTGTTAAAACTAATTTTGAAATGTTTTGTTCATGACTAACCAACATATTTTGTAAAACCTCTATACCATAGCACATCTGGGAAGGCAGATCCCGGTAAGTCCACCTGTGTTGCCTCATCTGGCCATAGCACCAGGCCCCAGCACATCTGGGACCAAACCCAGGACCTCCTTGACTGCTGGTCCTGCACCACCATTGGGTGGAACTGTCTCAGGGAATGCCCCCCCCCCCTGGAGCGGGCACGGACAGGAAACTGTCACCCATTGCCAGGTCCAGGGTTTAGTGTGTAGCACCATCCAAAAGGAGTTTGGTGAACAGCTGCACCAGACTGAGAGTTGCCTCGTGCATCTTGAGGGTCAGAATGCCACCTTTAGGGCTGTGAAGATGCAGTGGTGAGTGCCCATGGGTGGAGACCTCAGTCCCACTGTATCCATTTAGTGGCTCATGGGCATCTGATTCCCAACCACCCTCCCCATCCAAGGTGTTTACCTCCCACATGTGTCATATACCACCCCTGTCTGCTATCTTGTCTGTCTTGTCTTTCTTACTACCCAACTTACTTCCCAAAATATACCTACTATCCTTCCCCAACATCCCACTCTCACCTTAAAAAAGGGCATCTGCCCCCCAAAAAAAATTACACCCCTTACATAGCTGTCCATTTCACATGTGTGTCCACTGGACACATGTAATCTGGTCCAATTGGCTTGACAACACATTACTGTTGTCCTCATCCCTCTCTCAGGAGTTTGAGTGTCCAAATTCACCTCCAAATTCTGTAGAAATTCACTGCTGTTGCTATAGAAGAAATGGACAGCTATGGACCTTTCTGACACCTGTCCTGCACATCCCTAGCTACCTTTCATACTGTACTTCTCTATGCATGCCCCCTTTTTCACCACTTTCCTATCACCCCTTTTTTTTTCTTTTAAAGAAATTAGCATGGGGGTAAGTGTGAATAAGCAGTGGTAAGTGAAGCTAAAATGGATTAACCATGTGTTTGCATTGCTTACAATTGAGCAAACCCATGCAAACCTACTTACAACTGCTTAAAAGTGCCTGAATCACTCTGTAACCATCAAACCTTGTTCTGCCCAGATACAAAATAGTCATCCCTGTCACTACACTCTCTGAGCTGTTTTCATTTAACAGTAACGAAAAAAAAAAAAAACAGCAGCCCCATGTCTCAAACCTATGGCCCTGTACACTATAGTCAGAAAAATGTAGCACTAAACCATCTGAGCTGTAGGAACTAATATATTTTTCAAACATATCATGCAATAGAGGAATACAACATTAGTGAGAAAGCTCTGTGGAATCATTCATGTGTTGTATATAGACATACACACACACACACACACACACACACATACATATATATATATATATATATATATATATATATATATGTATATCTGTTGAAACATATATATGAAATAGTGGCTAAATACTATAGATATACATATAAATATATAAAGGAAATATATATATATATATATATATATATATATATATACAGAGATAGAGTGAGACATAAATAAATGTATGTACATAACATGCAGTGCAGTCAGACCTCAGAACTATCCCTCTCAACCTCTTAGTGCAAGATACCTGTACAAAGGCTGTAAAAGTTGGGGGTGGGGGAATGGGCCAGATATAGGGACATATTTCAACTATCTCTGTTAGGAATGAAGGCATTTGCTACAGCAACAGGGTGCATTTCAACAGACAATTACTGAAGGATATGAGGATGGAAACTGAAATGTTATGTGACATAAATCCTTGGATCATCACAGTGATTTACCAGACAAATGCAAATAAATTTTGGAACAGAACAAAAGTATGGGCAAAACATCTGAACATTCTGTGAAAATCCTGGCAGTGGAGCTGTATGCTCAGAACCCCTTAGTGCAATGAATCTGGACCAAGCCTGACAAAGTGAGGGACAAAGACATGAAATTAGGGACATATCCAAAATATGTGAGAAGATAAGCTGAGAAAGTTGATGTAGTAACACTGTATGTCCTAACATATATTCACTGAAATATCACAAGTCTGTGACTCAATTTCTTGTCATTATTTAGTGACCTCAATCCCCACATCATCCCACTGATGTGTCAGGAATACATAATAGTTATGGGGAACAGACCAAAGATATCGGCCAGACAACAGGACATCCTATGAATGTGCAGACATAGTACAACATTATGGAAACTACACTCAGCTAACAAGCAACATCCAAACTACAATCAGACTGACATAACACTACCCATATCTAGCTCTGGGGTTGTACACATGCATTTGCAAATATAACAGGCACTACAGGGATGTAACACTAGTGGAAAACAGACATTGGTGTGAAAGTGCATACCCACAACTAATTGCCCCACAGTCACAGCAATATAAGCAAACTGAACACTAAAGTATATTGACTGTGTGAGCAACAATATCCCATTTGCCACTCACACTTTACCCCTATATATACTGCCCCAAGTCCCAGTGTAGTGGGAATCTTGAGGTGTTAAGGGACATGTCACTGTCTGCCCATACAAACATATACAGGCGAAAGGGAACTAGAAACTGGAGCAGCATGCACAGTCAGATAGAAAGAGCCCATGCTATGTGTACCCTCCCTCCCTACACAGCCCAAATAACATGTACACACTACATTGCTACACAATCCTGACAGTCTGTTAACAATGGCCAGACATACACAGACTTCTCAAATGTAGAGTTTCCCACAGAATGAATAGGCATAGGACTCACATCTATGGCCACTTCCTTGTTACATGTCTAAGGGTCTATGACATCACTGGAATGGTAGCAGGAATGAAGGCAATAAATTATACTACATAACTCTGACCTCTCAGTGCATGACATCTGGACAAAGCCTGACATAACTGGGGGACAGAGGCCCAAACACAGGAGTATACTGGACATATTGCTGTTATAAATTTAGACAGTTGCTGGTATTACTGGGTTTGTTGTCACATATCTTTCCTGAGGGATATTAAGTCAGTAACACCAACGGATGTTAGCATGTACTGACTGCATTCCCCAAAGTATCCTTCTGATTAGCCAAGGATAATGACTGTGTGGGGAACAGACCAAACATATGAGCCATGCATCTGGAGAGTGTCTAGGCCCCTGGTCAGTGTAGAGGTATGACTGCAGTCATGTAACAAAATGGAAATAACTTGACAGCTGCCAAACATGTCACCCAGCACCTTATGAAGCACAGTAAGACCAACATGACACTCCCCCACATCAGCTCTGGGAAATTACCCATGTATACTCAAATATAGCATGCACTACAGGGATGAAACTGTAGTGAAAAGCAGATAGCGGTACAAAAATGTCCACCCAAAACATTTGCACTGCAGTCACAGCAACATACCAGTTCCCATAATGTACTCCAGAGTACAATGACTGTCTGAACAAACATATCCTGATTGCCAGTCACACACTACACTGACATTTACTGGTCACAATCACAGTGTACTAGGAATCCTGTGGTGTTACAGGACATTTCACAGTCTGTCCCCTACAAGCATACAGACCTGAGAGACTGCTAGCAGCCATAGCAGCATGCACAGTCAGATAGGTAAAGGATGTATGGCATTCACATGTGCTACTCTCCCTACCCAGCTCAACAAACATCTACACACAACACTGCTACACAATCCTGGCAGTCTGTTCACAATGGCCAGACATACATTACTGTCATATGTACAGATTTCCACAGAACTTCATGGTGTGGAACCATAATCCTAGCCACTTCCGCATACAATAGTTAGGAGTCTGCTAGGTCACTGGGATGATAACTGGAGTGCAGTTGGTAAATAATGATATACCATACCTCTGCACCTCATAGTGAAGGACATCTGGACAAAGCATAATGTACTCAGTGGACAAGGGGACGGAAAGAGGGGCATATCACACATAATGGCGTTACAAACTGAAACAGTAGCTGGTGTTACATGTGTTGTTGTAACATAACATCCCTGAAGGATATGATGTCTGGAACACCAATGGATGTCAACAGTTACTGACTACAATCCTCACATTATCCTACTGACACCACAAAAAAGTAATTATTCGTGGAACTGACCAAACATAACATGCAAACCTGTGGCCACTCTGTGGACAACATGCCAGTTGAGAGGTATGTCAGAGGTATATCAATGTCAGAAGTCAGGTCATTCAGTAAATGTATGTCCAGATGAACCCTGTCAGTCTAGCAACCCTCCATGTGTATAACAGCACTAATGACATGCAATCTGTGCTGAATCTGGAACTTTGTCCCACATGCTGTTGGACTGTCTCACATGTCCTGTGAGGTATTCTCACCTACTGTCTGTGAAGCTGTAGCCCCCACACCTCCATAATGTCCCCTGAACAGGCAAGGAAAAGTGGCAAGGCTGACATGAAGGATGCCCCATATTTTGGAACTAGCAGCAGTGTCCAGGCCCACACTGCAATACTATGTGGGCACCTACATAACTGTATGACCTCAGCAATACCTGACAGGACAACATCAACCCCCTCAAGGTAGGCTGAAGGCCTGTGGTGGACAGCAGCAATACACAACTACCATCACAGGTGGCAATAATCACAGGACAGGCAAGAAGGAACAGGTACCTCATTGGCAGCCATGCCACCTTCTTCTGCACAAGCAAATACATTCACATGTGATGTACACTAAAACTGTCTTTGAGTGCAAACTGGATACATCCACCAAGACCAATCAGTAGGCCTTCCAGACAAGTGTCAGCAATTCCAGTGGCAACATACATATCTGCTCTGTAGTGGTGGTCAATAACACCACATACACATATGCCATAGATATAGGCAACTTGCTGCAGACAGGTGAAGTGTAAACTTCACCCCTCCTCTCCCCACATAGGTACATATGTTCATGTACAGCACCTGCCCCCTCCCCTCGTGATCAGGAAGCAGGTCTGTAATGCCTCTCAAAGAAAACACACAGAGGTCTACATAGGCCAGATATTATTCCTGGCTGCATCCTATATGAACACAGGCATGGGCTCTCAGACCCATTCTGCAGTTTAGTCAACCACAGCCTGAGCACCAGTGTCATTCCATCTGCACAGAGGACAGACAAAAAGTTGATAGAAAACAGGTCACGAATTAGCATGAATGTTCTGAAGGATACACATCAGAAACTGAAATGCATGCCATTATATCATTACAGCAGTCCTCAATGACATGGCCGAAATCCTCAATCCTCTCCATTCAATATAATAACATAATTTTAATATGCAATAGGAGATAAATAAAAATATACAGGTCAAATCCTCAAACCAAGGTAGTGTAGTGGTCAGAGTCCCAGCTCAGCCTGCAGGTATACTTGGCTTAAGTACTACAACAGGCAATCCAATTTTACAAGGGAATGCAGTGTTAAAAGTAATATTGTCATATTAAAATACGCGGTAAGTTATTTTTGTCAGCCAAGATAGTGTATCTGTTGTAAAATGGAAGTGTGAGTGCATATAACATGTGAAACTATCCATGTATACATGTGTCCCATACAGTATAGCTACACCCATTGCTACTGTAATGGAAGCTCATTGTATATTTTATAAGAAATATAATATATATATATATATATATATATATATATATATATATATATATATATAATATTATAATAATAATATAAAGATATAATATAATATTATTATAATATAATATAATTTATATAGAAATATATATATAAAAGATATGTTAGAAGAATGAACTATGAGCAATGCTTAGGAATGCTCAGCTATGCTTAGCGGGTTTAAGCATTGCTCAAACATGAATGCTAAGCAGCAGGTAACAGAGCTAAGTGGATTTGCGCACTGGTAAATGTCGCTAAGTGAAGCCAACACAGATTAAGCATCTGTAGATTTAACCATGTGTTGGCATCGTTTAGCATCAAGAAAATCCACTTACAATTGCTTTAATCACTCTGTTTCCATAAGCCACTGTTCTGCCTAGAATCAAACTAATCAGGCCTGCCAAGTCTTGAACTCAGGGCCCTGTACACCATAGTTAGAGAAATGCACCACCACACCATTTGTGTTCCAGGGACTGCTGATGCTTTTTTAAACATATCATGCAGTAGAGCCATTCAATAGTAGGGAAAAGATTCCATAGAATCAATCAGGTTTTGTATTTCTGCATACACACGTGTATGGAAATACATATACATATTATAAATATATACATATAAAATATATACACACATATATATATATGTGTGTGTGTGTGTGTGTGTGTGTGTGTGTGTGTGTGTGTGTGTATGTGTGTGTGTGTATGGTCATAACATGTAGTGGTCATATCTCACAACCATACATTTCAACCTCTTAGTGCAAGAAATCTGGCCAAAGGCTGTCCAAATGGGGGGACAATGGGTCCAAACTAGGGATATATTTTAAATATTTCTCTTATAAATGTATAATGTTGCCAGGGTATGTTTCAGCATACATGTTTGGAAGGATATGAGTTCAGAAAATGAAATGTATGTCATAATTTACTGTCAGAACTCTGCAGATCATCACAATGATTTACCAGGGATATAAGAACAATGAATTTGTGGAACAGACCAGAAATATGAGCAATTAAACTGGACATACTGCAACAATCCAGACAGTTGAGAGGTAGGTTCAGAATCTCTGAGTGCAATGAATCTGGACCAAGCCTGACAAAGTGGGGGGAGAAAGGCATGAAAATAGGGCCATATCTGAAATACTGGAGTAGATAAGCTGACACAGTTACTGCAGTAACACCCTCATGTCTGTCATAACATATATTGACCAAAATAGCACAAGTCCAACACTCAAATACTTCTCATTAGTTAGTGACTGAAATCCTTACATCATCCCACTGACGTGTCAGAAATACACAACACTTATGGGGGACAGGCAACAGCACATCCTACAAATATCTGGACATAACATCACATTAGCAAAACTACACTCAGCTGCTAAGCATGTCACCATTCACTGTCCAAACTACAGTCAGACTGACCCAACACTAACTCAAATCCGCTAGAGGGAATTACACATGCATTGGCAAATGTATCAGGCACTACAGGGATGTAAAATCACTCAAAAACAGACACCAGTGTGAAGGTGCATACCCACAACCAATTCCACCACAGTGACATGCTGGTAAGTCAACAGAACAGTACAGTATAAGGACTGTGTGAACAAAAACATCTCAACATGTTTGCCACTCATACAATTCCCCTACATATACTGGCCCAATTCATAGTGTAGTATGATGCCTGACGACGATATGGGGCATGTCTCAGTCTGCCCCTACAAACATATACAGCCAATAGACCATCAGAAACAGGAACAACATGCAGAGGCAGATAGAAAAGGAGCCACAACACATAGATCCACCCGCCTCTCTACACAGGCTAAATAACATTGACGCACTACACTGCTACATAATCCTGACAGTCTGTCAACAACTGCCAGAAATACATATCCTCTCAACTGTACAGAGTCCTACAGAATGTCCAGGCTTTTCCCTCATATATAAGGCCTCTTCCACATAACATGTTTGGCAGTTTAATACATCACTGGGATGATATCAGGAATGTAGGTACTAAATAATCATATACCATGCCTATGAGCCTCTTACTGGATGATATCTGGACAAAGCCTGACATAATTGTGGGACAGAGGGCCAAAAACAGGGACATATTTGAAATATTGCTGTTATAAACTGAGAAAGTTGCTGGTATAACAGGGTTCATTGTAACATATATTTTCTGAGGGATACAAGGTCAGAAACACAAATAGATGTTAGCAGTTACTGCCTGCAATCCCCAGATTATGCTACTGATTTTCCAAATACAAAAAATGTCTGAGGAACACACCAAACATAGGAGTCCAAACTTTGGCTATTCTTTGGATAGCCCAACAGTTGAGAGTTATGTCAAACACATAACACTGTCAGAGTTAAAATCATGCAGAAACTCCATGTCCTCACAAACCTTGTTAGACTAGCATTAATCCAAATGTATAACAGCAATACTTACATTCTGTCCCTATGTCTGGAACATTCTCCCCCATTTTTTTGGCCTGTCTCCACAGTTTTGGTTGTAAGAGGTATTTCCAAATACCATCTGTGATGTTGTGGTTCACACATCTCCATGAAGTCCACCTCACTGACAAGGAATAGGGCCAATGCCCACATGACGTACTCAATTATAGGAGTGTGTTGCCATGCCATTGGCTATATGAATAACAACACAGCTGTTGTGCATGCAATTAGCAAGTGGGAGACACCAATTGGTGCACAGGCCATCATGCTCATGGGCATTACCTACAAAATGGAAGCTGCTGCCTATGCAAAACAGATGTACACCCTACATCCATGAGAGAGAGAAAAAGAGACAGAGAAAAACAGTGAGAAAAAAAAAAACAGCACAATATAACCAACTACACTTGGAAAAAAGGTATATCAAACAATTAAGCATGTAATGGACTGCAGTAGGAGATATGTAAGAATGGGAAATAGGAAGTTTAACATATATGTCTTAACAAGACTTGCTATACTGATATATTGCTGATCAGAACTGATGGTCATAGCATCTGGGTCTGTCTGCAGTGACATAGATCATAGGTCATGCCCCTGAGTCACCCCAGGAAAGGATGGCTCACATATGACTACTACTGGAGTGTGTGTTGAACAATACTGACTGTGACAATGCTAGGGCAGCTACTGGGATGTCATACATATCCATATCTTACTTCTGAATACAGCTATGATATACTTGTTTGTCTCAGAAATGTGAGAGACCTATACATTGTATTTGCATAGTAAAGTATTGTTACAGATATGTGTGTTGAACTCCATGTGATATACTGAGCTCATACCATGTAACTGTCCACTGTTATGTACACTGACCATATGTGTGCCTCATATTTGTAGTCATTTACTCATAGAATTGTGTTATGTCTGACAAATCCTTGGCAAATCTGTGAAGACTGACATTGCAACATCTCATTCTTTTTCCTCTGGCTTTTCCAGTTTGAGGTCGCCACAGTGGATCATCTGTTGCCATTTCTGCCTGTCCTCTGCATCTTGCTCTGTCACACCAACCACCTGCCTGTCCTCTCTCATGACTTCCAAAACCTTATCTGAGACCTTCCTCTTTTCCTATTACCTGCCAGCTACATCCTTACCATCCTTTCTCCAATATACTCAGCATCCCTCCTCAGCACATGTCCAAACCAATGTAAACTTCGACTCTCCGACTTTGCCTCAAAACCTTTCAACATGGGCTGACCCACTCATATACACATTCAAAATCCTGTGCACCCTCATCACACCCAGTGCAAATCATAACATTTGTAACTCTGCCACATCCAGCTCTGACTCCTGCCTTTTTGTCAGTGCCACTGTCTCCAACCCATATAACATAGCTGGTCTCACTACTGTCTTGTAGATTTTCCCTTTCACTTCTACTGGTACTCATTTGTCAGAAGTCATTCTTGACACTCTTCTCCACCCTCTCCATCCTGCCTATACTCTGTTCTTCACCTGTCCTCCACAGTCGTCATTACTCTGAAATGATGATCCCAATCATTTCAACACATCCCCCTTTGCCAACTCTACTCCCTGCATCCTCAACATTCCGTTATCCTCTCCCTCATTCAAACACAAATATTCTGTCATAGTCCTGCTAACCTTCATTTCTCTCCTCTCTAGACCATATCCCCACCTCTCCAGGTTCTCCTAAATTTGTTTCCTGCTCTCAACACAGTTCACAATGTCATCTTCAAACAGCATAGTTAACAGGGACTCCTGTATGATCTTGTCTGTCAACCTGTCCATCACCATCACAAATAAGAAAGGGCTCACAGCTGATCTTTGATGTCATCCCACCTCCACTTTAAATGCATCCATCACTTCCACCGCAGACCTCACCACTGTCACACCACCCTTGTACATATCCTGTTCCACTCTTACATATATCTCTGCCACTCATGACTTCCTCATACAATACCACAACTCCTTTCTAGGCACCCTGTCATATGCTTTCTGTAAGTCCAGAAAGACACAAAGCAACTCCTCCTGACCTCCTCTGTACTTCTCAATCAACACTCTCAGAGCAAACATCACATCTGTAGTGCTCTTTCCTGGCATGAAACCATACTGCTGACCACTACTAATCACCTCCCTGCTTAACCTAGCTACCACTACTCTTTCCCATAACTTCATGCTGTGACTGATCAGTGTTATCCCTCTGTAGTTACTACAGCTCTGCACATCAACCCTATTCTTAAAACGGTACCCAAGCACTTTCTCTCCACTCCTCATGCAACCTCTCACTTTCCAAAATATCGTTAAACAATCTGAATAAAAACACCATTGCCATTTCCCCTAAACACCTTCAGGCTTCTACAGGTATGTCATGTGGACCAACAGGCTTTCCAGTAATCATCTTCTTCATAGCTATTGTTACTTGCTCCTTGTAAGCCATTGCACTTTCTGATTCACCATACACACATCACCCAACCTTCTCTCTCTCATTTTTTTCATTCATCAGTCTCTCAAAGTACTCTGTCTGGTTAACACACTCCCCTCACCTGTGAGCACATTTCCCTCATTATCCTTTATCACCCTTATCTGCTGCATATCTTTCCTAGCTCAGTCCCTCTGTCCAGCTAATCAGTACAAGTCCTTTCATCCCTCCTTAGTGTCCAACCTGTCATACAACTCTTCATATGCCTCATTCTTAGGCTTTTCCACCTCTCACTTTGCCATGCTCCTCATCTCCTTATACTCCTGTCTACTTTCCTCATCTCTCTGACAATCCCACTCCTTCTTCCCCAACCACTTTCTCTGTATACTGTCTTGTACTTCCTCAGTCTGCCACCAGGTCTCCTTGTACTCCATCATCCATCCACATGTAACACCAAATACCTTTCTAGCCATCTCCCTTACTAGCTCTGCTGTACTTACCCAGATATTTGGTAAATTGTCACTGTCACCCAGTGCCTGTCTTAACTCTTCCCTGAGCTCCACCTCACAATCAGCCTTTTCCAGTTCCCATCATTTGATCCTTGGTACTGCCCTCACACTCCTCCTCTTCTTGATCACCATCATCTTACAGGCCAACATTCTATGCTGCCTAAATCCACTTTCCCCTGTCACCACTTTACAGACTCCAATCTACTTCAAACTGACCCTCTTATATTGGATATATTCCACCTGTGTGTAACTCCCTCCACTCTTGTATTTCACCCTATGCTCCTCCCTCATGTTATAGTATGTATTCATAACAGCCACATCCATCTTTTTTGCAAAATCCACTACTATCTCACCATCTGCATTCCTTTGCTTAACACCATACATACCCATCACTTCCTCATCCCATCTGTTCCCTTCACCAACATGTCCATTGAAATCTGCTGCAGTCACCACTCTGTCACCCTTGGGTACACTCATCACCATGTCATCAAACTGACCTCATATTTCTCTTTCTCATCCATTGCACAACCAACTTGCATAGCATATGCACTAACAGCAGTCTTCATTACACCATCAGTTTCCACTTTCATAAACATCACTCTGTCAGATGCTCATTTCATCCTCCATAAACACTCTTATCATACTGTTCCTTCAGGATAACCCCTAACCCCTTTCTGCTCCTATTCCACACCATGATAACACAGTTGTGACCTGCCTCCCATACACCTAGCCATACTCCCCTTCCTTCTGGTCTCTTGCACACACAATATATCAACCTTCCCCTCACCATAATTTCAGCTAGCTCTTTCCCTATACCAGTCGTACTGCCAACATTTAAAGTTCTTACCCTAACTAACACACTCCTAGCCTGGCTCCTCTCTTCCTGCCATATGAGTGTTGTACATCCTCCAGGGTATGCCTGTCAATGCAAAGGCTACTGTGCCATTGAATGACTCAAGTGTGCTACTGTAATATTAAGACAGTGTCGCTAATTTTGTCCCATTGCTCCCCATGTATGTGTGGCATCCTACAGATGTCTTGCTCTAATGGGTTGAGACGGATGACTGGGCAACAAGAGTGTGAATACAGTGTGCCATACTGACATAGAACAGAAATGTATATCAGGTATTACCTGTGCACATGTTAGTATGAGTATGTGTATCTGGCTGCCTCATAACAACAGACATGGAATGCAAAATGTCAGTTAATTAAGTTGTACATGCTGTACACGTGTGTAATCTTAGTTACTGTGCATCCAACAGAGTGACATTTCTACAGCTACTGGTTGTTGCATTTCCCTGACACAGCCATGGGTACTACAATAAGCATGATTATCAGTTTTGAATTGGAGTGGTGTCCATCTGTGTTATGACTTTGTGTCCATGCCTACTACAAGCAGCTATATGAACACCTACATAGCTGTATGGACTTGGCAATACCTTACTTGTAAAACTGCCTGCACCAAAGTAGAGTAATCCCTTTTGCTGGGCGGCAGCAATACACAAACCACAGACTTGGTCCCTATATTGGCTGTACAGGGCAAATTAGGAGCAGGCACCGACCTGGCATCAAGTCAGTCATTGTCTGAACAAGCATATAAGGTCACAGGTGGATTACTGTAAGGCTAACTATGAGTACAAATTGGACACATCCACCAAGGCCAATCACAATGCTGTCTTCCCATATGTCTGCAATCTCAGAGGCAACAAACCAACCCAACCTAAAAACAAACTTCCAGAACTAGTAAAACAAAAAAGGTGACCTGTCATAGTGGTCAATCAGACCACATACACGCACAACATAGCTATAGCCAACCTGCTGCAAATAGGGTTAGGGCAAACATCACCCCACCTAGCTCAGCATCACTATAGGTGGATATGCACAGCACCCGCACCCCTCCTCATCACCAGTGAGCAGGTACATATTGCCTACTGAAAGGCAACAAATGTAAGTATCCATGGGACATGATAACATCCCTGTCTGCATCCTACATGAACTCAGGCATGTGCTCCTAGCTCCATTATACACTGTAGTCACACCAAGCCTTGGCACCACCCACAACCCATCCACATGGAAGATGGCCAATGTCATCTGTCAACACGGACTTGAATGAGGAATAGAGGATTATGCAATTAACTGGCCCTCACTGGGGGGAATATGAGACATCAGGACCAGGAGTGCAATGCAAGCTGATACTGTGCTGATAGATTACAGGGGTACAGGGGTATGGTGTGGTTGTGAATGGTAGCTACTGGTATTAAATGTACAAGTGCAGGTTCTGTACATACTGTTGCCAGATATATGAGGTCCTGTGGTGTGTTTCCCTGTTTATATCTTCCAGGTGCAATATTGCATCAGAAAATGCAACATTTTCAGAGGCTGAGACTACCATTATCATGAAGCCATACTACAGCACCATACAATAATGTTCAGCCAGAGCCAGCAACATATGTGGGAGAGGACCACCCTGTGGGATGACCTTGTCCACAGGGTAAATTATGTCAGCTTGCACGCACGTACATACGAGTAGGTCCAGTATCGTGCAACTGACCTCATACGCCATGCCTGGTAAAGGCTGCTGCTGTGGCCAGGAACCGCACAGCCACAGGTGGGGGCCCAGCCATGCAGCCTCCACAGACACTCACTGATGAGCTCCTCACCAAACTTGGGGCATCCATCCCAGTAAAACATCAGGGTATAGACCCCCACATGCTGGAGGTGGGTGGCACCCAGACAATGGACCAGGAGAGTGCAAGTAAGGCCCCGATGGAGATTACTAGACTAGTGTAGCAGGCATAATTGCATCTGTAGAGTATCTGTGTGCATGTGTCAGGTCAGATTGCAGTTGTAGATGGGGTTTCTAATGCACAGAAGTGCACATCTATGGTGAAGGACAGCAAGTTGTGCTGTAAATGTGCAGACATGTTGCATCCATCCTGTACCAATGCCACATGTGAGTCTGCTGACAATAACTCTCTCCCACCACTACCTAGGTCATTCTGGTCTGCATGTGGGACAGAAGCCTGAAGCTGGTGCATATGGAATTGTTCTGTTTTGGTTTGCCAATACAAAATTAATACCATCGACCACAAGATAGGCAGAATCCAACAATAAGGCACAGACCAGGAATAAAGATAGATGCAGTTTAATCCAATAGTTCACACAGACTGAGCACTTTCTCCAGTACAACTGGCTTCATCAGAGTCATTTAACAAAACACACCCAGTTTTTCCTTCCTTTAAATAACACAATAAAGTTCAATTGATCAATTATCAAAATCAATAAAATAATTATGTGTTAACGTAAAGGAAAATCATCATTAATAAAATTACATTGTAGTATAAAATATACTTGATTACTATTGTACAAAAAAACCTACCAAAACTCATAGTTGTATGAATATTTAAAAATAATAATAACCTTAAAATTTATACAATATAAACAATAATTATAAATATATACACCTAATTAATGCATTTTGTTTTACACAAAATTTTAAAATACCTTTATTCTTTTGTAAAGTTTGTAAATTCATCCTATGGTATGGAATTCATAGTCAGAAATGTGTTTGTAACAAACAAGTATATATAAAAAAGTAATATAAATATTCTATTTGTGTAAATATATAATCTATTAAATTGAAATTCAACTATCAGTGATAATATTAGTGTAATTCTAATATGGATGTTTGCTTATTGAGAACTTAAAAAACCTCTTATATCATGTAAATCTAAAAAATACTTTAAATACTAATGATCATAACAATTATCAAAGCTATTTGATCAAAAGCCACTTCTCAAATAATTTGTGCATGATGTTTTAATACAGGCTTTAAAGAAATACATTCATTTAGCCCAGGAAACTTCGTGGCATTCAGTCTTATCTGCCACTCTGTTTCACGTAGAGCTACACTATTGCTGGCATCACAATTAATGTTTGGTTTCACCCTATCCACTATGAAAAATAGAAACTTTTTAAATACATGACAATTTTTAGAATGTAAGTATAGGGCGTTGTGTTCGTCCATCCTTCTAATGGAGCTACAATGTTCCCTAACTCTTTCTTTTAGACTTCTTGTCGCCATGCCCACATAGAATGCCTCACAAGACATACAAGATGCTATGTAAACACAATTTCTTGTGGTACAATTACATACACCTGGGCATGCGATGGTACGTTTGTAGCCAGCAACACTCAAATAGGTCCCCTCCGCAATATATCTACATATTTTACATCTACCACATTTGTTCATACTTGATCTTTTATATCTATAACTAGTCTTCTCTAATATATCCTTCAAGCTGTATCCCCTAGCATATGTTATGGCTGGTGTTGTACCCAATGTTGCTTTTATATCTCTATTTAAAAAGTGTTCCCAAAGATTCCTAAAATTGGCACATAATTCATGTGCCTTCTCATTATATCTAAGTATGAATCTTGGGGTTTCTTCACCAGCACTAGTGTCAATCTGCCCATACTTCACGTTCACTACCTGTGTTGTTTCACCTTTATTTTTCAAAATAGGTACAAACTTGTCCCTCCTCTTCCTATATATCTCCTTTTTGATCTTCGTCAACATTTCTATGGGATAACCCCTTTCCAGAAACATACCTATGAGTATATATATCTCTGCCCTGAAGGTGTCCTCATCACTAATAAGTCTAGATAAGCGGACCATTTGGCCCTTGACTAACCCTCTCCTTTGATGCATCGGGTGACAACTTGCAAAATGTAACATCGAGTTGGCATAACTCGGTTTCCTATATATGGTGCTAGTGAACTCAGTTCCATTTTTCAAAATTTTAATGTCCAAATAATTAGCTATATCATTATCCCACTTGTAGGTAAATTTAAGAAAATTAGATGTCTCATTAAGATATGAAACAAAGTCAATAGCACTCTGTTCATCACCTCTCCAAACTATTAGCAAATCATCCAGAAATCTGTTGTACAAAATAATGTTACTATAGTATCTGGATCCAAAAATATGTTCTTTTTCCCAAGCTAATAACACTAAATTAGCAAAAACAGGGGCACACCGTGCCCCCATTGCTACACCTGTTAGTTGTTGATATATTTCTCCTTCAAATGAAATATAGTTGTTTTTTAGTATTAATTCCATCAAGTCGTAACATAACTCCAGTTTTCCTACATCAAAACTCGGACTAGTCAACAAACTGTCATAAAATAGATCAAGGCCTTGTTGGTGTGGAATCACTGAAAATAAATTAATGACATCAATTGTCAAAAAACTAAGATAATCCTTGTCCCCAAACTCCACATCCCTTAACCTTTCAAGGCAGTGCCAGGAATCTTTAAGAATGTGACCTGCGTCGATTAGTGCTTTCTTACACTGTTTGTCCACATAAGCCGCCAAAGGTTCGGTTTTAGACCCTTTAGCCAAAACTATTGGCCGGAATTGTAGATGCTCCGTTCCTTTGTGTACCTTGGGTATCCCAAAAAACCTAGCCATCTTAGGATATTTCACCGAAAGATAATCAAATTCTATCTCATTGATAGTCCCTTGGTACAAGGCATCATGTAGATATAGATCAATTTTGTGGTAGGCTCTGTTGACCTCATTTATTGTAACTCTACTGTATGTTTCTTCTTCACTTAAAATTCTCATCATTTGACAACTGTAATCAACATTACTCATTATAACAATCCCCCACCCTTGTCTGGTCTCATAAACCTGTATTGTTTAGATGCAGTTAATTCATTGAGCACATTTCTCTCAACATTAGTTAAGTTGTCCTCATTATTAGCTTTCTGAGAACAGATTTTCCTAAATTCATATTCCACTAAATGTTCAAAAGCATTAAGCTCCAAATTGGGTGGTGGCATGAATGTACTTTTCCTTTTCAGTATCCCAAGTTCCTGTTTAATGTCATGGGGTGTATCCCTTAACTGTCTCCCATTGAAATATAGTTGCAAATTTAGCTTTCTCATGTAAAGTTTCAGATTTACAAGTAATTGTGTAACATCGATGTTGAAATTAGGTACAAATTTGTTACCCCTACTGAATAGTTCAAAATAAACTTCATTAATCACTAAATCAGTATAGTTATAAATAATAAACCCTTTTTCTTTGAGAATTTCATGTTTCATATCAGATGCTGTCTCCAAAATGTCTCCAAACAAGTTATCTAATTCACTGTCATTACCACTACTACATGGGTGACTTACTTCACCCTCATAACAGTCCCTTCCTACTGTTTCGTGTATTTCATCCATTTTTACATTGTGAATATCTAAACTATCAGGCACATAGACCTTATTCATGACTAAACTCTGCCCACTATTGTTATTTTTCGTGACCTCAGTTTCAAGTGTGTTACTCAATTCGACTAGGTCACTTACAGGTAACAAAACATTTTTTGCCATGTTCACATCCTGGTCCAAAATAATTTCACTTTGATCAGTTGTTGTTAAATTTGTTGAAAATTGCACAAATGTGTATTCATTACTATTAGCACTGATATTAACTTGACTATCAAAATTGATGTGATTGTTACTATCAAAATAGAGCGCTTCAATGTCATTGTATAAAGAAAAATCAACAAACAATTCATTACTCAAAAGTCCTCCTGTAGATTCCTCCCTCTCCTCCTGGGGCTTGGATGTAATGTCCTGCCATTTTGCGGCCCCTTGCTCTGTAACCTCTCTGACCGGCGGGGTAGTACTGGTGGGTCTAAAAAAACTTCCTCCACCTGGAGGTTGTCAGTCATATCTTGTCGTAAATTAACAGAATTCATCCTGTGTCCTGTTCTCGTCACAGGGTGTAGTTTATAACGCCCTGGAGGATAAGCAGTCTTATTTTTATATTCCGCACTGTCTCTAACAAGCTTTTTATTTTTACGAGCAATATTTTTGCTAACAAAAACATCAATGTTCTGAATCACCCTTTCATACTGATTCTTATGTTGAAAAAATAGAAGATCAGTAGATATACTATAGTCAAGTTTGGTTATCTCCTCACGTAGACTTTTAATTTTAATTTCATTGTTACGTAAAATTATGTCAATTAATTCCATACCTGTCTTTTGAAAAAGATCCGTTAGTTCCTGACAAGCCTCCGAATCAAGGTCCACACCCATCGGGAGCTTCCAAACGCGTAGGACCTTTGGTATTTGTTGTAATTCTTTAGATTTTCTCAAAAATGCACTGTCTAATTGTATAGCCCTATATTTAATGCACAATTTTTCATAGTTAAAGATTTGCTCCCTGAGCGTTAAACCTGGCTTGTGCGAATGTCTGCTTGGTCCCCCAGTGATCGCGTCAGACTGTACGTCAATCTCCGGGGCCTCAAGCCAGAAAGCTAGGTCCCGTCGCTGAATTGTATTATTTAAAGAAACATGATCATTATTGCCAAAAGTTTGCGTTCCCTCTTTAGGTCTCACACTTCCCACAGCACCACTATATGATTTAGCGTGGTTTGTCCTTTGCCCTGGTGTAATGTCTTCGGGCGAGTGCATTGTGTAAAGCTCCATTTGGGAGTCAGTTAGACTGTTGGTGGGTGTGTTGTTAATACCACATTTTTCTTCATTGTAAGCCTGAACCAGCTTACCCATCACAGCGTTAAGCTCTTTCAAAATGATTTCCATTCTCCAGTCTCACCTCGTCAGCTCCACCAGACACAGGGTCGAAACACACAAAACAGAAATGCAGTCAGCTCCAAGACAGGAATCCACGAGAAGAACATAAAATTAATACCATCGACCACAAGATAGGCAGAATCCAACAATAAGGCACAGACCAGGAATAAAGATAGATGCAGTTTAATCCAATAGTTCACACAGACTGAGCACTTTCTCCAGTACAACTGGCTTCATCAGAGTCGTTTAACAAAACACACCCAGTTTTTCCTTCCTTTAAATAACACAATAAAGTTCAATTGATCAATTATCAAAATCAATAAAATAATAAGTGTTAACTTAAAGGAAAATCATCATTAATAAAATTACATTGTAATATAAAATATACTTGATTACTATTGTACAAAAAAACCTACCAAAACTCATAGTTGTATGAATATTTAAAAATAATAATAACCTTAAAATTTATACAATATAAACAATAAATATAAATATATACACCTAATTAATGCATTTTGTTTTACACAAAATTTTGAAATTCGTTTATTCTTTTGTAAAGTTTGTAAATTCATCCTATAGTATGAATTTCATAGTCAGAAATGTATTTATTTTCTTAAATTTACCTACAAGTGGGATAATGATATAGCTAATTATTTGGACATTAAAATTTTGAAAAATGGAACTGAGTTCACTAGCACCATATATAGGAAACCGAGTTATGCCAACTCGATGTTACATTTTGCAAATTGTCACCCGATGCTTCAAAGGAGAGGGTTAATCAAGGGCCAAATGGTCCGCTTATCTAGACTTATTAGTGATGAGGACACCTTCAGGGCAGAGATATATATACTCATAGGTATGTTTCTGGAAAGGGGTTATCCCATAGAAATGTTGACGAAGATCAAAAAGGAGATATATAGGAAGAGGAGGGACAAGTTTGTACCTATTTTGAAAAATAAAGGTGAAACAACACAGGTAGTGAACGTGAAGTATGGGCAGATTGACACTAGTGCTGGTGAAGAAACCCCAAGATTCATACTTAGATATAATGAGAAGGCACATGAATTATGTGCCAATTTTAGGAGTCTTTGGGAACACTTTTTAAATAGAGATATAAAAGCAACATTGGGTACAACACCAGCCATAACATATGCTAGGGGATACAACTTGAAGGATATATTAGAGAAGACTAGTTATAGATATAAAAGATCAAGTATGAACAAATGTGGTAGATGTAAAATATGTAGATATATTGCGGAGGGGACCTATTTGAGTGTTGCTGGCTACAAACGTACCATCGCATGCCCAGGTGTATGTAATTGTACCACAAGAAATTGTGTTTACATAGCATCTTGTATGTCTTGTGAGGCATTCTATGTGGGCATGATGACAAGAAGTCTAAAAGAAAGAGTTAGGGAACATTGTAGCTCCATTAGAAGGATGGACGAACACAACGCCTTATACTTACATTCTAAAAATTGTCATGTATTTAAAAAGTTTCTATTTTTCATAGAGGATAGGGTGAAACCAAACATTAATTGTGATGCCAGCAATAGTGTAGCTCTACGTGAAACAGAGTGGCAGATAAGATTGAATGCCACAAAGTTTTCTGGGCTAAATGAATGTATTTCTTTAAAGCCTGTATTAAAACATCGTGCACAAATTATTTGAGAAGTGGCTTTTGATCAAATAGCTTTGATAATTGTTATGATCATTAGTATTTAAAGTATTTTTTAGATTTACATGACATAAGAGGTTTTTTAAGTTCTCAATAAGCAAACATCCATATTAGAATTACACTAATATTATCACTGATAGTTGAATTTCAATTTAATAGATTATATATTTACACAAATAGAATATTTATATTACTTTTTTATATATACTTGTTTGTTATAAATACATTTCTGACTATGAAATTCATACTATAGGATGAATTTACAAACTTTACAAAAGAATAAAGGAATTTCAAAATTTTGTGTAAAACAAAATGCATTAATTAGGTGTATATATTTATATTTATTGTTTATATTGTATACATTTTAAGGTTATTATTATTTTTAAATACTCATACAACTATGAGTTTTGGTAGGTTTTTTTGTGCAATAGTAATCAAGTATATTTTATACTACAATGTAATTTTATTAATGATGATTTTCCTTTAAGTTAACACTTATAATTATTTTATTGATTTTGATAATTGATCAATTGAACTTTATTGTGTTATTTAAAGGAAGGAAAAACTGGGTGTGTTTTGTTAAACGACTCTGATGAAGCCAGTTGTACTGGAGAAAGCGCTCAGTCTGTGTGAACTATTGGATTAAACTGCATCTATCTTTATTCCTGGTCTGTGCCTTATTGTTGGATTCTGCCTATCTTGTGGTCGATGGTATTAATTTTATGTTCTTCTCGTGGATTCCTGTCTTGGAGCTGACTGCATTTCTGTTTTGGTTTGCCAATACCCCAGGCATGTGAAGGCATGCATTTTACCATGCACACAACTGTCAGTCATAGCCATATTGCTTTATGTGCATGTTCACTTGTGGTGGGGTTAACTGCATTGCATCACAGGGGTTCACACAGGGGACTCCCTGAAGAGAATGTAGCATTCATGTAGCCTACCTCACAGCCTGTCACTGAAAGAATTCCGGACAGAGACCAGCAAAATGGGGGGAGAAATGGCCTAAGGTAGGGATATGTGTAAAACATTTCTCTTATACATTGGATATAAGTAGTGTACACACTCCTGTTAAGATGCAGGTGTATGTGATATATACAAATTGAAACCACAATATGTCAGTCCACACCTTTTCCAACCTTTAATGTGACTCATAACATAAACAATTTACTTGTAAAACCAACCAATTTGTTGGGCAACAAATATGGAGTATATAAACCTTACAATAAGCTAGATGCATGCGTGTGCACACCCTTCAGATAATATTTCATTGCAGCAGCTTGTGATTTACTGACAGCATTCAGTCTGCTTGGGTACACATCTGCCATCAAGTAAAGGCACTCTGAGTAATACCAAACAACAGTCTGCTGTCCAGGTAGGATATTCATGACATTTTCTCAGGTGCATGCAACAGCAACAGCCATGGCTTGCAGACAGCTTACAAAGCATCAAAGGCATCTCATATTTGAAAGGTGTTACTCAGGAGTAGAGTACAAAAACATTACCTCAGCATTGCATACACCATGGAACACAGTGGAGACAGTCATCAAAAGGGGGATTGAATATGAGAAAATAGTGCTGCTGAAAAGAATCTGACATCACTCCAAAACTGATGAAAAGACATCTCCAAACCTGGTCAGGGAGGCTGCCAGGAGACATACAGCAACACTGAGGGTGTGCAGGAATCTCTTGGAAGTACTTGTGTTGTGTACTACATGTGAGAACAATCTCCCATATTCTGCATAAGTCTGGCCTATGGGGTAGGGTCAGAAGATGGAAGCATTTCCCAACACCAAAAAACATCCAAGGGTGGATACAACTTGAAATTCAGCACATCAAGTCTCCCAAAGGCATGTGCAAAAATGTGTTATGGTGGAATGAGACTATGGAGCAATCTCACAGCCACAATACCAAAACGTACATGTGGTGCACAAGCAACACCTCTCTTCACCTGAAGGTCACCATCCCGATGGTGAATCACGCTGGTGGCTTTGGCCTGCTATGGGGATGCTGTTCTAAAGCCAGAACTGAGCCTGTAGTCATGGTGGTGGGAATTCTAAACAGTTCAAAAATAGCACTCACAGCCAAGGCCTCTGGCAAACCCAGACCACAAACTGTGCATATGATGATACCTGTGCCATATCCCTGCCATCCATAACATCGATGGGTCTGATGTATAGGGTGAATTTAGTGCAGTGAGCTATGTAATACTATGTAAGGTGCTGTCTGCTTGCATTTGTTATGGGTACACATACAGGTGTATGTACCTTATTAGCCAGGACGCATTATTGCTATTAGTACCACTGACTGAATTTAGACTGACATGCTGTATTCTGTGTTCCAGGTGTCTGTGTGTCTGCAGGCTGTTGCCCGGCAGACATTCCCAAGAGGGAGTATGGCAGAGTGGGAATACACCAACCATGTCATAGGCAAGGTACAGCTGTATATGTACATGTACCAGGTGTGTATGCATGCAACAGTGTGTGTGGGACACTGCTGTAAGACAGTGTGACCTTGCATACATACCCCTTGTCACAGACAGATAACCTTCAGACATGTCACCTCAGAGTTGTGTAGTACCACAGGCTCATACATACAGAACAGGTTACTGCAGTACTGTCAGCAGGTCTCTCACAAGCATAGGCATTACATTAACTCTGACAGATTCACCTGTCAACACCTGTTGACCCTGCCATTTCTTTCCCATACACTCAACCCTGATGCAGTTGATGAGTGCATGCATGATACTGTGTATGACAGGTTTGTGGTATGTATTCCTGAGTTTACCAAGTGGAACAGGGAGACAAATTTGTATATCCTTTGCATACACACAGTAAGGACTGACACAGGGGATGTGCATATGGTAACACAAACACAGTTGGTAATAGACAGGTTACTAAGCCTACATTTCTACTTTGATGTACTGTAGTACTACATACACATGACATGCCCCACATAGATTATATGCATGGGACATAACACACTACCTCTTTCAACATGTAATGTTCTGAATGCCTTCATGGATGGTGAGATAACCCACCAGAAATAGCATGTGGAGTCATGTATTGCTCCTACAAGCCTGGACAAGTGATAGTGTAGCAGATGTTGTATTAGCATGATGTTTCAGTCAGGTATGATACCTGATGCTGGCATGTGTGTCACTACACTCACTGTGGCTGATTTGGCAACAATATCACATACACGGGCATTCTTAAGAGACACAAATCACATATAGGTTGCGTTGCAAACATCTGGATATTCCATAGACATCTGTACAGAAGACTGGTATGGCCTAAACAATGGTTTAATATGCTGCATGTGAAGCAGATGCCATTACCATGCTATATGAAGTAATGCCATCGGGAGGTGGTAAACAGGAGCGCGTGGTACACACATCAAAATGGTATCAGCCAAAGAGGATATGATCTTCACCCAAACACACACACACACACACACACACACACACACACACACACACACACACACACACACACACACACACACACACACACACACACACACACACACAGTTGCCAGTATTGAGATTAAATCTTCACCTATCTAGTTATTGTTACTATAGTGTTATGCAGTTATCAGATGCACCACAGAGCTTACATAATTTTACCTACTTCCAAGGTACGTCTAAGGTGAATGGCATCAGCAGGCCAATAAAGTAGGGTAATGGAAAGTTTACAGGGTGGGACACTGCTCAAAATGATGTAACCCAGACAGTATATGATTCTCACACAAACACACAAACAGTTGCCAGTATTGAGATTAGAACCCCTACTTATCTAGCTATTTCTACTATAGTGTTACACAGTTATCAGATGTGTCACGGAGCTTACATAATTTCACCTCATCCCAAGGTATTTCTAAGATGAATGACATCAACAGGCCTAATAAAGTAGGGTGATGGGAAGTTTACAGGGTGGTACACAACTGAAAATGATATAACTCATACAGTAAATGAGTCACACACACACATAAGCACACACACACACACACACACACACACACACACATAAGCACACACACACACACACACACACACACACACAAACAGTTGCCAGTATTGAGATTAGAACTCCTACCTATCTATTTATTTCCACTATAATGTTATGCAGTTATCAGATGCACCACTGAGCCTACATGATTTCACTTATTCCCAAGGTATTTCTAAGAAGAATGACATCAGCAGGCCTAGTTAAGTATGGTGATGAGAAGTCTACAGGGTGATGGGAAGTTTCCAGGGTGGTATACACATACTCACACACACACACACACACACACACACACACACACACACACACACACACACACACACACACACACACACACACACTTGCCAGTATTGAGATTAGAACCCCTGCCTATCTAGTTATTTGTACTATAGTGTTACGCAGTTATATATTAGAACCCCTGCCTATCTAATTATTTGTACTTTAGTGTTACACAGTTATTGCAAGCGCTACAGAGCTTACTGCGCTAATAACTAGCCAAAGGTGCTGATAACTGCAAAGCGGAGGTAAACTATTACAAGTGCCAGAAAGTCTGCCTTCAGTTTTTCCCTTAGATCTTGCTAGTTCTTTCTTTCCTACACTTCAAATAGCCTAATAACTTTGCACTTCAACAGGTTTTTGTATCAGTTGTTCTAGCACACCTGAGAGCCATCAGCAGTAGTCGTTCTTCATGGAATTAACTCCAGTACTTAGTAGTTATGACCACCCCCCTGGCATGATTAAAGTGCAGTTCTGTGGGCTTTTGCCCATTAACCTGCTGAACTTGGGCATTCTGAGGCACTATTGCAACTGCTTCATGTACACAGACATCCCCTTTTCTTCTAAACTCCCAACACTCAGACATATGAGTGATAAACATATATCACTGAATTGAAAGATATGCACTCTCCAGTGAAGGCTGGACTAGCTGGTCAAGAAGAGAAGGGTCAACACCCACATCACACCACATGGAACACATACCCCTCAGAACACCCACTATCACAGTTCTGACATACAAACAAAAAACACACCCACCTTTACAGGGGCACTCAGTAGACATTTACCCAAACAGCAGAGACCCCCAAGACAGACACACACTCGACCACCACAACACAGCACAGACCACAGGACACATATCTCACCTACACAGTGTGCCCCTCAACTTAAGCCCCTAAGGCTAATCACCTTGCCCAATACAGTAATCATAGGTGACTCAATAGTGAGGCACACAGATGTCCCACTCACTAGGTTGAACATGGAGAAGGTAACAATCAGCTGTCTATCAGGTGTCAGAATCCAACACATAACATACCCAGTCAAGTCACTCCACAAGAACTACAATGACTCTATCATTGTCAATGTGTGTGTGAATGACCAGAGATGCACCTCCCTGGACTACATGAAAAGAGACACGATGGAGCTCTCAGATTATGTGGGCCAGGCAGGTATGACAGTAGCCCTGAGCAATATACTACTGTCACGCAGTACAAGCAGCAAATGATTGACTTCAACAATTGGCTTAATTGTCTGGTGTCATTATCAGAGGATCCAGTATCTGCTTGGGATGACATAACTGACAGACTGTGATGGCTTGTCAGAGATAGCCTGCATCTGTCACCCATGTGTTTCCAGGTACTAGATAAGTGTCTTGAAACCCCTATAGTACCTTTTTAGGCAATGTCCCAAATCAAACTACCACAGTAACAGCTATGCATAAATGCAATCTGAGGGACATGCTGCTCAACACTAGGCATTTACAGCTTGAGATGCAGTGACTCGAAGAACTCCTCAAAATGGAGAACGTTAATATTTGTGCTGTAACGGAGAACTAGTTTAAAGCAGCAGACAGCACCCCTGCACTACCAGGCTATAACGCATTCCACACCTGTCAGCCCCAAAACATGGACCATAGCTCCAAAGGTGGTGGTGTCTCCATATTCATAAAGGATATGCACTCCTACAGACTAGTATACCAGCATAATGCATCTGAGATACTTTAGGTACAACTGACATTGGGTAATAGTGCAATCCAGGTCATAGCCTGCTATAGTTCCTCATCCATGTCCTTAGACTCTCAATCCACATTCGTCAACACCCTGGAATCTATCAAGGTCCATCCCAACACTCCCATTCTAGAAGACTTAAACTATCCCTCCATCAACTGGGGAAGATACTCAAGCACCAATACACTGGTCCAACACTTCCAGGAATTCATCAGTTTCAATGCCCTGGACCAGCTCATTCTGACACCCAGTAGAGGAAGCAACATCACTGACCTGTGTTGATTACTAACATATGGAACCATTGCTGGACAACAGTAGTCAATCCCTATCTGGTCAGATCCAACATAGAATAATCACCATGGAAAGCCACATCTCACCCACACACCCCACACCCCTGCAAAGGTAACCACCTTGAATAACTTCTCCAAAGCTGACTTTGGACTCCTAAAAACAGAGGTGGCTAACTTCACAGTACCCATGCCAATGGAAAATACCTGCATGACTGTCGAATCATACACAAATGCACTGTACTAACATGTACATCAATGTATGGAACTAGGCACACTGAAGAGAACCATGACAATCTCTTCCAAACACTGGAAACCAATGTGGTGGTCCCCTGCCATTAATAACGTGTACAACAGAAGGAAGAAACTGTTGTAGAAAAAGGTGGAGTCGCAAGAGTGGTAAAACTCCCTTATTAGCCTCAACAACAACTTGAGATCCCTCATGAAATCATCTAAAGCCAGCTACAATGGCAGAATTGCAGCAGACACTGACAACAATCACAAACCCTTTGATAGTTATAACAAGAACTTCCACGGCAATACCCAGAAGTGCTCTGAGTTACTGCACCATGCTACCTCCTATACTGAGCCAACAGATATTGCCAACATTCTTGCCAATACATTCAGTACTAGCTTTACCCCCCCCCCCTGCTGGGGAACAATCAGAATTCCAGACGAATGCCAGGCACCCAGGATTACTGCTGCTCAGGTCAAACCTGCATTGTCCATGGGCAAGAATACAGCTTCCATGGGTCCCAAAATTAGCTGTGTTCTACATGAACTACAAAGATACCTGGCACCACATCTGTGTGCCCTATTCAGTCACAACCTCACCTCAGGTTTTGTCTCTCCCAAATGGTGCACTGCTACAGTCATCCCTCTCCATAAAGGAGTAGCAACTACAGACCCTGGGAATTTTCAGCCCATTAGCCTGATGAGTCTGATATATACAGCTATGGAGTGCATCATCAGGGACCTGATTGACAAACGTATAGGTAATCCTGTAACTCTGGACCCCACGCAGTTTGGCTTTGTGAAAGGTAGATCATGAATGCATAACCTGGTTGATTTATTTGAGTCAGTCACCAGGGCTGTGTAAGGCACTTTATACAGCCGACATTAATCTAGCCAAGGCTCTTAATACCATTCCTCAGTCAGAAATGATTTATGAACCCACCAAACTAGGCATCAGCTTCTATATCACTAGGGGATTTCAAATTGGCTCACAGATAGAACACACAGTGTGAAAGTAACAAGCTCCAAGTCAGACTGCCAACCAATCATGAGTGGAGTCGCACAGGGATCACTCCTGGGTACTCTCCTGTTCAGCATCTACTTCTCAGGAGCCCATGACAACACAAAGCAACTCTGGCTGACCAAGTTCACAGACAACTGCAAGCTGGGAGCCATCATTAACTCCACAAGTGATGCAGACATCCTACAGAAAGGCCTCACTGAGACCACTAACTGGTGTGGAAACCATGGCCTGAAGCTTAGCACCACAAAATGTATCATCAGCCCCTTTGATAGAAACTCAGTTCCCACTAAGTACTACATTGATGGGAGCCCAGTGAACACTGCAGGCATTATAAAAGATCTGGGGACACAGGTTGACAGCAACCTCTCCTTTAACATTGCCACTGTGGTCAGGAAATCCTTCTATGTGGCACACCTCATTACCAAGGGTTTTGTATCCAGGAAGAAAGAGGTAATTGTCTCTGTGTACTCTTCCCTCATTAGAACAATCATCAAGTATAATGGCCAATTTGGCATGTACCTCACTAGACACCTCCAACAGCTGGAGAGGCCACAGAAGAACCTCACAAAGAGGATCCTAGGCATTAAACACATGTCCTACACAGACAGACTCAAAAGACTCCATCTATTCCCTATTTCATATCACCTACTTAGAGGCAATCTCTGCTTGACTTGCAAAGCCATTTCTGACTCTTTTAGAAATGCTACATCTAAACACATCCCAATCCCTCTGCACCACACATTGCAGGGACTGCGACCTCATTACCACAATCAACACAACATGCTGGAGGAACAGGTTCCTCACCCAAAGACTGCACATGCCCTGGAATAGACTACCCATACATGTCAAGCAAAGCACTTAGATGACCCTGTTCCACTGACTTCTTAATGAGTGTATGGGTAATAGAAAGTCCACTCCAGGCATCACTCCGGTGGCTCTACTTGATGGAAGCAATGGGAACTTACATCGGATGGCGCAATGGCAGGGCACCTCTATGAGCTAGGCTTGTAAAGGCTCCAGGGCCATTAGCCTAGTATACACCTATGAACCTATAAGGGGAGTGACATCAGCATGATAGATAAAGTAGGCCAGTGGGTGGGAAACTTATGAAAATACTTCTTCCTACAAACATACACACTTATACACCCACACACACATTTGCCAGATTTAAGAGTTGAATCTCTGCTAATCTAATTATTTGTACTACACTGTTACACAGTTATCACATGCCCTACAGAGCTTACTGGGCTGACAACTGGCCAAAGTTGCTAATAAAGGGAATGACATCAGCAGAACTGATAAAGTATGGTAGTGGGTGGGAAACTTATCAAAATACTTCTTGCTACAAACACACACTTACACACACATTTGTCAGATCTAAGAGTAGAATCTCTGCCTATCTAGTTATTTGTACTATAGTGTTACACAGTTATTGTACATGCTATAGATCTGCCTGGGCTGACAACTGGCCAAAGGTGCTGATAAGGGGAATGACATCAGCAGGAGTGATAAAGTAGAGCAGTGTGTGGGAGACTTATTAAAATACGTCTTCTTAAAAACATGCACACACACTCATTTGCCAGATCTAAGATTAGAACCCCTGTCTAGCTAGTGATTTGTACTATAGTGTTACACAGTTATCAAATGTGCTACGGAGCTTACTGGGCTGACAACTGGCCAAAGGTGACAATAAGAGGAATGACCTCAGGACTGATAAAGTGGGGCAGTGAGAAGTGTTTGGGTAGGAATGGGCTAAAATTGTTTCACCTACAAATAAACAAACACACACTCCCTCACGCTTGCATACAGAACAGTCACACACACACACATACAGTTGCAGTATTGAGATTAGAACCCCTACCTATTTAGTTATTTATACTATAGTGTTACAGAGTTATCACACATGCTACAGAGCTTATAGGAGTAATTGGTGTCCAATGGTACTTCTAAGGAGAATGACAGTAGCAGATCTTGTGAAGTAGGGCAATGTGAAGTGTACTGAGTGGGAAGAGTCTCCTAATAGACCTAGGGGCACACACACACACACACACACACACACACACACACACACACACACACACACACACACACACACACACACACAGGTGATGTGATATTATAAACCCAACCTCAGTACTGTTACAGAATGGGGCTCACCTTTTATGCTGACACATGCAACTGTTTACAACTAGTATGCCACTGTCCACAGCAGGACATTACTGTATGCCATTCAGGGTATCCGTGTGTGTGACTGACTCTGTTTGTGTCCCAATGAGTCTCTCTCTCTATGACTGTCTGACTCTCACTTCCCCACATCTATGTGTGTGTATGGTTGACATATGTTATCTTTTGCCCATATATATATGTGTGTGTGTGTGTGTGTGTGTGTGTGTGTGTGTGTGTGTGTGTGTGTGTGTGTGTGTGTGTGTGTGTGTGTATCATGCAACAGATGCAGATATATCACAAATGGGCCACCTACAGCTAGCTGAGAGTAATCCTGTCTGATGTGTGTGCATGGAGACAGTTGAAGTGTACATAGCTGTCTGTATGCACAGACATATATACACAATACAGTCATATATTCTGATGTAGGTTCCAACATGTCCTGTGATTCTCTAAGTTTAGGAGCATGCCCAGTGTGATCTTCTATAGTTAGAATGGGACTCCATTCCAAAGATAGGTGTACTCCAGTCCAGGGTTTGTGTACTACAGCCATACCTCTCAGGAGTACACACAACTTTCCTCAGGGTACTTGGTTTGTTCAGCAGACATTTTCAGACATATCTGTAGTCTGAAACTGCAATGTATTGTGTCATTACCTAGTGCCAGAAATCCTCAGATCATCACAGTGATTTACCAGAGGAAATACTAGTTGTATGATGCATACACCAATATTATGAGGGCAGCTATGTAAATTCTTGCCCAACAAGGTCATTTGTGTGGTGTGGTTATAGCCAATTTAGTAATGACTTGGCTGTGTAAACAGTCCAGCAACCTGGTGATATATTGGCTGGGGATCTTTTGCTTGTGTGGTATCTTTCTAACCTGAGATATCATATCCTTGTGTGGGCATACCTCTCATAGGTTCATAGGTACATAATAGGTTATTGGCCCAAGGGCCTACGTAAGCCTAGCCAACAAAGTTCCCTGGCTTACTCCACCCAAGAAAGTTATTTTCCTGTGCCACTGTCAAGCAAAGACACAGAAGTGATCCCCAGGGTGTATTTCCTGTTTCCCATCCACTCATCAAGATTTTTCTTGAAGAGTGCTAACTCTCACTTGTACATTTTTTTGGCAGGTTGTCCAGGTGTTTGGCTAGAGGTTTCATCCTTTCTACATAAACTTCTGTTTTTATGGCAAGTTAGTTACATATAATTGAAGAGTGATGTTACAAAATAACGACAGACATTACTGTTTCAGACTACATAACCTTCAGACAATTCCTGCCACTGCAATCCTCTCACCCTAACAACTTTGTCAGTATGTAAGGGCAATATTTACAACACATGCCAATCATTTTGTCTTTGTACTACTTTTATTTCTGCCCTTGTCCAGACATCTTGCTGTCAGAAGTTGGGAGTTATGAGTGTGGGTATAGAGTGCATTCAGCTGTGCAGGCATGTCCATTTTATTTAAAATCAAACAAAAGAAAAAAGGATTATTGAGAATGACCACTGGCAACAGTACCAAAAAACACTTCTTCCTCTTCTTCTTTTGGCTTTTCGCGGTTAGGGGTCACCACTGCCGATCACCTGTCCGTTCATGATTAGCAGTGGAGTTTTATGGTATTGAGTTGCCAGCCTGGCACCCAACCTTCCATAGAAGGCACAGTACCAAAAACCACTAATATTCACAAAAGCTTTGCAACTCTGCTACACATCCTTCAAGATGTGTACACTAATACGTGTAGTATATTCCACAAAGCACTGTGACTTCCAGGCAGAGCAGTGGGTGTAACTGCCATGCATAACAGATGGCACGGCAGTTATCTGCACATGGACCTGTCAAATGCAGCACTGTCCCTGGGGCACTACAAGACGACTGCCAGGAGAACATGCTGGGCAGATCCAGACAGTATTAACCACACATACACATAGCTCATTGACCCCTGCATATTGTGGACAGGCAACATGTTTTCATGTGTATTGATACAGCCCTGCCAATGTATGCTATGCTGCTATTTCCCTGCAAACATACATGTTATTGCATGTTTCTGGGTATATGGGGGGGCACACCTGTTAACTGTACATATTTGCACATACTGTGTTGATATTTGCTTTATATTTTGGCTCCATTTACAATACTATTGTGCCCTGTCTTGCAGACTAGAGGCATATCAGTAAAGAGCCCAGGTAAGATTGTACTGGCTTACATTTGAGTTGCAGACTTCTTACCCTTCATAGCCTTACTGCACCTGCTGGTCCTGCTGTGCTATCATTGTAAGAGTCTGTGGGGGGGTAATTCACATTGTCGCCATTTGTGTGCCTTTACCAGACATCTCTCTCTGGTTTTCTACATCTGACTTGCTGTGAGGGTGTGAGGGGTAGTTATGGGTCCCCCCGACATCTATGCCTGTGACCTATGATCCCCCCCAGTTAGTTTTCCCCACACATATACTGCAGTGGGATTTGTCACCTTGGGTACTACTGCATAGTATGTAGAAGCCAGTTTTGGCCAGACATTTCCTGGTGTCCCACATAGCTGTCAGTTATGTGCTGCTATCCCAGTAGGCCACCCCATTTCCTGGCATGCATGCAGCATAACTGCAGATATGCTAGAAAAACATACTAATCCATTCATTTATTGTTAAGAAGACTGACTTACCTTGTACTTGCAGAGGTTGTGAGGACAGTGCTTGAGGGCCACCTGTGTTGGACGCACATAGTACACTGCCTGTACATGGCAAGCTACAGTTAATGTGATGTGTGTGTCATCCATTTTACTGTGTGTGCAAGTCACAGAGCAGAGCCAGTCCTTGAGTTCACTACAGTGTCAGTGTGTGTGCTATGTGTTGCCTCTTTGCCAGGGCCTGAGCATACTGGATACACTTCTGTCTGCCTACAGGGGTAGGCTCAAGGGCCTCCTCCTGTGAGTCCCTCTGTGCCTGTGGGGACCCTGGCAATGGTGGTTGGCTGTGTGGTGAGTACTGCAAGGCTCCACCAGATATGTCAAGGCAGTGGAACCGTGAATTGAGCTTCCCAAACACATGCTCTGTAATGATCCTGGTTTGTGCATGTACCTCGTTATGACATTCTTGTGAGGGTGTGTGTGCATTTCTGATGAGTGTCATCATCCATGGCTCTAGTGCATAGCCAGCACCCCCACCAGATGGCCATATGGGATGCCCCCACTGGCAAATGCCTGGTACACCTGTGACGAATGCCAGATGTGAAAGTCGTGATAGTTTCCAGGGCTGCCAGCACACATATTCATGGTAATGGCCTGGGCATGGCACACAACCTGGCAGTTGATGGAGGGAATCCCTTGTGGTATATTTAGACCCTACCCTGTTCACCGGGTGGTGCTTTGATATGGATGTGCGTGCAGTCTATGGCACCCAGTACCTCTGGGTATTCTGTTACATGGTGAAAGAGACACATATTATTGGTCCTCTCTTCACGGGTGTTGAGGAAGTAAATGCGCTCACCAGCATGTGGCAACATGGCATCCAGGAACTGGTGGAGTACCCTGGATGCAGATGCCTGTGAGACCCCCATGATGTCCTCAGTAGGTCTTTGAAAAGTACCTGTAGCTAGAATTTTTAAGGCTGTACATACCTTGGTATTCATTGGGATGCATTCCCTTCTGTTGGTTTTAAGTCTGAGTTGAGGCCAGCACAGCTCTGTGATTTGCTGAAGTATGTTTCTGTCCACCCTTTAGCTCTCTACTATATCCAGATTATGTAGCCCCTGGTAAGTTTCCCTGGGTCTTAACACTCTTCTCCTGTGGCAGCTGGTGACTTCAAATCAAAGGGGGGCTGCAGGAGACAGCTGAATGGGTGGGGACAATGGGAGTTGGTGTGGTCAACCAGAAAGGGGTGGAGCTGTGGTACAGTGGGATAAATGCTGGCCATAGATACATACATACATGCACATATAAATTCATAAATATCACCGCTGCTGTTTGTTTTGACTTAAAATAGGCATACAGCTTGAATCCAAGAAAACAACAGTCATGGGACATTCTGTCTTGTTTTTGAGAAAGATTTAAAAATGCATAGCTCATATGATGATCAACTGAAAGCATAGTTCAAGAATTGCAAACTTTCTCAGATGATAAAAGTATGATATTTTTAATTTTATAAATGTGTAAAAACATTTTTAGCAGAAAAACTGATGCATGAAGTGATGTCCCCTGTGAAGAAGAAATAATATAAAAACTGGAACAATAGAACTGCATAACTACCTAGAAACAGAAGGACCACTGGAATAACATGAGACTGAAGCTAATAATGAAAACCACTTTGACATCTAGGAACAATGTACAAGCTATAAATAAAACTTGCTTTCCCTGTTATGTCATATAGATTTTGTGTGATTACCTAGCCTCTAAAAATATAAAATCATTCAGACAGAAAAAAAAAATAAAACTACTTTAATTTATATCACTTGATGTATAAAATTCAGGGCACGCAGGCATAATTGCATGCCTCCTCAAAATCAATTATATGTGTAAATCTGTTGTTATAGAATGCATACATATATATGCTGACATCATCAAATCCAATCACAGTAAAAGTTTTAAATGATGAAGAAAATAAATGTGATGACATTCATTCTCAGATTTACAAAGATTTCAGGAGAGGGTATAAAAGAAAATTCAGCTAAAATGGTCAACAAACAAGATTAACAGAGCATGCAAGATAGGAGCATGCAAGATAGCAAAAGAAGAAATATAAAAATAAAATTCAGATGTAGAAGACTAAAAAGTAAATTTAATGTTTATAATAATAGGGACAAATGTATAGAATTAGTAGAACAGCCACATTGCTCAAGATCTGACACAATTAAAACTGAAAGAGGAAATGTTGATAACGGCATCTCAAGACAGTGGAATGCATATGAAATGGTTCACAAAATATATAGAGTAATTAGTATATCTTGACCAATTCAGATCATATCCATGTACAACAGGCTTTAAAGCAGATTATATAATGTTAAAAATAAGAAGTTGTACACATTGAGGTTGACTATGTACCTTTGGCTTTGGGTTTATATTCTGAGATACACAGTAATGGGGCAAAAGTGACACACTAGAACTTGAGCAACCATTGCAATGTACAAATAAATGAGAAGCACTGGAAACCTGAAGTTCCAACAAATACTTAAAAATAAAAGAACATTTGTGTGGGATCACGCAATGCTAACTACTACTAAAAAAATGAAAGAACCACTTGTCTCAGAACTACATACCAAAGTTAAAACAAAGTTAATATATAATTTCACCAATGGACTGTTAGCATGCAGTTATAATACTGAAAATGCTACATCTTTGTTGTGGTAGAAAATGTTTTAAGCAAATATAAGTTACTGAAACCGATGCCATGTGGTTATAAGGTACACTAGTTACTAGAAATAACTTGTGCCCATGATCTTATAAAAGGGTACATTCCTGATTTGTGAGATCTGGAATTGAACCATATTACAAAAATACTCAAAAAAATGTTTAGTTCGGTCTTTGATTTTTACTTCATGTGTTTGCTTTTTCCCTCGGCAAATAAGTGGCATTGCAATACACAAAATAGCTCCAGATATGTTATTCTTCCCAATAATGTACATTTAACAACGATTAAAGAATGTTGTGCTATCAACTTTCTAAGTGAACAGCATCAGTCATTGATTCTGAACCTTTCTATCTCCTGTTTAGTTTTAGTTTTGAATTCTTATGGCAACTGGTTTAACTCAAAGACTAAAAAGATGTGAAATAAAAAAAAAACTTGGTAAGAAAAATACGCAGAGTATGAAGAAATGAAATAAGAATACAAGGATATAGCTGCTGGCCTCGAGTTAGTCCTTTGATGTTTTACCACATATAATTTACTGTTTGGTTGTCTGCAATGTTTATCAGAACATTTGTAAAATAACACTTGTGTTTAATTATATCTCTGCAAGACAATAAAATAATCACATACTGTTTAATTAATTGGCTTGGCTTGCCACCAATGCTCATTAAGGCCTCAAGTCCTTCATTAAAGAAAAATAACATGTCCTTATTCCATCCTGCATTTTTTAACATCAGCATTTTAATATCAATAAACTTTATGAAATTACATAAGTAGGCATTTTCAAGTTACATCATCATGCAGAAACATATTATTCTGCATTAAAAAAGCAAGAAAAAAGTTCTAGTAAACATCTTACTTTTTCATGTGAGTATTTCTAAAGTTTTCACACATTAAATTGCCTTTATTGTTACCATGATTCTGCATCAAGTACTTTCCAGCTTACAAAGTGATGACTTACTACTGACTGACCCACACAAAACTCCTCATAGACTCCGACCTTAGCTCCAAGCATCTTTCACAAAAATATCCAATAGGCTAGTACGTAATAAGCTGAATCATTAGAAAACAAATATGTTTTTGCAACACCCCAAAGACTTGCCACAGGCACACCTCTAAACATCCAGAAC
This sequence comes from Protopterus annectens, assembly GCF_019279795.1. Taxonomy (NCBI): domain Eukaryota; kingdom Metazoa; phylum Chordata; order Ceratodontiformes; family Protopteridae; genus Protopterus; species Protopterus annectens. The sequence continues at coordinate 958,104,885 of NC_056741.1, read as the reverse complement.
TCCAGAGGTAATCTAATTCCCAACACATTACATGCAGCAAAGGTACCCATACTTCATTGTATATCCCTCTTTGAATGTTTTCCTACATTACATGCAGCAAAGGTACTCATACTTCACTGTATATCCCTCTTTGAATGTTTTCCTTCACACTGAGAACATTGTTAATAAAATAACTTCTCAACTAAAGCTTTGTTATAGAATCACCCACCTATTATTACCAATTGCACAAACATCCTTGGCTAAATAATTTGCTACCGAAACTTGAATATAAGTTGCTTCTGCCATTCCTAAACTTAACCCAAACAAATGCAAGCATACATTACAAATAAAAGAAAACAAAGTCTGAATATTTCACCTATTGACCCATTCATGCATTCACCATTGTGATATTCTAAAACAATCTAAGTAGTTTATTACACTCTTCTCCTTGGCACATTAATATTTACAATTCTTCAATCAGGTTATTCCCTCCACTAAAAACTGGGGAACAAAGTTACTCCTTAAGAAACAGAACTACTTTCTCATTTAGCCTGAATAAAATTCAAAACTACAGTGGAAGAAAAAGCCTTCTCAAGGTTTGGACCTGCACTGAATCATCTTCCCAGTGAAGTGAAAAAAGAAAAGAAAATAATTTAACACTCAAATCATTGAAAAAACAATGAAAACATCACTACATGAACGGCTACAGAATGAGGCTAAATGCACCTGCTATCTTGAGTCTGGCTAAAATGCCACAGAGAAATGCAAGTAACCAAAACCAACAGTACCTGTCCTGTCCTGTACTGCCTGCTAATACTGATTGTTTCTCGCTGACTTTTTCAGAAAGAGAGTGAGAACCAATCAGTAGTCATCCTGCCATTCACATCACATACGTGACTGCGGACATGGCAGTCCGTCCCCGTCCACTTTACTGTGTGGTTACTGCACAGACTTCTGGGCATCACACACTGATGCAGAACTCTCCATAGTCTGGACTGCCTTTACAGCAGTCTCTGACAGTCCAGCTTTAGAGAAAAAAAAAATGGAACTCGCCGAGCAACGAGCATGCACAGTTTGAGTTCTGGAACTTTGCGAGTCAGTTGGACTCGTGTTTACAGCAAGTCAGCCAGTTTTTTTTTATTTAAAAATATTTTATTGTGCAAATTGTGTCTTTTCTTTTTCTTCACACAGATGGGGGGCTGCAGTCCGATGCCACGAGTCGCCCTTGTTATTCTCCTCCTCCTTGGTCTGTGGCAGTTGTCAGCATTATCCTTCTCTCAGCTGTCAGCCTCCAGCACATACTGATGGATCAAAGCAATGGCAGTCCCTAATATTTTTCCCATTAAAATTCCCCCGCATGTGTACACCAATGGTGCACAGAGATTTTCGGAAAAAACAGACTGTAAGCTGTTTCCATACTTTAAACTTTTGTGCTGCAAATGCTGTCAGGATGATTGGATGACTATGATGCATTCCACCTGCCAGCTATGTTATTTGTACTTAATTGCTTTAATTCTGCTACTTTTTCCTTTTTTTCTTTTTCCCCTTCCCATTTCCTCCCCTTTTACTCCCTGAGGTGTGCTGCACAAACCCAGTGCCCAAATGTAAATAGTCCTATTTCTGTTTTTTGTTTTGTTTAAGACCAGATGTGCACCATGCAAACCTGTTTAGCTAATGTAAACAGTAAGAAATGGCCGTCCTCTGGCCATGAACATGCTTCTCAGTTCATGAAATAAGAAAATACAGCCTCAGACACACACCCTTGCTTAACTGTGCTAAGCTACGGTATTCTCTGCACCTTAGGGCTCCAATGTGCTTACAACATGCCTTACACACCCCCTTTTCATGTCTGTTGCCCCTCCTAGTTACACCATCATGCTAGAGCACCTACAAGATTAGGTGCAGTTTGGGACTTAGAAGATTTCTTTGATTCAGTAAATTTCCCCTCATTTGCATACAGCACTGCCATAGTCCATAGTTACGACACTTACACAGTGCCTTTCCCCTTGACAACCACTGTTCACTATGTGAAGATTGGAGGAAGATGGGTGAAGGCTGCCAGCCTAGTCAAAAATAATTTGATACATAATTCTAGCAATTGTATAAATAAATGTAAAATACAGGTTTGTGTTTTTAAATGAAAGAAAACACTGTAAAATTTGAACTTCAAGATTGTTGCAACACTGCCATCTGTTGTAAGGCAAACCAAGCCAAGTATTTCAAATGTGTCTTTTGAAGTTGAAAAGATCTTATGAATCTCTTTGATGTTTTACAAGTCGGCTCCAGTGAGTCTGGATGAAGGTTTCAGGCCCATTGTTTTAAGGTTAAAGTTAAGGGCCAGAATTTACATGTGGAAGGTGCTTTATTGCTCTGGTTTCTGCTAGAGTGTATATGTGAAATGCCTTTTTTGTTGTAGTGTCCTGAGCAGGTGTTAGCTTGCGAAATAATGCAGTTTGTGGCTTGGCAACTCCAGACTAAGTGTAAAAATGATGTAATTTGGGAGGGTCTTAGAGAGCTGTTGGTTAGTGTTTAAAAACTATTGTTGAGTGAGAGACTAAGAAGCATTTTGATCTTGGACATCTAACCCAGCACTGTTTATGCTTTATGTATTTAAGTAGGATTATAGCACTGTGATTTCTCTTAGGAATAGTTAAACTCAGAAGAAAGTTAGATTAAGTATTTTTCTTTGAAATCAGATCTTTCCTACGATATTATTTTAAGTTTCTGTGTGATCGCTGAACTTGAGTAGCATTATACTGTAGTAGTTTTGTCTTGTGTTTAATAATTTATTATTAAATATTTTCAAACCTTTACCTGTGGCTGGTTTGTGTAGAGATAATTTAACATCTAAAATCCATTACATATTTACAGATTTTACTGTCTAAGTCACTCCAAATTAAGCCTTGACTGTCTAGTCATACTACCATTGGATTATAATATTGCACAGTAATAACTGAACACCATTTTAAGGGCCTTTTAGTAGCTGATAATTATTAGCTGGGTGGTGGCAGGAATTACTACCATACGGTCTGGGTAATAGGGATACAGCTGGAGACCCTGTGCCAGCCTTTTCCCTGGAGGGTCTGTGTGGTTGTATAACCTCTTCTCAAAGTGTGTGTGTGTTGTGTCAGCTACTTGAGCAGGGACACGAAGCACTGGTTGGATAGAGAGGGTACCAGAGGTTTTAGCTTGCCCAACTAGGCTGAAACCTGGACCCTATCACTGCGCCAGTGGGGAGTCTTATTGGGGACCTGATGAGCAAGGGAGCAATCAGCCCCAGACTGACTGTGATCTCTGTGTGCACTTAAGGAAAATTGTACTTTACTGTGTGTATTAGTTATCCTTTCCACTTCTAGGAGTCACCCTCTCTGGTGTCAGTGGTGAGGATTGAGGCTACTTGATTGCTGGGCCAGGGCATGGGCGTCACACATTGGTGGCAGTGGTTAGGATACCCTAGCACATATTGGTTTGCTGTGGTGGGATCCACATCATATATTGATTAGCTGGCAAACACTAATTGGCTTGTAGTGGTGTGGGTAGAGCGAATTCCTGTAGCTTATGTACAGTGTTCTCTAAAAGTGTTTTGTACTCTAAAACAGCCATGCAGTGTATACTCAGAGTTCAGATCACAATTGTTTTATTTCTTTTGTTAGCTCAGTGTTAGTCAGGGTGAGCAGGCATGTCAGCAGAAGAGTATGGAAAGCTGACAAGGAGCCAGCTGACAGAGATGTGCCAGGCTAGGGGACTGGTGCATAGAAACCTGACTAAGGCAGACCCAAATGCAGCCTTGGTTACAGCTGCATCAGAAAACAGCAGCCTGGAGGACAATCAGACTAACAGTGGAGATACAATATCCTCGCAGAATGGACAGCTCAACCTTTCTGTAGTGGATCTAAAAATCCAGCTGGCGCTAAAGAGACTTGAGTTGAAGGCCAGGCATATGGAACTAGAAGCAGCTGAGCAAATTAGGAATCTACAAGCTGAGGAAAATGAATGGCAGAGGAGGCATGAGAGGGAAATGCTGACTCTTTGCCAGAGTCATGGAGGTAATGGGGAAGGGAGTAACCAGACCCCAGAAGCACAAAAGGTTAGTCAATTTCTTCCACAGTTTAAAGAGGAGGATAATTTTGATAGCTTCATTCATATGTTAGAGTGGGTATGTAAGCAGTATGAAGTTGACCAAGGGCTCTGGGTATGGTTCCTGACCCTCTTACTCCATGGTAAAGATGTAACCTCTTTAGCAAAAAATGCATGACACTGTATGTTTTGATCATACTGCTGTAAAAAGACACTTGGAATGTTTTAAGCTAACACCTGAAATATATAGGAAAAAGTTTAGTGAGCATAGACACAAGGCAGATGAAAATGCATGAATATTTTGCTGAACTGAGCACTTATTTTCATAGCTGGGTGAGTGGATGTCAGGTCACCACTTTTGAAGGGCTGGCAGAACTTTTGGTAAGGGAATAAGCCCTTAGCACTTTGCCTAAGGACATGAGGATCTGGTTAGCTGATAGAGAGTGTGCTACTTCAGAGGAAGTGGGGAAGAAGGGAGACCAATACCTAGCAAGCAGAGCAGCCCTGCACAGGAAAGGGACACCTGTACTGCTCATGGGACTAAAGGAACCCTTGGTGGGCAGCACAGTCTGCCCCAACAGAATCTGCCAGTAGCAGGGGAAGCCACTAGTCCAGGTACACGTCCAGGAGCTAAGGTTAAATGTTTTGAATGCAACCAGAGGGGCCATGTGACATACAGATGTGCACAGAGGCAAGGTGGGGAACCAAAGTTGAGGGAGCCAGTAAGTGGGAAAGACAAAATGCCAACAGGGGGTTGTCTTGAGACAACCGGGGTATGGAACTACCATTCTGCAGATGTCCTGAGAGGGAAGGATTTGGATAAGACAGACCCATGTACTTATGCAGTTATACAGAGTGAGGCTAGGAGACAAGCATGTGGGTCTGGTAGCCTGGTGGAAACCCAGACAGACTGCATACTTGCAGCCAGGACTGCTGAGGTGGTTACTTCAGGGAGTGTGCTATGCAGTAGCAGTGAGACTGAATGTGAGCCACTGCTGCTTGTGGGTACTGATGTTCCATTGGACAGGGTAACTGCAAAAGTAGAGGTGAGTAGTAGTGCCCAGGCTGATAGTGAGGCACCACTGTCAGAGGATGTCAGACTTCCAGTGGAAGGGTAGCTGGGAAGGATTTCAAGGAGAAAGCTGAGACAGTCTCAGCTCTCAGACCCTACATTGCAAGGCCTGAGGCAGGTATCTAGGGAGGCACCTGATTCTCAAGGGGAAGGGGGAATCTGTATACTGGAACAAAGGGTTACTGTACAGAGAGTGGAAACCTGAAGACTGGCTAGAAGGTGAGAGAGTACAGCAGTTGGTAGTGCCTAGAGCTTACCATCTGGTGCTTCTAGCCTAGCCCATGATATTCCCTTTGCAGGTCATATGGGCATAAAATGTACAAAGAGGCATATTATGCAAAACTTCTATTGGCCTGGAATTTCTAGAAATGTAACAGGGTATTGCAGGACCTGTGAGCAGTGCCAAAAGGTAGGCAAGGCAGGAGACAAGGTGAGAGCTCCTTTGATGCCTTTGCCTGTGACTGAGGAGCCATTTCAGATGGTAGCTATGGATATTGTGGGTCCTCTGATTACCCTAAGCTGCACAGAGAAAAAGTATATCCTAGTGATTGTAGATTATGCTACACAATACCCTGAGGTAGTGGCTTTGTCCTCCATTGAGGCCGAGAAAGTGGCAAATGCTTTGCTAGAGATTTTCAGCAGGGTAGGTTTCCTAAAGGAAATACTGTCTGACAGAGGTGCCAATTTTATATCAGACCTTCTGGCTTGTCTGTGGAAGTCCTGTGGGGTGAAGCACATGAAGACCAACCCCTACCATCCTCAGACTAATGGTCTTTTTGAGAGGTTAAACTCTACAATCAAGTCCATGCTACGGACATTTTCAGATCAGTTTAAGAGGGAGTGGGACAAATATTTGCCCTATCTGTTGTTTGCTTACAGAGAGGTTCCCCAAGAACCCACAGGTTTTTCACCCTTTCAAATGCTGTATGGGCATGGGGTGAGGGGACCTCTAGATTTATTTTGAGATGAGTGGGAAGGTGAGTGTGAGTCTCACAAGGAGTCTGTTGTGTCATATGTCCTGAACCTCTGGACAAGGCTCAGGAAACTCATGGAACTGGCCCAGGAGAACCTGGCAGAAGCCCAACAACAGAAAAAGGTGTGGTAAAATAGGAATGCTCGAGCTAGAGAGTATGCTGTAGGGCAGCAGGTGATGGTTCTCATTCCTGTCAGGCACAACAAGTCGCAAGCAGCTTGGGAGGGACCCTACAAGGTTGTAAGAAAGGTAAGCGATGTTAACTACATGGTGGAACTGCTAGGCAGAAGGCAGGGGCACAAATTGTACCATGTTAACATGATGAAATCTTACCATGATAGGGAGGCGCTTGTGCTGAGCATTTGCAGTGGATTGCAGGAGGAGTCTGAGAAAGATCTTGTGACTGATGTCCTCAGTGAGGCTTGGGCTGACACCTCGGTGGATTGGGTTGCAATGTCCCAGCAGCTATCTCCTACCCAGGTTCAAGAAATCTGAGCAGTGTCACAGGAGTTTGGGGGCATGTTCACCGGGAAACCAGGGAGCACCCACCTGGTGCAGCATCGGGTGGATACAGGACCCATAAGGCCTATCAGCAGGCCCCTTATAGGGTGCCTGAGAGAGAGTCAAACAGACTCTGAGGGAAGAGGTAGAGGAGATGTTGGAACTATGGGTGATTCAGGACTCCAACAGTCCCTAGGCCTCCCCAGTGGTACTGGTGCCAAAGAAGGATGGATGGTAGCACCAGGTTCTGTGTGGATTACAGGGAATTAAATAGTCACACATAGGCAGATGCTTACCCCATGCCTAGGACAGATGAGGCCCTAGAGCAGCTGAATGGGGCTAAGTATCTTACAACCATTGATCTTACCAAGGGTTACTGGCAGGTGCCTTTGACTCCCAGTACTAGAGAGAAGTTAGCCTTTGTGACTCCTTTTGGCTTGTATGAGTTCACAATGATGCCCTTTGGGATGAAGAATACTCCAGTGACTTTCCAGAGACTGGTAGATCATATCTTAGCAGGAGCAGGAGGGTTTGCCCTTGCTTACATAGATGATACTGCTATCTACAGCCATTCCACCTTCAGCATGTTAGGGAGGTGCTTGGCAGACTACAAAGGGCAGGGTTGACCATCAAGCCGGGTAAATGTCAGGTGGGTATGGCAGAGGTCTCCTACCTATGACATAGAGTGGGGAGTGGTAAGATAAGGCCAGAACCTGGCAAAGTAGAAGCCATTCAAGCATGGCCTGCACCTGTTATCAAAAAGCAGGTGAGGGCATTCTTAGGGACAACAGGGTACTACAGAAAGTTTGCTCCCAATTATGGTACCATAGCTGCTCCCCTCGCAGACCTGACAAAGAAGAACAGGCCAGATAAGGTAGTGTGGACCCCAGCATGTAAGTAGGCATTTCAGAAGCTTAAGGAAGCTTTGGGAGGACCTCCTGTGTTAGCCAGTCCAGACTATAGCAAATAATTTGTTGTGCAGTTGGATGCTTCAAACTATGGGGTTGGGGCTGTACTTAGCCAGATTTCTTCAGAGGGAGAAGAGCACCCAGTGGTTTATCTCAGTCATAGACTCCAACCCAGGGAGGAATGCTATGTAGTGGTAGAAAAGGAATGTCTAGCCATAGTGTGGGCACTACAAAAACTTCAGCCTTATCTGTATGGAAGAAAATTCACTGTGATGACAGATCACAACCCTCTAACAATGTTAAACAGAGCCAGTCACCAAAATGACAAGTTGCTCAGATGGACTCTGCGGTTGCAAGTATATGATATGTCAGTGCAGCACTGCAGTGGGAGTAGCAATGCCAATGCAGATGGGCTCTCAAGACAGGGAATGGGGTGAGATACACCCAGATAGACCTGATACTCTCAAGTGATGTTTCTCAAGGAGCACTTGAAAAACTTGCTTGAGTTCCCCGGGGTGGGGGAAGAGATGTGAAGATTGGAGGAAAATGGGCGAAGGCTGCCAGCCTAGTCAAATAGAATTTGATACATAATTCTAGCAATTGTATAAATAAATGTAAAATACAGGCTTCTGTTTTTAAATGAAAGAAAACAATGTAAAATGTGAACTTTGAGATTGTTGCAACACTGCCATCTGCTGTAAGGAAAACCAAGCCAAGCATTTCAAGTGTGTCTTTTGAAGTTGAAAAGATCTTATGAATCTCTTTGATGTTTTACAAGTCAGCTCCAGTGAGTCTGGATGAAGGTTTCAGGCCCATTGTTTTAAGATTAAAGTTAAGGGCCAGAATTTACATGTGGAAGGTGCTTTATTGCTCTGTTTTCTGCTAGAGTGTGTATGTGAAATGCCTTTTATTGTTGTAGTCTCCTGAGCAGGTGTTAGCTTGCTAAATAATGCAGTTTGTGGCCTGGAAACTACATACTAAGTGTCAAAATGATGTAATTTGGAAGGTCCTTAGAGAGCTGTTGGTTAATGTTTAAAAACCATTGTTGAGTGAGAGACTAAGAAACATTTTGATATTGGACATCTTACACTACTTCTTATGCTTTATGTATTTAAGTAGGATTATAGCACTGTGATTTCTCTTAGGAATAGTTAAACTTAGAAGAAAGTTAGATTAAGTATTTTTCTTTGAAATCAGATCTTTCCTATGATATTGTTTTAAGTTTCTGTGTGATCTCTGAACTTGAGTAGCATTATACTGTAGTAGTTTTGTCTTGTGTTTTAATTATTTATTATTAAATATTTTAAAACCTTTACCCGTGGCTGGTTTATGTAGAGATAATTTAACCTCTGAAATACATTACATATTTACAAATGTTGCTGTCTAAGTCACTCCAAATTAAGCCTTGACTGTCTAGTCATACTACCATTGGATTATAATATTGCACAGTATTAATTGGACACCATTTTAAGGGCCTTTTAGTAGCTGATAACTATTAGCTGGGTGGTGGCAGGAATTACTACAGTATGGTCTGGGTAATAGGGACACAGCTAGAGAACATGTGCCAGACTTTTCCCTGAAGGGTCTGTGTGGTTGTATAACCTCTTCTCAAAGTGTGTGTGTGTTGTGTCAGCTACTTTGGCAGGGACACGAAGCACTGGTATGACAGAGAGGGTACCAGAGGTTTTAGCTTGCCCAGCTAGGCTGATACCTGGACCCTATAGCTCTGCCAGTGGGTAGTCTTATTGAGGACCTGGTGAGCAAGGGAGCAACCAGCCTCAGACTGACTGTGATCTCTGTGTGCACTTAAGGGAAATTGTACTTTACTGTGTGTATTAGTTATCCTTTCCTCTTCTAGGAGTTGCTCTCTCTGGTGTCAGTGGTGAGAATTGAGGCTCCTTGATTGCTGGGTGAGAGCATGGCCATCACACCCTGGTATTGTTTTCATTCTGCATGCCATAGACTATAATGGCAAAATGCAGATTTCCTTTAAAATTAAGTTTTCACCTTTTTTTTCTTATTTTCCACCCAATCCCATATGTGCTCCGCTGCCCTATGCTTAAACGGCCGATACTGGCAAAAAAAAGCTTGATTTTTATAAAAAATAAACAGTTTTCCATGCCAATGGCCATATATTTGGTCATTGGCATGCCAAACCACTGTAATACATGCTTTTTTGGGAGCTGTCATGCCTACATTTTTTGCAGAAATGTATTCGTTTAGTAACCAAATACATTTCTGCAAATAACACTGTTCCTGCATGGATACCCAGCTGCTTGGTGAATTGCTGATTTACCTCATATGCATGGTTTTCAATAGTAAATGAGGTAATTAGCATTTTGCAGCTGTATCCATGCAGGAAAAGTGTATGCACACTCATGCACATCAGATCAGCTGTTCTCTGGATCGGTTGGCGACCATGTTCCGTGCAGGAATGGCTACATTTCATGAACAATGGGAGGAATCACAACCCACACTATGACCGACAACCCCAGAATAGCAACAGGAGGAAAATGAACAAGCACAGGAGGTAATATTAGAATGGAATATTAACAACATAAACTGCACATTGGTGTACAACAAAGACAGAGACAGTAAAGTTTACAATTACTCAACGTTTTCTATAGAAAATGAATTAGTTGAAGGATTATCTAAAGGGTATACATTTGTACCGGATTCACATGCTGATATTGGTACTACATTAATATAGTTAAAATGTTTTATTCGTAAATTGAATTTGTCCATTTTATTTGGAAATAGAGTAAGGGACATTCAGGAACTGAACATACTGAGTGCTTACATTCCACCGTTACACCCTTTGTTGTGTGTTTTTGAAAACGTATGAGTTGGACTTCAGAAATTGTGTAGAAAAGAGTAGAAAAAACTATAATAAGCACCTGAATATGAGCCAAGAAGTGCAGATGTTACTGAAAGAACTGCAGCATTTACCAGTCAGGGTAATGAAACCCGACAAGGGGGGAGGGACTGTTATAATGGACATAATTCACTATAATGAGAAAATGAAAGGAATTATAGAGAGTGATGCATAGACCCCAGTCTCTCTAAATGAAATAAATCGAGCATATGCAATAATGAAATCTTATATAAATGACATACTCATTGAAGGGAGGATTGATATCCATACATTTAATTATTTAATAATGCCTGCACCAAGGACACCAACATTGTTTGGTATACCTAAGGTCCATAAGTGTGTAGGAGACCCCTCCATGCGACCTTTAGTTGTTGCTAGAAATTCAGTAACATATGCATTTGCAAAATATGTAGATGCTATACTTAAAAAAATACATTAAACAAGAGACTCAAATATGGAAGGACTCATGGACTTGCTTGCAAAATACAAATAATTTAGAATCTAAGGATGATTACAACTTTTTAGCGATCAATGTGAAGGGTTTATATACATCAATACCCTACACGGAAGGTATAGAATGGGTACCGAGTATGTTAAAGTGAAAAGGGGCATTAAATAATGAGATCTCATTAGTAGAAGAATTACTTCACATTATTTTAACTAACAATTATATTTTATTTGACAAGGAAATGTACCCACAACAAATTGGAGTTGCAATGGGTTCACCCTGTGGTGGAAGTTTTTCTAATCTTGTGATGGTTTACTGGGAGCATCAATATATTGAGAAAAATACCCAGCTAAAAGAATCAATATATTTTTACACAACATTTTTAGATGATATCCTAATAGTAATAAGAGGAGATGAAAATTCAAGGAAACATTTGGTCGATTATCTTAACAACACAACTCAATTCCTGAAGTTCACATTTAATTACAATGAAGAAAGCATAACATACCTAAACATAGAGTTCAGTAAAGACAGAGGGGTGAAAGGCTATGTTTCAAAGATTTATAGAAAAGAAACATATTCTAATTCATTCTTACATTTCACAAGTAGTCACCTCCTTCAACAGAAACACTCTGTCATTAAAGGTCAATTAGTCTGAGCAGCTAGAATGGTGACCAAAGAAAGTGATTTTATAGAAGAATGTAAGAGTTTACAACAAATGTTTCTAAGAAGGGGTTACCCAAATAATTAGATTAGAGAACTCATAGAAGAAGTTCAGTGTAAATGAAGAAGAGGCATATATACACCAATACTTAATCAATATAAAAATTGTGACAGCACTTGTAATGGAAATGAAGTGCATATATATAACACAGAAAATGGAAATTTAGAATTTAGATATAGTTTTATGCTCACATTTAGCTTCGATGACATAGATTTCAAGAAAATAATATTTAGAAATTGGAATTTATTGACTGGACAGGCTTCAGTAGCTAATAAATTCACCAACATACCCCCAGGTAATATTTAAGAGGGGAAGAATTTAAAATGTCTGTTATAAAATAATAATAACAAAAAACAGTTGGTGAAAAATCCATGTATATCTGTATGCGGAACTCGTAATTATTGTAGAAATATGGAGATAGGGAAATTATTTAGTGTCCGTAACAAGAAATATACGATCAATAAGAGATTTTCATGTAATTCTAGATCCATTGTCTATATTGCATTGTGCCAGTCATGTCCATCATTTTATGTGGGAAAGACAGATTTCAAAATGAAGGAGAGGGTTTATGAACATCTGTATAGTATAAGGAAAAATAAAATAGAGAATGCTTTGTCTAAACACATTTCAGAATGTACAACACATAGTTTTAAATTTAAAGCAATAGACCAAATCACACAAGGTGGAAGGGGAGGCCCTGAGCCACTTTTATTAGAAAGATTAGAGTTATTGTGGCAGTTGAGATTAAACACATGAGCACACCCCGGGTTAAACGAGATGCTGAATTCAGTGCATCTTAAAACTTAAAAGTTTGACTAGATAGTGTCAATATGTGTACAGACACGTAACATATTATAACATGTGTTAATACTATTTTATATTTGGTTTTAGTAAATAATAACTTTCAGCCATCTGGCTAAAATGTGAATGAAGTATGGTTTGGGAACAGTATGGTTAAATAAATAAAAAATGGGGGATGAACTTATTATTGGAAGAAAATGGTCATATGACAGATTTTTAAAGTATTTATATGGAGTGTTTAGTATGGTGATTTTACCTGATGAAGTTTTGATACTTGGCAAAATAAAAAGTGCTTAATAAATGCACTTTTTTGTGGAATTACTGGTTGTCTTGGACTCTCTCCTTCAGTAACTGTTCGTTAGTGGAATTTTTGTAACAGATTATATATTTATGGTACATACATTCTGTGAAACATACATACAGTAGACTGCAAGTGAAGTCATTAGTATTTGCAACATTGAAATTTATATTCCAAGTGTCTTTGATATTCATCTTGTGCTGTAGGCACATTTGTCCTGATCTGTGTCTTTGTATCTTGAGGCACATCAACTGTTTTATCATACAGCAGCCCATCCAGTGATCGTGAAGTTGTTCATGATGTGTCTCAGCAGAGGACCTTGTGTTGTTTGGAGAGTCAATCCATGAGATTGACACTGATGTTACATCAGATGTATCATCAGATGTGGAGGTCCACTTGTCGATGCATTCAGAAGATGATGGAACAGTGGATGTTGAACAAGGTGTGGCCATTGAACAGCACACTCTAGTTGGGAGCACTACTGTTGGCAGATCCTGACAACATCTAGACATAGGAGAGCAGATGATGTATGTGGCCAGGTGTCAGAGGTTATCCACCTCCTGCTCCAGGCAAATGAACAGTCAAAACAATGGCGTTGTTCAGATATCCATGCACTTGCCCATGCCACAGATCATGCGGCACACCAGCTATGTATCATGCATGAAGGACAAGAACACAGACACAATGAGATTATGGCTGAATTGGCCTCTCAGAATGACAATCTGCAGCTGTGGCATGGAGAGTGGAAACCCTGGCCTCAACAGTACTGCAGCAATGTCATACTACAAGCAGGATGTTGCATTCCCTGACTATGTACAGCAGATTGTGACCTGTGAGAGACAGGCCACCTATTCACAGAACCACCATTGCGCATTGTAAATCCCTGTCTGTGGTCCAGCCTACACAGATATCAACTGCTGGCCCATCTGCTGAGGTCCCTTCAATAACAAGGCCTTCAAGTTCCAGTCATGCTTCTTCATCTCAGCATGATGTTGTATACCCATCCATCTTCTCTGTGAAGCAACCAAAGCAGGATGTATCTGTATGTGCTTGTGGCAGAGTGGGCCATGGTGTGAGACATCAGCGAGGTCAACCATGACTATGTTAGAGCATGTCCAACAGCGTGTTTCACATAGCTGGCTCATATCCTTTCAGTACCATTATACTGTGATATGTGTTTCTGAAATAATGTTGTGCATGATTTTTTTTTTTTTTTTTTTTTTTTTTGCTGTTATAATATTGTACAGGTATGTAAGTGTAGCACTGATTTGTGTCCCTTGTTGTTTGCCTTACAATGTTACAACAGTGTGTGTATGTATACCTGTGTCAGTTGTGTCCTGAGATGATGTTTTTTTTTTTTTTAATACAGTTTCAAAAGTTCATGTTGGAATATATTATGCTTATGTTATATGTGATGCTCTGTGTGTACACCTAGTGGGTACTTGTCATTAGATGCAATCTTTGCTGCTGTGGTGGGGCAACACCTGGACATCAGTGTTCAATCTGTGTACTCATGTACATGTGGCTTGTTATGACTCAAATGTTTGGATCAAAAGATGCCATGTAACCCAGGCCTGCACTTGTGGTCATACCCTATATTGTGTGCACCTGTGACTTCTGTCCCCTACGTCGTACTGCTCCTCCTGCAATAACTGTGGGAGATGCCCTTCAGATATTAGTAGTTCTTGGGGTAGTTCACCCACACCTGCAGCTGGAAGACTTCCATGTGCTTGGCTTAGCATATCGTGGAACATGGTACACACTATCATCTGTGCTGCCTTCTCAGGTTTGTATTGCATTGCACCCCTGGATGTGTCCAGACATCTGAATCTAGCTTTCCATTCACCAAACACATGCTCTATGGTGTTTCTTGCTGCATGTGCTCTATTGTAGACTTCCTGTTCAAGGTTGGATGGTTCATGGTATGGGATCATTAACCACTGTTCAAACAGATAAGCACAGTCAACTGGTTTGGGGAATAAAAGCACTTCTGGTCAGAATGGATATGGTTGAGAGGAGGATCCTTAGCCTGCATCCTAGCTGTGTTCCTGTACTTACCCAGAAGCAATCCCTCAGGTATTTCACCTTGCTGAAATGCAGCCTGAGTCCATTTCCTTACAAATTACAGCATCATAGATACTTCTTGGGTCTGCTTCTGGACTGGATATACTAGTGTCTTAATAGGTATGTGTGTGCAATCTATTGCACCAAGTACATGGGGAAGTCTGCTATGTTGTAGAACTGTTGCATTATATTTCTCCTCTCCATGGTTGTAGATGGGAAATGTATGTAGCCATCCATCTTGCTGCACATTGCTTAAAGGAATTTTGCCAGGTTATGACTGGCAGCTGTCTGTGATACTCCCACAGCACCCCCCCTTGTGTCTCTGTAATGTCCCAGATGCAAATACACCCAAGCTGAGACACAATTTGGTTTCAAGGGGATGGGGGTTTCTCACCAAATCTGGAAAAGGGGGTGTGGGGCACACATGTTACAGACAGCCTGGACAATTTGTCTGTTTAGATGATATTTGTTAATTATTTCCTGGTTTGACAACTGGTTAAGTTGCACCCTTGTTCTGACTTTATCTGGCTGCCTTCTAGGATACACAGTCACATCCTCGTTTATGGCTTGGATCACTGCTGCCTGTTGCAGTATATTAACAGCAGGTTGCATTTTTATTTATGTGTTTTCTTTTCTTTTCTTTTGATACTGATTTCACCATAATCCATATTATTTGCTTGAATTCCTTGGGGTCTGTAATGCATGCACTGAGGATTTCAAAAACAGATTCAGATTGACTGTGTGTTGTATTTGGGTTGAGTTGTATGTGCATGATGTGCTTTGGAATCACACTGGCATGAATGGAATCCCTAATTATTCTGCACTAAATGCTTAGGTACTCTTTCTTCCTTCAGCGTGTCTGTCTTCTGGAATTCTGTCTGCAGCAGGTGTGCTAAAGTCTTCCTTCAGCATGCTGCACTGTCCACAAATAGCTTCTGTGAACTTTACAGAATCTGTCCCACTCTACCTTTCTAGGTAAGTAATGTTGCTTGGCATAACTATGCTTCCTACTAGTATAGCAGATGGGGTAGTCTTTGGTTAAGTTTAAAGTAGATAGAAATCTAACCACACACAGTTTCCCCATTCAGTTTGTACACTCCGGCATGGAATATGAATTACATTTTGATATGCTGTTTAGCTTTCAGAAGTCATTGCAACATCTTATAGACCAATCAGGCCTAATGTTCAGTAAAAAGAGATTACTCCACTCACACTGGGATTCTTCTCTAACCCAGGTTTAAGAGATTCCTTGATTTCATCAATGAAAATGCCTTGGACCAGCTAGTTAACATCCCCACAAGAGGTGATAATATCTTGGACTTGGTATTAACCAACATGAATAACCACAGCAGCATCCCTACAGTGTCTCCCTCCCTGGTAAGGTCTGACCACAAAGCAGTCACTTTCAAAGTCACCATCCCCCCCTGTAGCTAGGATCAAACAAAAAGACTTCTCCAAACCTGATTACAACCTCCTGAGGGAAGGTATAAACAGCTTCACAGCCCCCTGCCCTCCATAGGAACTGGCACGTATGTCCAAACCTACTCCAAAGTACTATACAAGCATTTATATAGCTTCATGGAATCAGGAATACCAGACAGGACAAACCATCTTCCTCAAGGAAGAGTAAACATGTCTGGTGGACATCTGCAATAAATAAACTCTATAATAAAAGGGAGAAAAATTGCTGTTCAGGACCAAGAAGGCACAGGTACCTAACTGGATGCAATCTCTCCTTAGCCTGAACAAGCAAATAAGAGCACTAGTGAAATCCCCCAAAGCAAACATCAAGTCCAAACTAGCCACATCTACTAAAGACAATCATAAGGCCTTCTTCACATATGTCTGTAATCTCAAAGGAAACACTCGGATCTGCTCAGAACTGGTGGTCAGGGACACCACATGCACAATTGTCATAGATATAGCCAACCTGCTGACAGACAGGTTCAGTGAAAACTTCACCTCTCTGTCCCCCCATCAGTAAATCAGGACATCCCCAACACCTTTGCCCCTCACCTTATCTCTAGGGAGCAAGTTATCACTGCCCTCTCAAAGGCAAAAAATACAGCCTCCATGGATTCTGATAATATCCCAGGCTGCATCCTACATGAGCTCAGCCAAGAACTTGCAGCACCATTAGGTTCCCTATTCAACCAAAGCCTTAGTACTGGCTTCAACCCAGCTGAGTGGAGGATGGCCACTGTCATCTCTTTGCACAAAGTTGGAGCATCCGCCGAACCAGGAAATTATAGACCCATCAGCCTAGCAAACCTGATTTGCAAGGCCATGAAATGGATTATCATGGACCTCATTAACAGGACATTGGCAACTTCCAAACACTCAATCCCACATAGTTTGGTTTCACCAAGGGGAGGTCATGCCTGTTAAATCTGGTCAACTTCTTTGAGACAGTCACCAAAGCCATGGATGAGGATAAGATGGTACACACCACCTTCCTTGACCTGGCCAAAGCCTTCGATACTATTCCCCACTTGGGTATAATAGATAAACTCTCTCAACTAGACATCAATCTGTATGTTACCAGATGGGTAGTAAACTGGCTCGCTGATAGAACCTACCTAGTCAAAATAGGGAAGCCACCTCAAGCAGTAGACCTGTAAAGAGTGGTGGACCCCAGGGATTGGTCTTGGGGCCTCTGTTGTTTGGGATATACTTTTCTGAAGTACAGCCCAAATCCAGTGGGCTATGGCTGACCAAGTCTTCAGATGACTACAAGATGGGTGCTGTCATCAATTCCCCTAGTGACATGGACATTCTCAAGAGGGTCTCACCCAAACAAATGACTGGTGCCAGAAACAAGTCCTCAAACTGAATGCCAAAAAATGCATCAGCATCCCCTTTGGGGAGAGTGACATCCCCACAAACTATCACATTAATAACAAGGTTGTAAGCATGCAATCAGTCATGAGGGACTTGGGCACACAGGTTCATAGCAAACTGAATTTTAACCACCATATTGCCTTTGTTGTAAGGAAAGCTTTCTACATGGCCCACCTCATTAGAAAAGGTATCTCATCCAGAGACAAGGAGGTCATAACATCCCTGTATTCTTCCCTTATAAGACCCATTATTGAGTACAATGCCCCTTTCGGCATGTACCTCACAAAGCAAATGCAGCAGTTGGAGAGACCACAAAGGTTCCTCACCAGGAGAATCCAGGGCCTCAAACATCTACCCTACACAGATAGGCTAAAAGCCCTGTCCTTCTACTCAGTCTCATACAGACTCCTCATTGGTGACCTCTGTCTGGCATACAAAACAATCTCTGACCCTGTCTTGATGGGACTACTGCATATCCACAAGTCAAGTTCCACTCGAGTAACCCTCACGCACAACCTCAAACTGGTCTGTGACATCAATAGGACTTGGCAGGACAGATTTGTGGCCCAGAGACTTCCCTTCTGTGGAATAGACTCCCTCTCTATGTCAAGCAGAGTACCTCATTAACCCTTTTTAAGTGCAACATAGATAACTGGATGGGGAACAGAAAATACACCCCTGTGATTCCACCTGTGTCCCTGCTGGACATATGCATTGGGTGCTGACCTGTCAAAACACGGGTTAAATTCTTGGCTAGGTTTGTAAGGGTCTCAGAGCCAATAGCCTAGTAACGTCTTCTTTATTATTATTTATTTATTGGCATTTGTTTACCAGAAAAGCCCACTGGGCCTAGAGAACCCATTTTCAGTTGAGGCCTGGGGAAAAAGTCTCCACGATATAACAGTACAAAACATAAAAACAATAAGTACAATATAAGGTGACTTCCAGATAATGTGATGCTGTGATGATCCTGTGATCCTAATTATTTTTGTACTTTGTTGAAAAACAGATTTGTGTTGGAACCCTGGTATTTAATAGGGTTTTAAGTGTACTTTCTCTCTAAACACAGTTTGTATTTTCTGCTGAATTAAACCCGTTTTAATAGTCAACTCTGAGAGCATGTCTTTATTTCTGAGCACAGATTCTTTGATTTCCTGTTTTTGAGACTGATATTTTGACTTCAGGGCATTCTGACGAAACCTTAAATTCCCTTTCAAGCACAATTACTGATACATCAATAGTAGTCTCTCTTCATGGCTTCACAACTTTTGTGTGACTCAACTGATCTGGTTTCCTTTCTCAGTATTCTCTATTTACAATTCACATCCTTACTTTCTCTCTCACTTCAAGAGAGTCTTGCCACTTTGCAAGGAACTTATTTTTGGCAGTGGCGTTAATACAAGTACCTTACCTTCTGCTTTGAACTTTCTCAGATGAACATTTCTTGTATATGTACTGTGTTGTGCCCTCTTCATGTCTTCTCTCACTACTGGTATCACAGTTCTTAACCTGTCATCCAGATTCATAAAATCCCCTATTACACATTTTGGTGGGGGTATTTCATTTTCTCATATTTTTTTGTTGTATCTAGTATATCTTGATGATGACTGCCATACAGAAATTCAAATGGTGTGTGTTCATTTGAGGCTTCTGAGAACTTCTCTTATAGAAAAGAGAAAAGAAAATATGGCAGCAGCTAGTCTCACTTTCTTCTCATATATATCTGTATCACCTTTCATAACATAGTCTTTAAAGTTTTGTTAATACATTCAACTAGCCCATCTGCTAGAAGGTAAAATACAGATATCCTTAGCTATTTCATTTTAAAGCTATGGCAAAGTTCATGCGTCACTCTGGACACAAATGGGATACCTTGGTTAGTAAGAATTTCTCACTGAGTTTCCACCAAAGAAAAGAACATTACTTTTTTTTTCTATGGACTTTGCATTGACTCTTCTCAAATGTATTGTCTCAGGACTTTTTGTTTTGCATAATCAATACTTAATACTTCTTCTTCTTTCGGCTTTTCCCGGTTAGGGGTCGCCACAGAGGAACACCGGTCCGCTAACAATTGGCAGTTGATTGTTACAGTGCTGAGGTGCCAGCCCAATGCCCAAACTTCAACGAAGGCACGCCCATAAAAGCATGTCTTTCGAATACCACTGGACCGCGGGGAGGACATGCAGACTCCATAATCAATGCTTAATACTAATGGCCATTATTTGACTTCACAAATGGACAAATAATGACCACTGTTATGTGTTCCAAAGCAACTTCTACAATGAGGAAAGTTACCAAAGGTTGTTAAATCTTTGCCTGGGTGCTGTTCTTTGGCACTTTAAGCAGGCAGAACAAATGTTCGCCATGTAATTTAAAATACCAGGCTAGTAAAACTGAACATAAACTCAAGCCTTTGTTTTGTTGTTTCCTAAATATGGTTCTATGCTTGTTTTATTACAAGTGTTCTAAATGTTTTGGAATTAATAACTTGGTCAGTGTCTTCTCCTTCTGTTTGGTTACTCTATAGACCAGGCACTTTTTTTAGATTTAATTATGTGTAGGTAGAGGACCTGTTCTGTTCTTTTGGTTCCCTTTCTCACTCTCTCTCTCTCTCTCTCTCTCTAGCTCTACTTATGGTGTTGTTTTTCTGATGAGCTTTCTTGAAATTAACATAACTTGTCTAGAGGTCAAAAAAGTTAGTATTTTCCTCCATTTTTCTGTCATGAAGTGGGAGCAGCAGCCTCTTCTGCAGAATATACAGAAACAGGTTGTTCTACTTCATCGAAATCAACCCTTATAAAACACAACTCGTGAAACTAACATTCTTCCATCTGAGGTTCTATTTCCCTTTTTTATCCTCAAGGGTAGAGCTTGGCTTGATTCTGGCAGGCTGTCTGCATTGGTAGAACAGAGAGAAGTTTATGAATCTGATCAAGTTCTTCTTTTTCTTTTCTTTCAATATGAGACCTGCCTGTGCCTTTCTCAGTTTCTGTTCCAGTTTCACTATGTTATTAGCAAGAGACATTTTTCTGTCAGTCTCTCTGCTGATGCCTTTTATGAGTTTAACTGCTGTAGTGTTTTTTTTTCCCCTACACCAGAGCAATAGCCCCCACCAGCTGCACCCCCTTATTTACCTAGTCTACCAGACACGCCTTAACCTATCATGGGCTCAAACCCACCTCACTCCATAAGGAGATTGAGTACACAGGTGTAGCATCATAATGTTAACAGGAACTGTATCCTAACTCCGTCGATCCACTCAGTGATACTGTAAGCATGGTATCATGTTGTGATGGGAGATGCATACATAATAACGTTAACATGAAGTGTATTCTGACTCCCTCAATCCCCTCAGTAATACTGTTAGCATGCTACGATGTTGTTATGGGAGGTACATGCATTATATTGATATCAGAAAGCGTATTCTAACTCTTTCAGTCCCCTCAGTAACACTGTTAGCATGGTATGATGTTATGATGGGAGATGCATGCATGCTTCCATGCATGCACAACATCCTACTTAGTGGTACACTTTCTTTGTGGCGTAGAGCTCACCAGGCTTGTAACACTTGTATAGCACAGAGAACCTAGTCTGCCTCTTTTCCTCCATGATGGACAAGCTGACATGTCCACTCACTCTCAAAAATAAAAAAATGTTGAGTCCAGTAGCAGAACATTTTCATTTGGTACATGGGGGGATCATTAAGGACATGAAAGTTACAGTTTTAGAACAAATAGAACATCAGTATGGTAATGAAAATTTGTTAAAACATGTTTTAAGGAAAAAAGAAGCTATTCTCATTATGAAATATGAAACTTTACAGCCCAGGGGGCTCAATAAAGAGTGTAATTGGCAGGGTTTTATATGTTGATTGTTTTATTAGTAATTTTGAATAGTTTTATCTAATTGTTTAATTGATTCATTGGAATAAGATGTGTTAAGAATGTATATAATGTGGGATTACAAATGGGAAAAGTTTTTTACTCTGTAAAGGCAACAGCCGAGGCGCTAGAGATTGCAAGGTTTTATTAAATCTATTCCGGTGGAAAGTAGAGCTGTTTTTCACTGGTCTTTCTTCGTAGTTACAATCATAATTTCATGCAGTTTGGAACTAGTAGTTTGATCTGACTCTAACATTAGCACACTACTTTCAAAAGCCTGCATAACATTCTATAAGAAACAGCAGTATAGTCTAGGTATGGACTCACTTTCTTCGTCTCTAAAGGCATCCCAAATTACTTTGTCGCATTTTCCTTTTCCCTGTGAAACAAAGAATACTAGAAGTATTATTTCAAATGCTGGAAGTAATGATAACCACCTCATTGGTACTTGATGAAGAATGTCTCGATACTCAAGTTTGACAAACTTAAAAAATGACTGGAGCTGTGAAGTTCGTTTGGCATATGCGGAAAATTTAGCATAAACTTTGAGAATGAGAATTTCAACATCCATTGACAAAGTTTTGCATGTCTGTTTAACACAGTTATGAAGAATATGGCATTTGCAAGCTGAAATTAATTCAGAATTTCTTTTTTTCAGTTTCTCATACACAGAAATCTTCTTGCCAAAATTCAGTGTGTCATTATTCCCAGAAAATGCAGACATTCGGCTTATGTCCAATCCATTTTTGTCTATCACTTCAACTAATCTACTCATTATCACCTCACTGCTTTCATCTTAATCCTCATAAAAGTCTAGCAAACCATATTTTATTCCTTCTTGTTTTGAAAAATACTGCACTTTAGCTGGAAAATGTTTAATGCTCCCTTCGTTTGAAGAGTCAGTGGCTATTGAAAAGTACTTTGATTTTTGTAAGACAGAGATCAACTGTTCTTGTGAAGCAGGAGTGAGAACATTTTCAATTATATTAGTCGCTTTTGTTCTGCCACAGGAAATATTTTTCACAATAGTAGATTCTGGGAAAATAGTTTGCATTATCTTGTTACCGCAATCTTGACTTGCATAGCTGTGATGATGTTTAACACTGTGGTAAGTTAGAGTTATAAGATCGTCCTCTTTGATATTTGATTATCTGAAGAAGCTCATCATGACTGTATTTTGCTTAATCTGCTTCACATTTTTATGTTTCTCCGATGTTGCATGCATTACTACTGATCTGCGTCCTTCGTACTTTACTGTAAATGTGTGATGGCAAACTTTGCATTCTGCCTTCAGACTTTGTTTTCTTACCCAAACAATCTTTAAAATCATCTTCTTTTAGCCATTCATTATTGATTGAACAGTGATACTTCCTTTTTGCCTTTATACAACTTTCAGATTCAGAATGCGAATGCTTTGATTCAGTCATTGCGACTTGCAAGGTTTTGTTAATCATACACTGTGCAGCCAAGGCAACAAATTAAGTGCAGTAGACTCTAAGTTATCCAGCATCCATGGGTATTGGTACAGTACAGACTCTGCTTCCAGAGCAGTAGGCAGCTATAGGGTTGATCTTAAGATGTCATACGTGGATGATAGTCCAGCCACACCCAAAAACATGTAGACGGAGAGCTGTTACATTTTTTTATGGATAAGGAATTTCTTGTTTGGAAAACCAACCCAAGAAAGTGAAATGCTAATAAAAGTAAGGAAATGGTTAAGCAGCTTTACATTCCCCTATTCTTGGTAGATGCTGGATAAGCGTTGTTTCCGGTTGCTAGAGACTTAACTCTAAGAACAAAAAATCTGGACAAACCTGCAAATAATAGGCAATATTTAAAAACTGTCCCTATTTTTGAGACTTTGTCCCACTTTTATTTATGACTTTGTCCAGATTTTTTGCTCTAAGAGGTTGGGAGGTATGGAGTGTGTGTGTGTGTGTGTGTGTGTGTGTGTGTGTGTGTGTGTGTGTGTGTGTGTGTGTGTGTGTGTGTGTGTGTGTGTAAGAGAGAGAGAGATTGGGAGACTGAGTGTGATGTGTGAATGAATGCGTAAGTCAAGTGTCATACCTCTCAACCTCTTAGAGCAAGAAATCCAGACAAAGGCATAAATAAAAGTGGGACAAAGACCCCAAAATAGGGACAAGTTTTAAATATTGCTCTTACAAACTTAGAAAGTTGATAGAATAACAAGTTTTGCATTAACATGAATTTTCAGAAGCATATGAAGTCTGAAACTCGAATGTCTGTCATTATTTTCTAACTTTGGTCTTTAATTCTTTGCCACTAATGATCAATTCTAGAAGTGTTTAAACTGCCTAATCAGGTGGTATAATTACCAGGATTCAGAATTTCAAGCAATGAGAGCTTTAACCTTGAAAGAACCAGTGATGCGGAGCTTATTCAAGAAACTGTCAGACATGATGCGCATTGATATTGACAAAGACAAGTACTATGACAACTACTGTATTCTGTGTGACATTCAAACAGAGCTGGTGGAAAAAAATGAATCAGTGGTTGATCGATGGAAGGATTATTTTGCAAAATTGACACATAGGAAGTATGACGAGGAACTCCTTAAGGTTGTATCCTTTGCATTTTCTATACCTGTGTCGAATTCTTCATGTGAACAAACTTTCAGTGTGATGAATTCTTTGTGGACCAAAGAAAGAAATCATCTGGGACTTGATGTTTTGCAAGCTGAGCTGCAGGTGTGTGAAAATTTGAGCTACAGTTGTTCTCAGTTTCATGAATTCTTGATGAAGACATTGAAATTATTGGTGGCTGCAAGATCTGATCAGAAATATACTTTTAAGGGCAAGTAGTTTTCATGACTCTACCAAAGCACACAGAATGAACATTTGAATAATTAGTTTACGGTGTATTATTGTTTTGAACTTTTCCTGTACATAGTATTCATTGTACAATCATTATGAATATTAACATAACAAAGAATGATAGTCTCCGAGTTGGACAGCACTTAGGCCAAATAATATGGTTTGTGTTTAACATTAAAATAACATCTCCATGAATTAGCCTTATGTGAGGTGGCAACCCTTCTCACATATTAGTTGTTTTATGCTTGGAAATATATTGTGATTTAAACTGTGTAACCATGCTTCCTTAGAGCAACAATCCCAGTAACATGTTCCCTTGTACTACAATAATGCAGTATAAGTTTGGTGCTAGCACAGTAAAAGATAAATTCTATATTTCAGACAGTTAACTGCTCAGCATTCTCTCTGCTTTGGTGTATTCGCAGGAGCATTTTATCTAGCTGAATGCTGACTAGCTTTATTTTTACAGGCAGAGTATTGCTGTCATTTGTTGTCATTAACTATGCAGTACTTGGTTTGCCTTTTTTTTGAACATTTAAAATAAAATAAAATTTTAGCTTGGTTACAGGTAAAAATTTGTACTTAAATGTGGTTTAGCATCAACAGTTTCATTTAGTAGCAACTGCTTTACCAAACCATAACTGTTCAGATGATTTAATAGCACTCTGTAATAATAACGTCCTAAAGTTATGCCCTATTAAATTTATTTGTGGCCAAAACTCCCCAAAATTTACTTGCATTATTTATATGAGGTTTGTGACACAGTTTTAAAATATGTAAAAAATGCTATTTGTGACCTTACTGGCCTTTAAAATCACATAATGTCCAGTTATGAAATTTATGGGACTGTACTTCATGTAATGCTCCATTGCTTACTAAAAATGTCTTGTTTCAGTTTCTGTTGATCATGTGCATCAGCATCTTTCAGAGCCATGTAAGTTTTCAGTGTCTTTCCAGTTAAGTGGGATGATGAAATTTTGTCCAGTTAAGTGGGATGATGAAATTTTGTCCTAGTCTTTCTGTTACCAGTTTTCAGTAACTCAGTAAGCCTATACATCATCTGTCTGGTCCAAGATTTTTCAGGATTGTGCTGGAGTTGTGGGTTCCCCCTGAGGTAGACAGTTGGTTAGCTAGGGTGGAAGTCAGTTGGAGTTGAGCAGATGATTATTCATGGCAACACATCTCTATAGTTATACTTCTGTTTTTAAGACTTAATATGAGGTGTTCAGTTACTTGTTTAGTGGTTTTATGCCTTTCCTGAAGGATGTTAATTAATGCAACAACCCCCAATTTTTCTACCAGAATCCAGTATCTACAGTCAGTAACTTAAGAACCGGTCTCATCATGCCTGGCTCTGTGACATGAAAGGATGGAGCCTTATCTGCATATCAGGTTATCAGGGTGTGGTTAACTGACCTAGCACTAGAGGTGCCAGGCAGAGGGGTAGAGAAATTAATGGCCTTGACCTGTAATTATTCAGTGTCTCTTTAGTTAGGTGGGATGATGTAATTCTGGCCCATTCTTTGTAAAGCCAGTTATCAGTAATCACAAACCTTAAAAATGTTGCTAGGTAATCCTTCACGTGATTTTGTTGTCCAAGACTCTCTCCTGGGAGTACAAGAGATAGGGAAATAGCAGCACACAGGAATGTAGGAGTTCTCCTTGTGGACATGGGAGAAGCCACCTCCAATGTTTCAAAGAAAGGGAGGATTACTCTGTTTAATGCAACATTCCTTGTTTAAATGGAGGACAACCAGCATGAACACTCTTATTTGTGCAGTTGAGTGTGTTTAGGCAAGATAGGACTCAATTGAAAGTACCCACCCCCTCTCGGCTGCATCAGTGAGGGACTCTCTCAATTGACTCCCACCTTAGTGGTAAAAAACAAAAAGACCAGCAGCTCAAGAGAGGGTCTGCCTGTTATCAGGCAGTGGGAACAAACTATGCAAAAAGAAAAAAGGAATTATTCTCATTAAAGAACTGGCTGTATCCAGAATAATTAGCAGGCTCATTAGTACAGCAAAAGTTTCTTCTGTACTTTGACATTCTACAGATTAATACTAGTTGGAGAATATAACTCAAGCAAAGAGACAGCTTTTGAGAAAGTCACAATACAAGTGGTCTTGCCTGCTGAATTCATCATTGGAGTATACTGTTTTGCTTGTATGGAAATAGTCACTGAAGTCAGTTTTCCAGTATAAAACTTATGTTTATTTACTATAAACAAAGTTCAGAAAACAGAACAATATAGCTCAAATCAAACAGTTCATTCTGCAGTCAAAATAAATGATTTTCTCTAGTTTCTGCTCTGCAGACTTTTTTATTTAACTTTATCATTTGTATTGTTATATGTGTAATACAGATTTTTAACAAAAGCATTTACCATAGACATTTCCTCATATAAAGTTCATTCCACATTTACCTTCCATAGTATACAACATTTTAGTGTAGTACATATGGCACAAGTACCCAGCATTTAGATATTATTTCAATAAACAGAATTTCTTTGCTCTTCTAGCCATTCACATCTGATGCATAGCTACAACCTCCCCCCCTCCATAATATGAGCTCTATCATGTATTCCCCAAAGTTACCACCTTACACATTTTGTGCTGTATTAATCAACATATGAAGAATGTAGGGTATTCCACCCCCCCCCAAGATTCAAAAGGTTACCCCCATGTGAGCAGAGAGTATATTTCCTCTGGTAATCCTTCTATTTGTACTTAGCATTACCATTCCAGCTCCACACAACCACAGTTTCACCCACTGCATCACTCACCCCTGCCATTTTGGTCAGTCTATCCATACCTCTGAAGTACACCTTATTATGAGGAGCATTCTCCGTTTTGAGTCAAAAAAGTCCATGTTCTTTTCAGGTCTACATTGAAGAGTCTGTTACACATTCAGTGTTAAAAATGTTTTTTAATTGATATACATGGTAATTTATTTATTTATTTTACATTTGTTGACCAGAATTTCCGACTGAGCTGAAGAGCCCTTTTTCAGTGGAGGCTGGGGGAGAAAAGCTCCAACATATTATACAATTTTAATTATAAATTAGCATTAAACAGCAATGTTACAGGATTATTACAAGGTATTAAGTAGTAATACAGTGTTATACAGTGTCAATAATCAGGAGTATAGCATAACTATTTCAAGATGTATAAAAAGAAATATGTCATTAAGATGAGTATAGTTTTTGGGGTAAGTGGTTACAGAAACCCAGTTTTATCATGATATAGTTGTATGAAGGTAAGACAATTACAATAGAATGTTTCTCTGAGGCAATTTGCTTAATATATTTTAGAAGACAGTAGAAAGAGTAGTCACAAAAGATTAGAGATAGCTAGTGAGAAGAGTGTGTTAAGGGCAGAAAGTATGTTTGAGCGCTATGGTTCTATCCTTCACTGTACACCCCCCTTATAACCCATCCATAATTTCTGCATCCATACCCTCACTACTCCTTCTGTCTAAGCTCAAAGACCCTCCCCTTTCCAAATATTAGTGAGTAGCTAAAGTTCTAGTCTTTCAGCTCATTACGTCATCTTATATACCATAAAAAGGCATAAACTACAGTTATCCAGTATCTTCTCTTTAATTTATTCCATACGTCTCTTGTCCATTCTTTATTGGCACAACCTCCATGCATGTCAATGTCATCTGCATGCGATCAGTACCCCCCCCCCCACATCTCCAATACTCTGTAGCTGGATACCATCCTTCCCGGTGTATACTTACAATGGTTCTGTACCTTCTTCTATACTGATCCCCAATGGGGCCAACCAATTTCAACATTTTCATCATTGCTAATATTCCATTCCAAACCTATTCATCTGCCCATATAACATCTGTTTCAATCTACTAATTTCTCGGTTTACCAAAAGCACACTCATATACATGTGCCTCAAACTGCTTGTAGATGATTATAGTTGTTCCCCTTTTTACCCGGTTCAATTTTTTTTCATAAAGTTAAGCCTATACCACTGGCACCTGTGGGGAATGTCCATTAGGAGGATAACAGGTACACATGTTATTTCCAGATGCAGGTCTCAGCATCAAGGGCAATTTCTCTTAAGAGCACACAGAGACCACAGTCAGTCCTGGGTTGGTTATTCCTCTTTTTCCAGATCCTCAATAAGACTCCCCACTGACATAGATACTGAGCTGAGATCCAGTACCCTCTTACTGTCCCTGCCCAAGTAGCTGACACATATACTCTTTGAGATTTGATTTGCAAACACACACACACACACACACACACACACACACACACACACACACACACACACACACACACACACACACACACACACACACACATCTGGGAAAGGCTGGCACAGGTTTACTAGCTATGACTCCTTCTGACCAGACTATAAGGTAGTTATGACTGCCACCAGACTCTCAGACACTCCTGCCAGCTACCTTTAGGATCTTCCAAGGGTACCCAATATACTGAGTGAAATTAGTATTAATACAAATGGTAGTTTGACCAAGAGCAAGGCTATTAAGAATGGCCCACACAGTGCCACCAAATAAATACGCAAGTACTCTCAGAACTTAAATATCTCTACAAAGATAAGCCACAATGAAAGGTTTAAATGTATCTAATAATAAATAATAAAAGAACATGAAAATACATTCACAGTGACATCAGAGTTTGAAACCACAGGAAATATTTAAAATAACATTGCAGGCCCAGACAAATAAAGAAAAACAATATCTAAACTAAGCTTCACTATATTCCAGATTGTATCTACACCCTAATAACTTACTTAAAAGAGCAAGGCAGATGATGTGGTGAATGGTTCTTCTTGTTGTTGTCAGGTTGAAGACAGAACACAGAATGCTCTGTCTCTCTCACTAAGAGACTTCCAAAAATAATATCTAAAATATTACTTCTGGAACAGCTTGCAGAATTATATAATTTCTGGTCATCTGACTTCTAGTTCCCATGCAAAACTCCAGTTGCTGGAGCAGGACTTAGCACCTACCTGTAAAAATAAACACACAAGGGCTTTTGCTCAGATCTTTGGTAGGTGCTGGAAGTCATAAAACAGTTCCATATCTCCATGCTTCCAGAGTAGTAATTAGTTCACCCCCAAAGATAATACAGAAAGACTCCCAGTACAGACTTTGTGTCTTTGGCTGCCTTGAAACCTGTGAGATAGCATCTTTATGGCATAGTCTATAAAGTGATTTAATTATAAATATTTTTCTAAAGTTTGCTGGACTGAGGTTAACCCTCCAGTTTCTGCTGTTAAAACATATACATCCAGTTACAATAATGCCAGGGGCGGCTCATGCTATAGGACTGCGAGACTGCAGCCCTCCCACCAGTGAAATAAAGTCCCCAGTCAGTCCCCATAGAAAAAATAAAAATAAAATATGAAAATAAAACATGAAAATAATAAAAAAAAATCTCAGACTGCACACATGCGTGCTTAGTTCCTGGCTGCTGTGTTAGGCAGACCAGAACACCAAGCACGCATGCTCAGGCATTCCTGAGCTCCAGACTGCTCAGTTAGGCAGTCTGGATAGGGAAGGGAGTAAACTCCTCCCTTCCAACCCAAAGATTTATGTGGTATTGACCGCATAAACCAGACGGTCACCAGACTGCATCGCCTGCAGTCTGGACCAATAGCTGGAGGCTCCAGCCTCCTCACATCTCGCGGGAGAGCTAGGATGGGAGTGGAGTTGCAAGATCATGCCAACATGGAGGACCGAGATCGATCGGGGAGCTGCAGGATGGATATGTTGCACGCCAGCATGGAAGACCAAGATCGGGGAGCTGCAGGATGGACCGAGTACAGGTAGGGTGTACGATTGGGAAACACGTGTGTGTGTGTGTGTGTGTGTGTGTGTGTGTGTGTGTGTGTGTGTGTGTGTGTGTGTGTGTGTGTGTGTGTGTGTGTGTGTGTGTGTGTGTGTGTGTGTGTGTGTGTGTGTGTGTGTGTGTGTGTGTGTGTGTGTGTGTGTGTGTTTGTGAGAAAAAAAAAAAGACAGTATGTGTGTGAACTCCTTTCCTCATGAATGGTGGACGATAGTAAAAAATATATTTACTAGAAAAACACCACTTTTTAAATAATAACTTTATTTGTAGACCAAACCAAAGATAAATATATAATAGTTCTTCGCAAGTTGTTTGCAACACATGTAGAAATTAATGGAGGTGTATCGATTGCACAAATATTGAATATTTTGGACTAACCTCAAATTATGGTACACGTATGCTTTAATAATTTATTTGGCAGTGTGTGCAAGTAGTTGTCTAAAGTAGTTTTTTATGAGTTATACTGAGTGACATGGCTCATAAAAAGGCAGTCTGTGCTCCAGCAAACAGCGTAGTTTCTTTTCCTTTCTTCCCATCCCCCTTTCTGACTATGCATTCCATTTCCACCTTGCCATTCTTTCATGCTGCACTCCCCATGCCCATACCATTTTTATTACAGGGGCAATTATACTTTCATCCAGTCTCTGACTTGATTCTTACAACAGCACTTATCTTACATCACTGAATTATTTTACTTTGTTTTATAACATTAATTGAACTTACTGTAGCACTACAATTCTGCTAAAGCTTCCTGCACAGCCTGATTTCAACTGATTGCATACGATTATATTTTCATATGTTTTACTGTATTGTATTTACATGCAGCACTGCTGACTACTGCACTTACTATGTACAGTACTGTTTCAGTAGTTTAAGAGTAGTGTTTTTCTAGTTAAGCCCTGACTTAAAACAGTTAATTAACACACAAATATAAACTGAAAAGCTTAACTTTGCTATGGCATGTCATTTAATTTTTACTGTAACTTTTATTTATTGTATAATAAAAATGTACTTGTATCAGAATTACTGCAGTACTTTCTTTTGAATTTTAAAAGTAATTCTTTCCTGCCTCATTCTGATTAACAACTGAAAAAGCTGCAGACTGTGAGAAAAATGTTTCACTGCACTATTGTGAAATAAATAGATTATGAGAAGCAATTAGAGGTACATTGGAATCAATGCTGTTATCACTGAGGCCTTCAGGCAATGCAGTAGATGAGAGTTGGGGCAGCAGGTGGCCCAGTGGCTCGGAGGCAAGAAGACACACCGCAGAAGACTTAGTGACAGGTTTCACAGATCCAGGGGGTGAAAGATATAAGCCAGAGCCTGCATTTGTAATCCTTACTCATATATAAATGACTATTACACGACTGACTTTATATACTATGTCATACCCTCTGTCTTCCTTTATATGCGCTAAACTATTATTTTCTGTTTTTTAGCAGTTGGTGTACAATGCATTGTGTTTGTTTCATACATTTTGCTTATACTAATAAGATATAAATGTGAATGTTTATATTTTTGCAACTTGACACCTCTTCCATGTCATCCATTGCCTGGATACCAGCTGTGCTCCACCCCAAATAAAAAAAGTTCTGATGAAAATGGCATTTCTCTTACTACAACAGTGTCAAACAGAAAATGAATATGCTGTTCTGTTTTGTTTAAGGTGGGATCTAGCATACAAAAAAGGCATTAACCCTTTTCTTTTCTTATTAAGTTAAAAATTGCACATGTAATATATAAAGGTATTATTTTATCCTTTAGGCATATCAGGTGGTAAGCAATGGGGGCTCCATGAAAGCCTTGGCTCTCTTTCCTTGGGAATTCACATCTATGGTCATTGGACTTAGAATATGGTGACAGATGTTTGAGTTTCAGATTTCATACCCTTCAGAAAATTCATACTAAATGCAAGACCTAGTATTTTATTAACTTTCTAAGTTTGTAAGAGCAATATATAAAAATTGTCCTTATTTTGGGCCTTTGTCACACTTTTATTTATGGCTTTGCCCAGATTTCTTGCCCTGAGGTTGAGAGTATGACGAATGTCAGGGCCATCGCAGTCAGCCAGAGACATTTCATATTGTGACATACTTGTTGTGCCCCACTCCCCCATGTATTGACTTTGGATGTGTTAAAAGCAAGGCAAGGAGCAGTTATGCAGTGCAAGCGTGCAGACAAAGTATCCCCCATCCAAGGCAGACACAAATACACAGTGGCTTTTCATTTATCCTCGATTTTGCAGAATGTTCTAGTTTTCTGTCATATTTTTATACTTCTTATTATTCAGAAAATGCATGTTGTGGGGCGTGGCCAAGGATGAACACAGGATAGCAGCAGATTTCTTCAGCTCCACCAATTTCATTACACTGACAGGAATTAATTACTTAAAAAATTAATTTTTGAAGTAGTTTTCTTTCTAAATATGTTTGTTTTATATAGTTCTTGAACTATATTAAAAAAAGAAAGGAAATCTTAACAATATTCCTGTCAGAAATCACTTTGGAAATTTTCCTGTCAGTTTATCAGTCTGAAATGAGTTCCAGTAAGACAAATTCTCAAGACTCCAGCATCAAGAAAGAACTTCAGTCTCTGATAATTATAATCCAGCAACTTACTGCTAAGATGGATAAAATGGATACTAAAATAGACACCTTCATAGAAAAAACTACAAAACAAATAGACTTGTTACATATAGACCTGCAACAACAGAAGATCCAGATGACAGGCATAGAAGAAGCTGTGAATGACATGGAAAATAGAATACAAGAAGAGGAAATCAACATTGAGTTTCTGCTGAAACAAAATACACATTTACAAACAAAGCTGGATGACCTGGAAAATAGATCTAGGCGCAATAACATTAGGATTTTTGGACTGCCAGAAAATATTGAAGGTAACAATATTACTTCTTTTTAACAACATGGCTCCCTAAAACTTTAGACTTACCAGAAGCATTCTCTTTTGGTATCGAAAGAGCACATAGATCTATAGCTAATACTAACTCTAACAAAAACTATCCTAGATCAGTTATAGTTAGATTTCTATCATCTTTTGATAAAGAGATGGTTCTTAAATCTGCTTGGGCTAAAGCTCCTGTTAAGATTAATGAGACAACTTTGCGTTTTGACAATGACTATTCTTCCATGGTAATAGCTAAAAGAAAAGTTTTTCTGCCACTAATAAGGGAGCTTAAAAAAGCACAGTTTAAAACATACCTTCTGTTTCCTGCCAAGCTTAAAATCTTCCTTCCTGATGGTCCTAAAATTTTCGATGACTTAGACTCTGCCTTACTGTTTATCAAAAAAAATAAGATTTTGGATAAAATAGAAGAAATGGAATGGGCTAGTCCTTCATTAAGGAGACTGGCAACTGAAACTTCGTGGAAGACTTCAGAGAAGAAGAAGAGACTAAAAAACAAATGATCTGTTCTATGTTTTTTTTTTCTCTCATTATTTTATTTCATTATTAATCTTTTTAAATATAGTTCCTGCATTTCCAAGAAGCAACAAATATTTTGAAAAAGATTTAATCAAATTTATTCTCTGTGTGCAAAGAAATGTTTTGTTTCATAACTAGTCAAAATATCTGGAGATTTAATGGCAAGTTGTGATTCAACTTGTTTCTCTTTCTGAAAAGGAGAAGTAAGGTCAATAATTTGATACATTTTTTTCTTTATCTTTTTTTTTCTTCTCCTTTTCTTCTTTTCTTTGTTTAAACAATGACATTTTATTTAGATTATGTAGTGGGTAAAGGGTGGGGGAGGGCAGGGAGAGAAGAGTAATGAAAATATGATTAATAGAATAATAACATATTTATTCCTTGTAAAAAGTTTATATGTTCTTCAAATGCTATTCCTAATTATACTTTCTTGATTACACTGCTTATGCTTGTTTGTAAATAATCTGTCATGCTTTAATTAATAATAATTAGAACTAAATAACAGTAAATAATGTTTTATTTTTAACTCTATTAATATAAACAGTAAGTAATATTCCATTGTATATACTTCTTATAGCTTTCTCTTACATTTTTTTATTTCTGCCTTGCACCCTTTTACTTTCTACTCTTTTTTTTTTCTTTATTAATATATAGAAATGCTTTTGATCATATAGACACAGTAAATAATAAGATTTGCATAAAAATTGAGTTGGGACAAAAATATTGAGTTTTATTACTTATTAATAATTTTGGGCTTAATTTCACTTACATAGAGGCTGTAATAACCTGTAAAATACATTGTGAAGGTTTTGTCATGTTTAGATGCATTTACACTGCTAAATGAATGTTTGTCACTAGTTTTTAATAAGTTTCCCGCCAAAATGTTAAGAGAGACAATCTGGGATGTGGGCTGTCTCATGCACAGTGTCCATGAGCTACTTCAAAAGCTTCAACTCTCAGAATTCTCACAGAGAAGCTGAAAGCAGCTAGTCTCACCTTTGACCTAGACATCACACTGACACATCACAGATTCAGGAATGACACCCTACCAGGAAATAGAAATGATACAAATGCGACTATGTGAAGGAAAATGAACTCTTTAACATCTAAATGTGAGTTATTTTATATAATTACTTAAATATCTATGTTATAATTCATAAAATATGTCAGTTATAATGAGTTTAAATGATACAGTTTCTTGTAGTAAGTAAATGTCTTATTTTAGAAGGCAAAGAAAATGAAACATTTATTCAAGTGTTTTTGAAAATCTACTTAACAGCAGCTTAATAATCTGTGTTAAAAACTTATGTTCCAAACATATACATTACTATAACTCATTTAATTCATCTGATTGACAAGCATAAATAATTTTATAACTCTATACTGGAAGAAATTGTCATGTGATATATTTTAAAGCAGTAGTATAGCATGGTTGTAAAATCTGGTTACTAAAATGTGTTTGCTGTGCATTATTTTGTATAAAGCAGACAGATTTATTGTAGGGACAGCAAGTAAGATGGTGCTCAGTAAGGACACAACTCAGTGAGATCATATATATATATATGTGTGTGTGTGTGTGTGTGTGTGTGTGTGTGTGTGTGTGTGTGTGTGTGTGTGTGTGTGTGTGTGTATGTGTGTGTGTGTGTGTGTGTGTGTGTGTGTATGCATGTGTATATATATATATATATATATATATATATGTATATATATGTGTATGTGTGTGTGTGTATGTATATATATATATATATATATATATATATATATATATATATATATAGATAGATATATGTATAGTGTGTGTGTGTATGTATATATGTATATATGTATATATATATATATATATATATATATATATATATATGTGTGTGTGTGTGTGTGTGTGTGTGTGTGTATATATATATATATATATATATATATATATATATATATATATATGTGTGTGTGTGTGTGTGTGTGTGTGTGTGTGTGTGTGTGTGTGTGTATGTATATATGTATATAACTATTTCTGAGAATCTGCATAACTATGCAGTATGATTTATAACAATTTCTATGAATACAATATTTTATTCTATTGACAATAATGAGTTTGAGTAAATGTGCATATACAAGCAATTCAAGGTTTTTTTGGAAGCTGTTAATTGCATTTACATGACAGAAAATAGATGCATCTTAATATATGTAATGTCTGAATCATATTAGCCAAAGTTTTTGATTTAAATGAATGTTAGAACTTATTTTCTCTCCTCTTGATTTCTAACATCAAGATTATTTGAATGCTATTTGAATACAAGTGTTTTATATTACATGGATGTATATAGTAGTATGAACAGTTTAAAAAAAAAGGTTTATTTTAGTTTATATGATGCTGTTTTACCAAATGTGTAGTCTTGTCTTGCTAGATAATTGAATTGAAAACTGTTAACCTCAGTTAAATATAACTAGTATTAAATTGATAAGGTGGTAGCTGAGGTACTGCTGCTTAGGGTAGGGGTTAACTTGAGTGGTAAATACTACTCTAAGTTGGAGTTTATAACTCCAGGCTGGATGCAAGGTTTAATCCTTACATTATTTTCACTTGTTCATTGTTATTTGTATATAGTTTTGACATCCACAATATATTTTGTACATTCATTGTCACTACAAACAAAATTGAATCCTATACTAAATCCCATAAGAGATTCAATAAATACAGCTATATTTAAAGGTACACCTAAAGGAGGAGATGTAACATTACTTATCTTGTTATTTGTTATTTTGATCATAAGATTCTTAAGTTTTAAAATGCCAAATGACATCTTTAAAAGGAATTTCTTTAAACATTAATGGATTGAATAATCCATGTAAAAGGGCAAGCCTAATAAGATACATTAATTTACATAAGGCCAACTTAGTCTTCCTGCATGAATGCCAACTCTTGAAGACAGATATTGATAGACTAGCCACAAACAAATATACAGTACTGGTTAGTTCAGAGCACACTCAGAAAAAAAGAGGAGTGGCTATTTTATGGAATAAAAGTATGCCCATTCCTAAAACCATTAAGTCTTATCAGGATGACAAAGGAATGTTTTGTATGGTTACAATACAAATTAATGGGAAGACTTACACTTTAATTAATGTGTATTGGATACCTGGAATTGGTATTAATACAGTGAAACATCATCTTGATAAGATCATATCATTCTCTGTAGG